>NC_082643.1:18095307-18398730 GCF_028023285.1 Balaenoptera ricei
GAAATACTGTAAAATAAAAGAGTCTTTGATTTGCTTTAGGTATCAAAGCAGACTTTCTTGACTCTTTTAGGAAGATAGTAATTGAGAGAGCCAGGTTTTATAAGAGAGAGAAAAGGACTTACTAAATTCCTCAATCTCTCCCTTAATATTTCAAAAGCCAGCCTATACAGTTTGTGTAAGGAGAGCCAATACAGGCAGGAAGGTTAAATTGGAAACATCTGCCCCTTTCAGTCTTGTACATTGTACAGAAAGACAAGAAATAGGAAGAGTGACACCTGAAGGATGTCTCTCTCCTCTTTCCTCCTGGTTTCTGCTTTGAGACAGCAGAGGGACTGCAGGTAAAAGGTGGGGCATGAGAGAGAAGGGCATTTATTTGTTTGTTTGTTTATAATTATTTTCTTTTTTAATTTTTATTTTATAGTGAAGTATAGTTGATTGACAATGTTGTATTAGTTTCAGGTGTACAGCAAAGTGATTCTTTTTCAGATTCTTTTCCCATATAGATTATTACAGAATATTGAGTAGAGTTCCCTGTGCTATACAGTAGGTCCTTGTTGATTATCTATTTTATATATAGTCGTGTGTATATGTTAATCCCAAACTCCTAATTTACACCACCTTTCCCCTTTGGGAACCATAAATTTGTCGAAGTCTGTGAGTCTGTTTCTGTTTTGTAAATAAGTTCATTTGTATCATTTATTTAGATTACACATATAAGTAATAGCATATGATATTTGTCTTTCTCTGTCTGACTTACTTCACTTGGTATGATAATCTCCAGATCCATCCATGTTGCTGCAGATGGCATTATTTCATGCTTTTTAATGGCTGAGTAATATTCCATTGTATATATGTACCACATCTACTTCATTCATTCATCTTTGAATGGACATTTAGATTGCTTCCATGTCTTGGCTATTGTAAATAGTGCTGCAATGAACATTGGGATGCATGTATCATTTCAAACCATGTTTTTCTCCAGATATATGCCCAAGAGTAGGATTGCTGGATCATATGGTAGCTCTATTTTTAGTTTTTTAAGGAATCTCCATACTGTTCTCCAATTTACATTCCCACCAACAGTGTAGGAGGGTTCCCTTTTCTCCACATCCTCTCCAGCATTTATTTTTATTTTATTTTTTAAAATTTATTTATTTATTTATTTATTTTTGGCTGTGTTGGGTCTTCGTTTCTGTGCAAGGGCTTTCTCCAGTTGCAGCAAGTGGGGGCCACTCTTCATCGCGGTGCGCAGGCCGCAACGCTCCAGATGCTCAGGCTCAGTAGTTGTGGCTCACGGGCTTAGTTGCTCCGCGGCATGTGGGATCTTCCCAGACCAGGGCTCGAACCCGTGTCCCCTGCATTGGCAGGCAGATTCTTAACCACTGAGCCACCAGGGAAGCCCCAGCATTTATTATTTATAGGCATTTTGTTGATAGCCATTCTGACTGGTGTGAGGCGATACCTCATTGTGGTTTTGATTTGCATTTCTCTAATAATTAGCAATGTTGAGCATCTTTTCATGGCCTTCTGTGTGTGAGGGAAGGGCATTTAGAAACATCGAAACAGAAATTATAAAGACCAAGGACATTGGACCTAGGGACTCTTTAGGAGCAGCATTGGGAGGCTACTGGCCTGGGAGAACCCCACCCTACACAATGTCCAATATGGCATGGGAACCGTGGTGTGGAGGTGGGGATATATCATGACCACATAAATAAATCCGAGGCACATCTCCTGGCTGCTCATGGCCTATACGTGTCCTCCAGTGACCCCAGAAATTCCTGAATGCTTTAGAGAGGGAACCTGAAAGTGCTGAGAGAGCCAGTAGACCAGCATAGCCTGGAATCATATAAATAACACTGTGAGAAAACTTAAAGGCCCAGGGCAAATGACCAGGCTTCAGTAGTTCATGCCACCACATCACCCCCCAAAGTTGCACCTCAATGCTCACTAGTCCAAGGAGAATACTCATCCAGATTTTCACAGCAGAAATTCACAAATCATCCAACTAACATGTATTTTTTAAGTAGCTAGACGTTTTAATGTGAGGATACAGAGATGAACAAGACAGGCAGAACTTTCTGATGAAGTGATTTTTGACTTGAGCCTTGAATGGTGAGAAGGAGGCAGTACATGCAGATCTTGGGGAAGGTCTGAAGTGGGCTAGAGCACTGTGAATGAGAAGGACAGTGGCAAGAGATGAAGTCAGAGAGGGAGGCAGAAAGGGAAGACATAGATAGGGCCTTGTAGGCCTTGGTAGAGAGCTTGGATTTTATTATGAAGGCAGTCATGAAGGGGAGTGACATGATCTGATTTACCCATTAGAAAGACAATTCTGGATGCTGTGTGAAGGGTTGACCGTAAGAGACAAAAGTGAAAACAGGGAGGCTAGTCAGGAAGCAACTTTAGTGGTTCCAATGAGAGATGACAGAAGCTTAGTTATAACAGCAGAAATAGTGAATTTCTGCTGTCTGATTTGTCACATATTTGGAAGTACAGCCAATAGGGCTTGCTCATGGATCGGATTGAGATGTGAGGCAAAGAGAGGAATGGGGACTGTTGGTTTGAGCAACTGGGGTACAGTGGCCATTACTGACACGGGGAAGGTTTGGTAGGAGATGAGTGGATTTGGGGAGAGGTAGAATCAAGAGTCTTGTCTTGGCAATGTTAAGTTTGAGATGCCAATTAGACATCCAAATGGAGATATCAAGTTGGGAGATGGATATATGAGTCCACAGCAGGACAATTCAGGATTGGAGATGAAAGATCAGTCTACAGTTTATCTGCGTCATATAGATAGTATTTAAGCCAAGGGGCAGGATGAGGTCATCTAGATAGAGAGAAAGGACTCCTCTCCTCACCACCACAAGATCCTGTACCACCCTCTCTTCCCAGCCCAGAGACTCTTAGAGAGTAATAGTGGAGGGAGAAGAAATCTGAGACACTGAGCATCCTGTAAAAAAACTACACATTTATCCAAGTGGATGTTTAAAGTTATTTTACTGGATTACATTTACAGGTTTAGATTAAAATTTCGATTTTCTTTTACCTACGACACAGTAAATGAGGGCTTAACAGATCAGCCCTAGAGAAAAATAAATTTCATTTTCTTTGATCACCTGAGTATAGTGTGAATAAACCTGAGATATATAATCTTCATATATAATTTTAAGCCCAGCAGTTCTTAAGATAAACAAATACTTGTTCTTGTTACTCTTCTAAAATGAAATTCATGGATGATAAAACTGACCTACACATGGTTTCAAAAAATCAAGATAATATTTAATGTCATATATAAGAGAAATGAAAGTAACTTATAATAACATGTATTTCAATATATCAATGCTTGGGCACAACTGCACTAGAAAACATGAAGTAGTCAGATGCTTACATCTATATATAGACTCACCATAAATGTGATAGCCACAAATGAAGATGTGTTTTTGGCAACTCTGTTACCCCAAGCAGCATCCACCATCAGTGTTAGGATTCTCGAAAATGGCAAACAACTTTTGTAAAGTTCTGAACAAAACTAAGTACATACTTCCCTGAATTTACACAACACTTCCATTCCTGTAAAATGTCTGCTTAAATGCTTATACAAGTTTCCCACTTACATGAATTTCTTGGGGGACATTTAAAAGATGTGCCGAACATGAAATAAACTTTTATTAAGCAAGACTGTCCATGCGTTGTAGAACATCTAGCCTCCCTGGCCCTGCCCAGTGAGAGCCAGTAGTACTCCTAATCCTTGTGACAATCAAAAATATACTCACAAATTTGCAAATATCCCTAGGGGGCAGTATTACTCCCCTTGAGGTCCACTTTTTAAGTGATATAAGACTATTTTTTAGTTAGTAGAGAGCCAATGAAAAATTGTAAATAGCAAGGTGTTCACACACCAGTGTTTTGGAAGACAGCCCCCGATGGCATTGTACAGATTGAAATAGGTAGAAATTAGTGGCTAAGATTTCCTTTAGGTAGCTGTTGCAATAATTTGGATAATAGATGATAAAAGCCTAGATTAAGATCATAGCATTATGAAGGTAGAAGAAGAATCATAATCTGGAGACAGTCCAAAGCAAAATGAAAAAATTTGAAGGTCAATTATACATAGATTGGGGAAGAGAGAGAAATACAGAATGGCTCTGAGCTTTCTAATTTGGGAGATCAGGTAAGTGATAATGCCATTAGCCACGTTAATGAATACAGGAAGAGAAGCAGATTGGAAGCACAAAGGGTAGAAGCTAAATTAAATTTCATTTCATGAATATACAGCTTGAAGAAGCTGCAAGACATTTTTTGCTTTCACCCAATTTACTAGCATTAGTTCATTCAACAAATAGATATTGACTACCAACTATGTGCCTGTCACTGGATTTGTAGCAGTAAGACAGTCGTGCTCTCTGCCCTCAAGAAATTTACTATCTAATGAGAGAAAAAGACATTTCAACTAATAATTACACACATAATCATCTAATTATAATTATGGTTAGTGCAGTCGTGATAAATACACCAAAGAGTTTGGCATCCAGTGAAAAGTTGACCTAATTAGTCTGGGCAGTAAGGAGATGTTCACTATCCCTGCCAGAGAGTCTCTAGCAATCTTTCCGCCCTCTAGCTTCTTAACATGCTTCTTTACATCACTCTGCATTGCCAGAGTGTGACACTGGTTGAGAATTATTGAGATGACCTATTGTACAATTTCCTTAGCTACTGTCTTCTTGTGGTCTCTGAGCCAGCCTTGCAATCTTTATTACCCATCATGGCTTTCATGTGAGAATACCCACAACTAAACTCATTGGGGAAAAATAAAATAAATCATTTTTCCTGATCCAAATCTGACTTTTTCTTATCAAACACCTCTTAACTTTGGGTTGGAGCTGTGAGAGCAACTTTTTGAAGTCTCATAGTCATATATGGAGCTGGCTCCTCACACCTTTCTCCCTGTGGCAGATAATTGTCAGGTACACGTGGGGATGTCTACCTGCCTCTCAAAATCACCTCTCCCACCATCCCCAGAAAACTCCACCTCCACTTTCCCGATTCATATGGGCAGCCCACAAGGAAGCTGGTTCAGAAAAATCAAACAGGTCCTCAGCCAGTATCCTTGTGAGTGTTTGTGGCAGCACACAGAAACAGTGAGATCACCTGACACTCCCTAGGCCCCCAAAGGGAATCAATCCCAAGGGAATCCTCACACCTGTGAAGAAAGGCTGTTGCAGCAGTCGCTCAAGTGAGACAAAGTTTCTGTTATAATCAGAATAAAAAAGAGAGGTGTAATGTAAACTTTGATGAGTTATAAGACTCTGTGGATGAAATAAGTTTCTACTTAAAATCTGGCCATCTGATGTTCATAACATTTCTCTTCAGTCAGTATTGACTTGGCCAGAAGCCATGGCATCAACACAGGGAAAATGTGAAAGATTTTCCATGTTTTACAATTTTTGCTGCAAAACTATGTTTTAAATGTAATTTTAATATAAGTCACTACTACTTTCTAACTCACAATTTGAAAATCAGTGTTTATGTGAACTTCTGAAAGTTGCCCCAGACCCAAACCACACACACACACACACACACACACACACACACATACATACATACATACACACACACATCCTACTTTCTTTTAATAGAACAAATCTAAAATATTATAATACAGTGCAAATAAAAATTTTAACATCTATCTTTTAAAGACATATTCTCAGTTCTAAAAGATCATGAATTCATAAAGCCCCAATCATTCTCCAAACACATGGTAGCTCTGTTAAGAAAACCTAGGTAATTAGAAAGTATATGAAATCTTAATTAAATAGAGGTGCTTCCAGAGATGAAGAGGGCAGTTTTGCCTCTGTAATATACTATGTTACTGTCATCATTGACAATTTGAACACTGTAGACACAGGCATCTCTATGTAGAAGATAGTGTCTATGAGGACTTCCCTGGCAGTCCAGTGGTTAAGACTCCATGCTTCCACTGCAGGGGGCATGGGTTTGATCCCTGGTCAGGGAACTAAGATCCCACATGCTGCATGGCGCAAACTAAGACAGAAATAAAAAGAAGATAGTGTCTACGGAATATCTATAGGAGAGTAATTCATTTGTGCTGATGTCTAACTAGAACATTGTAAAAAATTAAGTACCAAAATACACCAACTATTTTAAACAAATAGAAATAATATAATGTATATGCACACATTATTATTATGTTTTAATTACAGTTCCAATGAAGATTAAATCAGTTGCATTTCTGATGTTAGGTGTGCCTTTTAAAAAATATTCTCTTTCAGTTACAATGATGACTGGAAATATTGAACTATCTTAATAATTGGGGTCAGAAAAGAGCTGATGATAGATTCAAATCCTTGGGTATATATTCAAACAAAATATATATAAATAATGAGGTCTCACTTAGCTATAATCTCTTTGGGAGCCTCTTTTCAAATTCAGAAATGAGAACCTGGAAAACACAAGCTGATGCAATATTCTGAAAAATCCTCCAGGGAAAAGAACATCTACAAAACAAGCATAGCAAATGAATTGTGTTCAAGACTTTAAACCAAAATGTTAATGCTAAAAGAGCAATATAGGATTATGAAAGTAAAATTATTTCACATTATCACTTTAAACCATTCTCTCTGGGGACTTCAGTAATTACTTTCAAGAATATATTCATTACAGGAAAATTGAAAGCTATAGTTATTTTGTCTTGATTTTTAATAAAAGTATTGCTTTTATAATAGCATTGGACTTAATAAAAGAAATGAAACTAACCCCCCCCCAAACCAAAAGCATGGTATTATTTAAAAAGCTCCCTCTTTGGTTACACTGACCTGAAAAATAATAAGGCAAGCTTAATGTTCATGATAAATCCCATGGGATTGAGAATATTTTTATGAATATGAATATGAAAGTTTCTATGAGAAACATTTGCATTTTGCCACTGCATAAAAAAAAAAAGCAAGTTGCAAATGAGGTAGAGAGAACTTAATTAAAATAATTTTACCAAATTTTAATTCTTGAGTACCTACCAAACCATTGTGATAATATTCTTATTGACTAGTTAACATGGAAAAAAACTTTTTAATTTTTAATTTTAAGTAGATTTTTGAAAGTATAAATGATCCTCACCCTAATCTCAGTTTATAGTTAAATGATAATATATGATAATTAGGATATCTTCTGAATTACTTGTAGAAAGTAATCACTGTGATTTTTTTTTATATTTTAATGTATCCAATGGAAAAAATAGTTCTGTGAATTTAGCAAGACATAAAAGCTTGTTCCATAGTTAAAATTCTTATGCATGGACTTCCCTGGTGGTGCAGTGGTTAAGAATCCGCCTGCCAATGCAGGACACCGGTTTGATCCCTGCTCTGGGAAGATCCCACATGCCGCGGAGCAACTTAGCCCTTATGCCACAACTACTGAGCCTGCGCTCTAGAGCCCATGAGCCACAACTGCTGAGCCCACATGTCACAACCACTGAAGCCTGTGCACCTAGGGTCTGTGCTTTGCAACAAGAGAAGCCACCGCAATGAGAAGCCTGCGCACAGCAACGAAGAGTAGCCCCCGCTCACCGCAACTAGAGAAAGCCTGCGTGCAGCAACAAAGACCCAACGCAGCCAAAAAAAATAAAAGAAGAATAAAAAAAAATTCTTATGCATTATTCAGTACTTATATACTATTTTTTGCACTAATATGTCTCACAGAGTACTTACAAAATTTAGAATCCTCGATAGAACAGGAAGAACTCTTATATATTACCTAATATTAAGGTAGACAAAATAACGATCCCCCAAAGCCGTCCATGTCCTAATTCCCAAAACCTGTGAATAAATTAGGTTACATGGCAAAAGGGAATTAAGGAATAAGGTTGCAGATAGAATTAACGTTGCTAATCAGATGGATTTGCAGTGTGGAGGTTATCCTGCATTATCTAGGTGGGCCCAGTGTAATCACAAGGGTGTTTAGGAGTAGAAGAGGGAAGCAGAAGACTTAGAATCAGAGAGAGATTTGAAGATGCTATGCTGCTGGCTTTGAAGATGGAGGAAGGGGCCACAAACAATGCAGGCAGCTTCCAGAAGAAGGAAAAGGCAAGGAAATGGATTCTCGCCTAGAGCCTCCAGAAGGAATGCAGTCCTGCTAGCAGCTTGACTTTAGCCCAGTGAGACCCATTTTGGACTTCAGACCTCCAGTACTGTAAGAAAATAACTTTGTGTTGTTGTAAACCAATATGTTTGTGGTAATTTGTTATAGCAGCAATAAAAAATTAATATGCCTGATTTTACAAACAAGGAAATAAAGAGTTAAAGTGACACTAATTTTCTAATTAATGGGAAATCTTGGTTAATATAAAGAGCTTCTTATTTTTAGGCCTAAGGGCTAAGCCACTTATATTTACAAATAATGAAAATTAATACAGGAATAAGGAAAAATTAAAACAAAAATATAGCACAAACAATTGAAGGGTTGTACTACTATAAATAAAATGAATAAAAGATAGTAGGTAACTATCATGCAGTCCAACAGTACTGTGGAGAGTTATGGCAGATTACCCTAAGAACTGGATAATCAGTTCTTTTAACTTTAGAGTATAATTTTTTATGGATGTACCTGACATTTTTGGAGTTTCTAGAGCCACACAAATGAGTGACCACAATAATGATACCATAAAATAAAGCTTTTACTTATGAGAAGCTATGAAACTTATGAGAAGATTATGCAACCCAGTGTATAATTTCCTTTCCACACAAAGGTTGGACAGAACAACTTCTCATATCAGTGAAAAGCAGAGTTTAAGCAGAGAGAATCTAATGTGTTTTGTTTTTCTCATCATATCTTTTTCTGGTGTAGAGCGGATATGAAGTATTAGGCTTTAAAAGAGTGTTGAGAGATTTACAGCCAAGATGACACTGTAAGTTCAGGTTTTCATGTGCCCACCCAGCACACAAAAAAAATCAGTAACATATATTGTATAACATTAAGAGAGAAAGCCAAAAAAGACCTGTCAGACTCGAACGTAAGATAAATCACCATGGATAAGAAGCAGAAGAGAAACGTCACAAGCTCTGCTGGACTCTAAATCCAAAAATAAGAATTGGTGGCTGGAATTTGCTTTCTGAAGGCTAACAGGGACAAAAAATATGCCCTGCCAGGTGGAGGACTGCAACCGCAGCCACTGATCCAAGCTAGGCTTGGGGTGGAGCTCACCTCCAAAAAGGCAAATGGAAAACCAGTGTTGTATCCACTGCTTTGTATAGTGGATATGGAGCTTCAGGCCTAGGCAAAGAAAACAGTAGGCACAGCTCCTCAAATGTGAAGAAAAGCGAGTCATTAGCTGGCTTGATGAACAAATCCGCAATATTGCCAAATCAACAGGTAGTGAGGACTCCAAACTATTATAAAACCTGATTTTGGCCTGAGGATCTGGGCAGAGGCAACAATACAACCACCAGAGAAGCAGGGGTGAGCACAGAGGTAGAGAAAGTAAGAGAGAAATGCAAAGTAAAAGTTCAAAATATATATATTTCCAAGAACAACAACAATAAAATCAACAGAGGAATCCATCCCAGATGAAATTAATTTAGAGAATAGTCTAACGAAGATATTAAATATTTAGCAAGTTCATTGATATAAATGAAGACATAATTTGCTTTTAAAAAATAAAAAGAAATTTGAAACGAGAAAAATGAAGAAAAAAGATAAATATGAGAATTTAATAGAAATTAAAAATAAAGCTATTGAGATTTTAAAAACTCAATAAATGGAATAAAACTCTAGATAGTATTAATGGATACAAAGAGAGAATTAGCAAACTTAAAGATGATATTGAGATTATTCACCCCAAAAATAGAACTTTGGGACAAAGAAATTTATTTAAAAGAAAGAGATATAAACTAAAATAAATTTAGGGCTTCCCTGGTGGCGCAGTGGTTGAGAATCTGCCTGCCAATGCACGGGACATGGGTTCGAGCCCTGGTCTGGGAAGATCCCACATGCTACGGAGCAACTGGGCCCGTGAGCCACAATTACTGAGCCTGCGCGTCTGGAGCCTGTGCTCCGCAACAAGAGAGGCCACGATGGTGAGAGGGCCGCGCACCGCAATGAAGAGTGGTCCCCACTTGCCACAACTAGAGAAAGCCCTCGCACAGAAACGAAGACTCAACACAGTCATAAATAAATAAATAAATAAATAAATAAATAAATAAATAAACGTGAATTTCTTTAAAATAAATAAATAAATAAATTTAAAAAAATAAAAAGGGACTTCCCTGGTGGTCCAGTGGTTAAGACTCCATGCTTCCACTGCAGGGGGCATGGGTTTGATCCCTGGTCTGGGAACTAAGATCCCACATGCTGTAAGGTGTGGCCAATATATAAATAAAGATAAATAAACAATAAAAATAAAAATATAATTAGGTACAAGAAGCAACTGAAAAAAAAGAAGCAAATAGACCTCTCCTACATTGTTAGTAGGAATGTAAAATTGGACAACCACTTTGGAAAATACCTTGGCAATTTTTTGTAAAGTAAAACAAACACTTCTTGTATGAACCAGCAATCACATTCCTAAATATTGACCTAAGAGAAATAAAAGCATATGTTGATACAAATTTTTTATTGGAGCATGTTTATAGAAGATCTATTTATAATAGCCCCCAAACTGGAAACAACTCAAATATTCATCAACTGGTGAATGGTGAATGAATAAACAAATTGTGAAACATCCATACAGTGTAGTACAACTCAGCAATAAAAAGACACAAAAAGTACTAGTACATGAAATAATATAAATGAACCTCCAAAACCCATCATACTAAGTGATAGAAATCAAATAAAAATTCTGTAGAATTCCATTTATGTAACATTCTGAAAGGCAAATTCATAGAGACAGTAATCAGATCATTGTCAGAGATTGGAGATGGGAGAGGGGTTGCATAACAAGGGGCATGAAAGAACTTTTGGGTTTAATGAAGAAGTTCTATATTACTGAGCTGTACACATAAAAAGACTGAATTTCATTGTGTGTAAAATATACCTCAATGAACCTGAATTTTAGAAAAGAATAAAGAAAAAATATTAAAAGCTACCAGAGAGAGAAGAGGAACACATTTTAACCTATAGCAGGCCTCTCATCAATAATAATAGGCAACAGAGGCAATGAAATGATAGCTTTAAAGCACTGAGGAAAAGAATAATTGTTAACCTAAAATTTTATGTACAGTCAAACTATCATTCAAGAGTAAAACAAAATAATTACATTTTCAGATACACAAAGACTGAGAGCGAATACTACTTATGGACTGTCAATGAAAGAAATAGTGAAGGATGTCTTTCAGCAATAAGTAAAATCAACCAGAAGATGCATAAGACTTTTTTAAATGGTGTATTAGAAATTAACAAACTGATGGTTGCCAAAGGGGAAAGGGGGAGAGGAAGGGATAAGTTAGGAATATGGGATGAACAGATATACACTACCATAAATAAAATAGATAAGCAACAAGGATTTACTATATAACACAGGGAACAATATTCAATATCTTGTAATAACCCATAATGGAAAATAATCTGAAATAGATATATATATAAAAGTGAATCACTTTTCTGTACACCTGAAACTAATACAATATTGTAAATCAACTACAATTTAAAAAATTAATGAAGTGCTCACTTCAGCAACACATATACTAAAATTGGAACAATACAGAGAAGATTAGCATGGCTCCCGCACAAGGATGACACACAAATTCATGAAACATTCCATATTTTTTTTAATTAATGAAACTAAATTTAGTACTGACTATAAAAAAAAAAACTACTTTTGTATTAAAAAAAGTCAAACAATCATGAGATTGGAGAGTACAATAATGGATAACTGAAGCATACTAAGATCATTTTATGTTTGAAAAATAAAAACACCAGATAACTTAAAATCTGTAAGAAATATTTATAGTTAAATATTATGCTGAAAAAGTAAGGATTATAACTAATAGACAAAATATATAATCAGTAATAAATGACTCAGCAGACTAAAAGTGGAGAATAGAAAACTTTTGGACCAAGAGAAGGCAGAAAAAAATAAATTAAGCAATAGAAAAAGAATGGTAGGCATAAAATATAAAATAAGACTGTTAAAGTCATTGCAGATATACCAGAAATAGTAATCAATGAGATTATTAGGTTGGATAAAGCAACAAGTCTTGCTCTATTTTGCTAGCAATGCACTAAACTAAAAGACCACACACAAAAACTGAAAATAAAAGATATCTTATGTAAATACTAGCCAAAGAAAGTTATTTTAGTGATATAAGATTTGGAAAATGTCAAATTTCAAAAAACAAAAAAAAGAACAATTCAAGAGAATGAGAAGAAAAAAACCACAGACTTGGAGAAAATATTTGCAAAAGACACATCTGATAACAGACTATTATCCAAAATACACAAAGGACTCTTAAAACTTAGTAATAACCTGATTAAAACATGGGCCAAAGATCTGAACAGACACTAATCAAAGAAGATATATAGATGACAAATTCCTATGAAAGGATGCGCCACATCATATGCCACTAGAGAATTGCAAGTTAAAACAATAATGAGATACCATTACATACCTATTAGAATGACCAAACCCCGAAACACTGATGATACCAAATGCTGGAAACGATGTGGAGCAACAGGAACTCTCATATATCACTGCTGGGAGTACAAAATGTTACAGCCATTTTGGAAGACTTTTGGAATTTTGGCAATTTCTTACAAAGCTACACATATTCTTACCAATAATCCAGTCATTGTGATCCTTGGTATTCATCCAAAGCAGTTGAAAACTTATATACACACAAAAACCTACACATAGGTGTTTATAGCAGCTTTATTCATAGTTGCCAAATCTTGGAAGCAACAAAGATGTATTTCATTAGGCAAATGAACAAACTATGGTACATCCAGACAACGGAATATTATTCAGCACTAAAAAGAAATAAGCTATTAAGCTATGAAAAGACACATAGGAACATTAAATGCGTATTACTAAGTGAAAGAAAACAATCTGAAAAAGATACATACTGTATAGTTCCAATTATATGACTTTTTTGAAAAGGCAGAAATACAGAGACAATAAAAAGTTAAGGGATTGCCAGAAGTCAGAGAGGGCAGAGATGAATACACAAAGCACAGAGGATTTTTAGAGTAATGAAAATACTCTGTATGATTTTATAATGATGACTATTTGTCATTATACATTATACATACATTATACATTTGTCCAAACCCATAGAATGTACAACACCAAGCATGAATCCTAAGTTACACTGTGGCCTTTGGGTGATTATGATGTGACAATGTAGGTTCATCCTTGGTTAAAAAAAAAAGATCCATTCTGGTGAGTGATGTTGATAATGGAGGCTATGCATGTATGGGGAAAAGGTATGTGAGAAATCTCTGTATCTTCCTCTCAATTTTGTTGTAAACCTAAAACTCCTCTAAAAAATAGTCTTAAAAAATGCAGTGTCTAGGCAATGTGTCTTTACAAGGCTCCCGACTTAGTTCCTATTTGTGTAGCTTCCATGATTGATTCTCCTTTCTTTCCAGAAATTTTGAGAGGTATCCAATATCCTTTACTAAAATCCTTTTCTGCTGATGCCTAGCAGAGCTGGTATTATTGCTTACAACTAAGAATCCTAACTAATATAGCTCTCAGGTACAAGCCACCTGGAAATTAGAGTTTATCATATAGCCTCTGTGGAGGAACAAAGAAACACTGTGCCCTTGGGCTGTATTGTTAGGAATCTGAGCACTGTAGCATAGGAAGAGTTTGAAGGATCCAAGAGTATGTGCACTTTAACTGACACTCTATAGAAATGGCTCTCTGTGTGTTTTTTTACCGCTAAATACAGTGGCCTCTGTTCTCTTCTCATGATTGACCTTTGTGCCATATTTGGTACTGTTGACCACTCCCTCCCTCTGGAAGCTCTATTATACCTTGACAGAGAGCATTTCAAGGGCAAAGATTAAGCAGGATTATCTTTGTATTTACAGCACATTGCATTGTGCTTCACACATGGCACTCAATGAGATTTCAATGAACGAATGAATGAACACATATTGTATTTTTAACTATGACTAAAGGAGAGAGCCTAATTGAATAAAGCACACAGGAAAATGTTGATTAAATAGCGAAAAAGTAATAGTAACTCATCTTGAGTGTTTTCAGCCCATTTTAATTGTAGTGATTAATAATGGCATGTAAGCAAATTGTGGATTAATACAAACAAATAAGACAGGTAATTTTCTTCTAACTAAAACATATCATGGGACTGGTCTATTTGTTAACATATATTGATCAATTAAATTGGAGACTAAAAAGATAATGAAGGAGGTGCAAAAACTGCGTGCAGTTGTCAAGATTCCAAGGAACATCAAAGGTCCTGTGGGTATGCAGTTAATCATGCAGGTCTCTACCTCAACAAAACCAAAAGTGCCCTTGCTGGTTTCACAATACCCCCTCATTTTTTGGATCTTCAAAGATCACTAGATTGATATTTACCACACCTAGATCAAGATATGAAGATAAAAGTGATTTTCACCTGGACAAAACTGGACTAGCTCTGTGGGAGATTTATAGTTCATACTTACACCAAGATCAAACATGCCCACCCTAACCAGATATCAATCTCACTTGCATGACTGATCAGAAACTGGGGTAAAAAAACTTTAGCCTATGGACCAAA
Source organism: Balaenoptera ricei (assembly GCF_028023285.1). Taxonomy (NCBI): domain Eukaryota; kingdom Metazoa; phylum Chordata; class Mammalia; order Artiodactyla; family Balaenopteridae; genus Balaenoptera; species Balaenoptera ricei. The sequence continues at coordinate 18,110,043 of NC_082643.1, forward strand.
TCCAGCCCCTCATCAGTTTTGTAAATAAAATTTTATTGGATCACACTCATGCCCATTTTTTTCATGTATTGTCTATGGCTGCTTTTATTCTACAATGGCGAAGTTGAGTAGTTGGGACTGAAATAGTATGGCTCACAAAGAGCTTAAAATATTTACAATCTGGTCCTTTACAGAAAAAGTTTGCTAAACCCTGATCAAGAATATAAGCTTTTTAACCAAATTACTATTGTCAACTTCCCCCTCGATAATTAAATAAATAAAATTTAATTTTCAGTTCAAAAAAAAAGGGAACATACCTCATCATAATAAAGGCCATATATGACAAACCCACAGCTAACATCATACTCAATGGTGAAAAACTGAAAGCATTTCCGCTAAGATCAGGAACAAGACAAGGATGTCCACTCCCACCAGTTTTATTCAACATAGTCTTGGAAGTCCTAGCCATGGCAATCAGAGAAGAAAAAGAAATAAAAGGGATCCAAATTGGAAAAGAAGTAAAACTGTCATGGTTTGCAGATGACATGATGCTATACATAGAAAATCCTAAAGATGCTATCAGAAAAAACTACTAGAAAACTACCAGAGCTCATCAGTGAATTTGGTAAAGTTGCAGGATACAAAAGTAATACACAGAAATCTGTGCATTTCTATACACTAACAATGAAAGATCAGAAAGGGAAATTAAGAAAACAATCCCATTTACCACTGAATCAAAGAATAAAATACCTAGGAATAAACCTACCTAAGGAGGCAAAAGATTCTGTACTACAAAAACTATAAGATGCTGATGAAAGAAATCGAAGAAGACACAAACAGATGGAAAGATAGATCATGTCCTTGGATTGGAAGAATCAATATTGTCAAAATGATGATACTACCCAAGGCAGTCTACAAATTCAATGCAATCCCTATCAAATTACCAATGGCATTTTTCACAGAACTAGGAAAAAAAAAAATTTAATTTGCATGGAAACACAAAAGACCCTGAATAGCCAAAGCAATCTTGAAAAAGAAAAATGGAGCTGGCGGAATCAGACTCCCTGACTTCAGATTATACTACAAAGCTACAGTAATCAAGACAATCTGGTACTGGCACAAAAACAGAAATATAGATCAATGGAACAGGATAGAAAGCCCAGAGATAAACCCAGGCACCTATGGTCAACTAATCTATGACAAAGGAGGCAAGGATATACAATGGAGAAAAGACAGTCTCTTTAATAAGTGGTGCTGAGAAAACTGGACAGCTACATGTAAAACAATGAAATTAGAACACTCCCTGACACCATACACAAAAATAAACTCAAAATGGATTAAAGACCTAGATGTAAGACTGGAAACCATAAAACTCCTAAAGGAAAACATAGGCAGAAGCCTTTTTGAAATAAATCATAGCAATATTTCTTTGGTTCTGTCTCCTAAAGCAAAAGAAATAAATGCAAAAATAAACAAATGGACCCAATTAGGCTTAAAAGCTTTTGCACAGCAAAGGAAACCATCAACAAAATGAAAAGACAACATACAGAATGGGAGAAAATATTTACAAATGATGCTACCAGCAAGGGATTAATTTCTAAAATATACAAACAGCTCATATAGCTCGAAATATCAAAAAACCAAAAACAACCCAATCAAAAGATGGGCAAAAACCTAAATAGACATTTCTTTAAAGAAGACATACAGGTGGCCAACAGGCACATGAAAAGATGCTCTACATCACTCATTATTAGAGAAATGCAAATCAAAACTACAATGAGGTATCACCTTACACCAGTCCGAATGGCCATCATCAAAAAGCCTACAAATAATAAATGCTGCAGAGGGTGTAGAGAAAAGGGAACCCTCCTACACTGTTGATGGGAATGTAAATTGGTGCAGCCACTAGGGAGAACAGTATGGATGTTCCTTAAAAAACTAAAAATAGAGCTACCATATGATCCTGCAATCTCACTTCTAGGCATATATCTGAAGAAAACCATACTTCAAAAATATACATGCAGGAACTTCCCTGGTGGCACAGTGGTTAAGAATCTGCTTGCCAATGTAGGGGACATGGGTTCGAGCCCTGGTCTGGGAAGATCCCATGTGCCGCGTAGCAATTAAGCCCGTGCGCCACAACTACTGAGACTGCGCTCTAGAGCCCGCGAGCCACATCTACTGAGCCCGCGTGCCACAACTACTGAAGCCTGCGCCCCTAGAGCCCGTGCTTCGCAACAAGAGAAGCTACCACAATGAGAAGCCTGTGTGCTGCAAAGAAGAGTAGCCCCCACTCGCCACAACTAGAGAAAGCCTGTGCACAGCAACGAAGACCCAACACAGCTGTAAATAAATAAATAAATAAATAAATAAATAAATAAATAAATAAATAAATAAATTTATGTTAAAAAATGCACCCCAGTGTTCATTGTAGCACTATTTACAATAACCAAAATATAGAACCAACCTAAATATTGTCCATTGACAGATGAATGGATAAAGAAGATGTAATACATACACACATATATATATATATATATATATATATATATACACACACACACACATATATATGTATAAATAACCAATAGAGGAAAGGAATCTGAAAAAGAATATGTATGTGTGCTGTATACCTGAAACTTACACAATATTGTAAATCAACTATAATACAAATTTTTGCAAAAAAAAAAAGAATATATGGAGAAAGCAGAGAGGTCTAATTTAGATTTCTAGACTTGTACAAAAAGGCCCTGAAAAATGGGAATTTTTTATCTTTCAACATCATGGCTGAAGCTTCTCCCTCATCCCCCTTTATCACCCCCGCCCCTACTTCTTTATAATCAGGCTTATAACTGTGAACAGTTTATCATAATTAAACCTTGCGATTCAAAACCTATGGTAGGACTTCCCTGGTGGCGCAGTGGTTAAGAATCCGCCTGCCAATGCAGGGAACATGGGTTCGAGCCCTGGTCCGGGAAGATCCCACATGGCGCAGAGCAACTAAGCCTGTGCACCACAACTACTGAGCCTGCGCTCTAGAGCCCGTGAACCACAACTACTGAGCCCGCGTGCCACAACTATTGAAGCCTGCGTGCCTAGAGCCCGTGCTCCACAACAAGAGAAGCCACCGCAATGAGAAACCCGCGCACCACAACAAAGAGTAGCCTCCGCTCATCACAACTAGAGAAAGCCTGCGTGCAGCAACGAAGGCCCAACGCAGCCAAAAATAAATAAATAAATTTATTTTTGTAAAAGAAAGGTTTAAAAAAATGTTTAAAAAAAACCTATGCTATATCAGAATTCCACAACTACTTGTACATCATATATCCTAATTCTTTATCCTAAGTTCTCACTTTTTCAAAAATAATGGTCTTCTTTCTATCAACAGTCCTTCTCCTTCTGACAACTCTAGTCAATCTGTTTATCTGTTCCTATTTTCCCACAAATATCTTAAATGTAATACTTCCTTATGTACATGTTCTTAGCACTATTTTCTCCCAGCTTCACACTTGCTCATGCATCATTTATCTGCTTCCATAGCTTTCATCATCATTCTGTACAGCTAATTTCCTCTCACTTTGACCTTTCCTTTAAACCTCACACATGCATTTCTAAATGCTGTACATCTTCATGTGGGTGTGTTGCTTTCCTACTCAACACTTGTCTGGTTTGACATCTAAATCATTATCTCTGCCCACAAAAACAAATCATAAAATACACACAAAGATAGAGCAGCTGTTCATTGTCTATACTCCCTAACTCAGTTAATTGCATCATTCGCCTACTGGTTGCCAAAGCTAGAAACAAGAGAACCCTCTCCACCTTCTACATCTAACCAAAGTTAAAATTCTGAAGATTCTTGAATTTTAAATGTATTTAGAAATCATCTTCTCCATGTCATTTCCATTACTCTATTTTATAACTTCATCACTGAATAACTTTAAAATAGTTGCAAATTATTCCTGTCTTTGGTGGACTATTTTTCTAATTCATCCCTCATATTGTTCCCAGGCTTATCTTATTATAATACAAATCTGATCATGAAACATCTCTGTTCAAAAATCTTCAGAATTCCCTATTGACCTCCAAAATAAAAATATTTGGGGTGACATTCAAGGCTAATCATACCCTGAGCTACCTTTTCAAATTTATTTCCAACTAAACCCCATTGTGAAACTTAAACTCTAATAATATTGAATTATTTTCCATTTTCCAGACATATCTGTGGCATAAGAGTTGAGTCATTTTCCCCACCCACACCCCTATGCCGACCATCCTAAATTCATTTGAGAAACAATAGGTGGTCATAGTTTGGCTGACAATTAGATTTTGGTTTGCTGAGGATACGATGCAAGCTGGCTAGAGAAGGGGGAAGGGGAAAAAGAGGACTAAGTGATTAGAAAGGCTGCTGAGGAGATTCTGAGGAAGGAATAAGGCAGTTATAAGAAAGAGAAAGAGCAGAGTTTTAGGCTATTTTGCTATATGACTCCTTCTGTTTTCTCATTAAATCTTTAGTAAGGCTATTTCTAAGCAATTCTCTCACAGTTGGATTTATTTAAAGGCTAAAACTGAGTGGCCTGGCTTGAAGGTGTGCCTGAGGCTAGTCCAAGATGAATTTTGGATTCCATTTAACTATGTATATATTCACTTCCACTTTTATATTGTAAATTTCCTTGAAGGCCTGAATCATGTTTTATAGTAACTGATCTCTGTTTGTGCAATTGATTTGGATTCTATCCATCTGTAACTTGTATTTCTCCTGTGATTTCTATTTTAATATTATCTCTGTGTTCTATTCTCCCAACCGCTCATAGTACAATCAGCTGGACAAATGAGTTGGCTCTCTTCCACAGTCTTATCTCCTGTATAATCCTATCACTGTCACCAGCGTAGCACATGCTCAGAAGAGCTCCTTGCGTCTATTCATTCATCTCCCTGAATCAGAAGTCTAAAGCTATTAAGATTCTTTTGAAAACAGCTGTTCCATTAGACATCCTTCCCGCTACCAAACAACTGTTGCTGGATATGACCCATCTCTCATTAAACAGCATTAGATAGAGACACTTTTAATGAGGCTTGTGATATTCTATCTTTAAAGCTGTCTCTTCCAGGGCACTAAATTAGAGCATGCAATTGATGTTTAAAAGAAAATCATTCTAGACATTGTTCTAACAGTGCCAGTTTACAAGAAAGATAAAAATCCTTATTCTTACTATTGTTACATTCTAATACAGGGAGAAAACAAACAAATAAAACAAGAAAATATCAGATAACAATAAGGCTATAAAGAAAATAAAACAGAGTGATGTGATGGAGTAACTGATTACTTTAGATTTGTCGGTTTGCATACATTATATAGGTGAGGCAACTGAGTTCCTCTACAATAATTGAGCTGTGACCTGAATGACAAGAAGGAAGCAGTTATGGAGAGAGCATTCCTGGCTGGGGGAATATCTGGTTCAATGGCTCTGAGGCAGGAATGAACTTGGCATTTTTAGGAAACAGAAAGAAAGGCAGTGTAAGGGGGAAAAGGGTTTAAAATGATGACAAAGATGCAAGCAGGATAGATTACATGAGGCCTTGTAAGCCAGGGTAAGGAGTTTGGGCTTTCTTCTAAGTGAGGTAGGAAGTTTGGGGGGGGGGGGGGTTTAGCAGGGGAGTGATGGATCTGATTTACATTTTATATAATGATGACTCCAGCTGCTGTGTAGAAATTAGATTGTAAGGGGCAAGAGAAAAAGTCAGAGACCCTTAGAGAAATCTAGGCATGAGAAGATGGTGGTTTGGACCAGGGTTGTGTAACAGAGAAGTGGACAGATGTGAAATATATGTTTTGAAAGAAGGAGAATCAGATGGATTGGGGTGGGGAGGTGGAGGCAGGTCGTAAGGAACACAGAGTGAAAGGGAAGAGTAAACGATGAGTTCTAGGTTTTTGGTTTAAACAAAATGAGATGGTAAAGATTAGGAAAGAAGCAGATTGGAGATGAAAGGATGATTGAAATTTCTTTTTTGGCTATATCAAATTTGAAATGTTTATAAAACAAGCAAGAAGAAGTATGGTAGGTAGCTGGATATACAAATCTGGAACTCAGTGTCAAGTGGGGATAGTGTGTAAAGGAGAGAAAGGAAGAGAAAGAAGGGAAGAGAAGAGGGCCCACCTCATGCTGAGGTGAGCAGAGGAGAAGGAGCTCTGAGCTAAGAGGAAAAGCAGAGCATGACCTCTTCTTCTCCACTGTGTTCCAGACTCCTACATGCAATGTCTACTTTATAATCATTCCCAAACAACCAATAAGATATCCTTTTCCTATGTTGCTATTGGAAGAAATTCTAGGATTTGCCTGTGAGCAGCTAACCCAGTATGCTTATTTGTTCTAAGAAGACAAGTGTTTCCAATGACTTCCTTCCTTTGACTGATTCCTCTGCTGCTGCAAACCACCTGCCCCCCGACCCCAAGTCAGTTCTGAACTCAGCATACTCGGTACCCAACTCTGGCATCTGAATGTTCGTGCTTTTCCCTGATAGTACAAGTCCTGTTGTGCTTTTTGTTTTGAGGGGACTTTTGTATTTTGTTTTTGTTTTTAGCATTTTATGCCTGATTAAATTCCATCTTAGTAACTGAAGAGCTTCTTAAAGGAAGTATTTTAGATAGAAAATACCTTAAGCATATAGCTTAATATTCACCACCCACAGTAAGTGTAATCTTTGGTAAATCCTTGAAACTCATATCAATATTACCTCACTTCTAAAATATGTGCCAAAAGTTATGGAAAATATATTAAGTGAATGAGTGAATTTATAAATGTATATAATACGTACCTGAAGAACAAAAGTTGGATCACCTGTCTTCCAATGTAAAAGTCATTGTTATAACCATTGTCTGCATATAGTTGGTGCTTAATAATTGCACTGCAGTGGAATGTTTTAACATGAAGTCTCTACTATACCGAGTGTTGTCAGAAGGAGCCGTCACCCCAAAGCCACTGTTTTACTGTTTTGCTTAGGACCATGCTGCCAAACCAAATGTCCCTCCTCTTCATCCTGCTCAGAGAATATGGTTTCCAAAATGGAAGGTGCAAAACAAAGCAATGGGGAGCACGAGTAAAATATTAGAGGTGACACATTTATTTTGTACCTAAAAAATATGAAGGGACTTATGCTTTTCTAATCCTCAGTGTGCTGCCTGCCACTCCTGTCCTCACTTGCTCCACAAGTCAGATACACAGCATCAGGATGCTATGCATTGATTTCCTTTCTGCGTGTGATACTGTACCATGGTTTGTGTGCTACACAGAATGTTGTCAATGTGATTAATTCTTTAATAAAGTAAGATCTTTAAAATAATAGTGGAGCCTTGTCATAAGCAAGGGCTGACCATGAAAGTCTTTTTACCACACAGTAACCAGTATACTGGTTTTCTTAGAGAAAGGACTGTCCAACTGAAAGCTGAATAACACTTATCTTGTCAAGTAAGCCTGACAAGTGTGCCCAATTTGCTAACTTTTTCTATGAACGCAAGTGACGGTCAGATATTTTTGAAAAAATAATACTCTTAATCAGTTTCTTCAAGGTAAAGGTGACATTTTTCATAATGAAGGAGAAAGTAACTGCTGCTCAAAAGACATTTGGGCTAAGGAGAGAGCTTTTTTTTTTTTAATTTATTTATTTATTTTTGGCTGTGTTGGGTCTTCGTTTCTGTGCGAGGGCTTCCTCTAGTTGCGGCTAGCAGGGGCCACTCTTCATCGCAGTGCGCGGACCTCTCACTATCGCGGCCTCTCTTGTTGCGGAGCACAGGCTCCACATGCGCAGGCTCAGTAGTTGTGGCTCACGGGCCCAGTTGCTCCGCGGCATGTGCGATCTTCCCAGACCAGGGCTCGAACCCGTGTCCCCTGCATTGGCAGGAGGATTCTTAACCACCGCGCCACCAGGGAAGCCCGAGAACATTTTTAAAATAGATACTTGGAAATGTTCCATTGTTATGTAATTTTGTTGTTGAAAACAATTTAAATGTAAAACTCTTAATATCTGCACACAAAAACTTGGAAATTGAGTTTTTAAGATTGTTTTTAACAAATCTTCCTTAAAGATCCTCCTTTAATCTCACTTTAAAAACTGAGTAGTTTCAGTGGGTTTTGAACCCATTTCTTAAAAATATAAAAATGCGGGCTTCCCTGGTGGCGCAGTGGTTGAGAGTCTGCCTGCCAATGCAGGCGACACGGGTTCGAGCCCTGGTCTGGGAAGATCCCACATGCCGCGGAGCAACTGGGCCCGTGAGCCACAACTACTGAGCCTGCGCGTCTGGAGCCTGTGCTCCGCAACGGGAGAGGCCACGATAGTGAGAGGCCCACGCACCGCGATGAAGAGTGGCCCCCACTTGCCACAGCTAGAGAAAGCCCTTGCATGGAAACGAAGACCCAACACAGCCATAAATAAATAAATAAATAATTTAAAAGAAAAAAAGAAAGGCTACAACAGAAAACTTCTTTGAAAAGGCTAAATTATTTTAAAAATATATATATATATATAAAAATGCAATAACTTCTGATTAGTTTGTAAGAATGACTGACTGATATTGGGGATGATATATGTTGGCTAGCTGAATTTCAACAAAACCCTTTGCATAATTGGGGATGGGTTTGAAAAATGAGTATCATGATTTAGCAGGCACAGCTAGTGGTGTACTTCTTCCATCTGGCTGTACTTATTTTTGTGAGAAAGCTCTTTCAGCTAAAATAGCCATTAAAACCAACATGGGAATAAACTGAACTTAGAACCAGACTACTGAGCCACTATATCACAAGGTATTAAAACAAAATTTTTTAATTGATGAGGAATTGTCAACCAAATTGCTCTCACCAGAAAGGGCAAGGAGGCTGTTGAACCATTGATAAATAGAATAAAATAATACGAAAAATATTATTTAATCTTTTTTATCTAATCATTCTTAATTTCTATTTTAAGTTCTACAAAGTACACATTACAGAACATTATTAAATATATATAATTAATAATTATGTAATTATAATGTATTAAATTGTTCAAAACTTTTTACTTAGGGGTGCATAATCAAAAAGAAATTTGGAGATCACTGCTTTAGTAGAACTAGTCGCATCATGCCTCAAATTCCTCTTTATTTCAGTCATCTTTGGAAGTACAAGTCCCTTCATCATCCATTATAACCTGCTCTTCCATTCCCGTACTGCTCTGTCATCTCCTAATGTGACTGAATCCCATCTCAACCTTTCCTCTCTGCCCTCTAAAAAGTTTGAGTCTGAATCAACAAATTTCTTATGGTAAGCTAATCACCACAGATGGCTACCAATGGATCACAATTCCTGGTATTGACATTATTGTGAGACCCCTCCCTTGAATCTGGACTGGTCCCGTGACTCACTTTAATCAATAGAATGTGATGATGATGTGCCAGCTCTGGGTATTAAGCCTCAAGGTCTGGCAGATTCCACTTTCGTGCTTTTGGGAAGCCTAAGCTGCCATGTTAGAAGTCGTGTGGAGAAGGAAAAACCCTGAGATAAGAGAGAGAGAGATGCACTGGTATCCCAAGTGAGCCCAGCTTTCCAGTCATCTCCACTAAGACACCAGCTATGTGAATGAGCTAATTGGATTTTCCAGCCCAATCAAAGCTCCCAATAGCTTCAGCCCCATATGACATCATGTGAATCAGAAGAATCACCCAGGGGCTTCCCTGGTGGCGCAGTGGTTAAGAATCTGCCTGCCAATGCAGGGGACACGGGTTCGAGCCCTGGCCTGGGAAGATCCCACATGCCGCGGAGCAAGTGGGCCCGTGAGCCACAACTTCTGAGCCTGCGCGTCTGGAGCCTGTGCTCTGCAACAAGAGAGGCCGCGATAGTGAGAGGCCCGCGCACTGCGATGAAGAGTGGCCCCCGCTTGCCGCAACTGGAGAAAGCCCTCGCACAGAGATGAAGACCCAACACAGGCAAAAAATAATTAATTAATTAATTAATTTAAAAAAAATTTTAAAAAAATGCATGCACTCTAAAAAAAAAAAAAAAAAAAGAAGAAGAATCACCCAGCTGAGCACAATCTGAAGTATCTTGAGAGATAATAAAATTGCTATTTTAAGCCAGTGAGTTTGGTGTGGTTTAGTAAGCAGCAACTGATAACAAAACCATCTGTTACATTCTCAATCGTCAGGAAATCTTCCCTTCCATCTTTTGACTTTCCAGTTGAGGACACTTTACCCTACAGGCCTCTCGAGTGACATCTGCTTTTCCCCCTCACACTCCACCTACTACAGAGCCAATAGATAGAGTAGGTGTCCTCCTCTCTCCCCACTGTCCTCCTGCAGAGACCTCTGCACTCTTGAAGCTCATGCCATCTGTCTGTATCCCTCTCTAAATCATGTTGCTGCCATCTGCTGATCTCTCGGCCATTCCTCTTCACTCATAGATCACCTAGCCCCGGCTCACACTCCGCTCCTATTTTTGTCAGCATGCTCTGTGATTTCACTGTGCATGTGGATGACATAGCCTATACCTTTCCTCTTCGTTCCTTGACTTCTTAACTTTCCCTCTTCTCCTCTTCAGCCATCTGTTCCCATGGTCATGCCTAGAGTAAACGGAACTACCTCTGAAATACAAATTTCAAATATCTTATCTTTTTAGCTCACATGCACTATTAACTGCACTACAACCATCCTTTGACCATATCAGAATCTAATAAACAATGAAACGTTGAAGAAAATAACCAAACTGATATATTATACTTTTCATTGATAATTACACACCTCACATGGGCATTAAACACTGCCCAGTAATAGTACTTAATTTCTGCATTAGCTTTGAATTCATAATTTTGGACACAACTACTTCAGGTTGTCTCTTCTCTCCTCAAATCGCTTATCTCCCCTTACCCTCCATTAATGATGTGCCCTCACGCTTCATAAATAAAATAGAAGTTATTCAGTGGGGGCCCTCCATCTTCCTGCCATCAAATCTACCAGGCCACCTGTATCTGTATCTTTACTCCTGTTACAGAGATTCACTTCAGGTGTCCGTCTCTCGGGCCCATTACCCAGTTAGAGCTCTGGGTCCCATTCCCCGTTGCCTTTCCAAAGGTTTTGTACCTCCAGTTATTCTACTCTGCATCACTTCATCACTCCATTCACTTCAGTGTAAAAACAAAAAAACTTCAAACATCACTTATCTCCCTTATTATGCCATTTCTCTGCTCACCTCCGTGGTAAAATTTCTTTTAAAAATGTACACAGGCAATCACCTATCTATCAGTCCTTCAAATTCTAAATCTGGTTTCACTTCCTGGTGTTCACAAAAATTACTCTTGCAGAATCACCAACAATCTTTTCTTTGCCAAATCCAAGGACTGTAATTCTGTTGCCGTCTTATTTCTTTCCCAGTTTTCCCAATTGAATACATGGCTCCACCATCCATGCAGTCATTTAAACCAGAAATCTCAGCCTTAATTAGCCTTAATTACTTAGCCTTAATTCCTCCTTGACTGGCTGCCCTAAATCTAATTCATCAGCAAGTACAGCCTTTCTACCTGTAGACCTCTAATCCTCTTACTTTCCTCCTCCACTGCCCTGATATAAGCCATACCATCTCTCAAATCATCTAGGAGGCAGTAACTCTTCCTGCTAGATGCTCTTCTTATTTCGACTTGTCTCCACAGCGGCCAAGGTGATCTTTCCAAATTGTATATCAGTCTATGTAACTACACTACTGAAAACCCTTCACTGCTTGTTGTTTGTATTTAGAGTGAAATTCACACTCTGTATCGTGGCCTGTAAGACCCATCAGATGGAACTGTAAGGGTAATATTTACTTTTCCCCTCCCCTCCACACAGTCCATAGAAAGGAGAGAACTTGCTCTCAGCAGGGAGAAAATCATGGAAATAGTCCCATTCTCTCTCAGCAACTGCCCCCTCCACTCTCATCCCTTAGTACTCCTTCCCCGGAGTAGGAAGAGGGAGTTATCTCACTGGTGAGATGGCAACGGGAATTGAGAATGCGTGGCTCAGAGACTTCTTGGGTTCTTTCTTTCAGAATGGCTTAATTCTCCTCTGCCCTTTAGTAACTAGTTTGCCCCTAGAGGGAAAGCCTGCACTTCAGCTCTGCTGGGGAAAACAGGGGAGGTGATAGCAGTGGGAGGAGTATTAGGAAGCCCATTTGGCTGAATTCTCCAATCAGCAGAATCAGTAATACAGATGCTATTTTGACCTCTATCTAATCTGACTCCTGAGTCCTATATCCCACTTGTTTTTAAATTCTGGAATACCATAGAGGGCTTTTTTTTTTTTTTTTGCATCCATTAAAGCCCCAAATTCAGCATTAATGGACTTTTCACTACCTCTGCAACTTCATTTTTTGCCACTCTCCTCTACCTACTAGGCTTCAGTTACTCTGGCCTTCTTTTATTTCCTAAAACGTAGCCACAATTTTCCTGCCTCTGGATCTTTGCACTTGCAGCTCCCTCTGCCTGAAGAGTTCTTCCTGTGGCTTTTTGTGTGATGAGCTTCTTATCTTCAGGTCTCAGATTAGTTATCATGTTCTAAGAGTGGCCTTCCCACAAAATGTAATGTTATAAATTACTTCCCCACTGTCATTTTTGTCTGTCCCAGCTCCTTATCTGCTTCCCTTATAGTACTTATCCCATCTTTATGTTTTGTTTATTTGCTTGTTTGTCCTCCTCATTCAAATGTGCTCAATAAAGGGACAAGTCTTTATTGTTCACTGTTGTATCCTCAAGTCTTAGCTGACAGTAGGCTAGTATTAAATATTTGTTGAATAAATGAATGATTACATGGAAATAGCAATGCAGAATTAACAGCCTGACTTGCTGACTTGATAATTACAAAGTGTAAATTCTAATTAATTTCCATATGAATTTTTCATATTCCTTTAATTGTTTTGCTCCCAGAAAACCATGAATTGGTTTATTTACCATAAAAACCTGGTTCAAGTCTGATTACTTCAGGAATATGAGTCAACTTAATCAATGATGTTTGTTGAAAATGTACATTTTGTGTTAGCCAAAGAGTTCGTTCGTTTTTTTTTCCGTAAGATGGCTCTAGTAGTTGTCTTTAACTTCATTAGAAACAATTTTGTTAGATTGTATGTGACAGCTGTCATATCAGAGTGCATTTAAAAAAAAAAACTTATCAAAATTGGTGAAATTTTGTGTAGCCATTTTAAGATTGAAGATGGAAGGAAAAATGCAACATTTTCGGCATATTATGCTTTATTATTTCAAGAAAGGTAAAAACGCAACTGAAACGCAAAAAAAGATTTGTGCAGTGTATGGAGAAGGTGCTGTGACTGATCGAACATGTCAAAAGTGGTTTGCGAAGTTTCGAGCTGGAGATTTCTCGCTGGACGATCTCCATGGTCGGGTAGACAAGTTGAAGTTGATAGCGATCAAATCGAGATATTAATTGAGAACAATCAACGTTATACCACGTGGGAGATAGCCGACATACTCGAAATATCCAAATCAAGCGGTGAAAATCATTTGCACCAGCTTGGTTATGTACATCTCTTAGATGTTTGGGTTCCACATAAGTTAAGTGACAAAAACCTTCTTGACCGTATTTCCGCATGTGATTCTTTACTTAAACATAACAAAAATATTCTGTTTTTAACACAAATTGTGACGGGCGATTAAAAGTGGGTACTGTACAATAATGTGGAATGGAAGAGATCATGGGGGAAGTGAAATGAACCACCACCAACCACACCAAAGGCCAGTCTTCATCCAAAGAAGGTTATGTTGTGTATATGGTGGGATTGGAAGGGAGTCCTCTGTTATGAGCTCCTTCCGGAAAACCAAATGATTCATTCCAACAAGTGCTGCTCCCAGTTAGACCAAATGAAAGCAGTACTCGACGAAAAGCGTCCGGAGTTAGTCAACAGAAAACGCATGATCTTCCATCAGGATAACGCAAGACCGCGTGTTTCTTTGATGACCAGGCAAAAACTGTTACAGCTTGGCTGGGAAGTTCTGATTCATCCGCCGTATTCACCAGACATTGCACCTTTGGATTTCCATTTATTTCCGTCTTTACAAAATTCTCCTAATGGAAAAAATTTCAATTCCCTGGAAGACTGTAAAAGGCACCTGCAACAGTTCTTTGCTCAAAAAGATAAAAAAGTTTTGGGAAGATGGAATTATGAAGTTGCCTGAAAAATGGCAGAAGGTAGTGAGTGGATCAAAACGGTGAATACGTTGTTCAATAAAGTTCTTGGTGAAAATGAAAAATGTGTCTTTTATTTTTAGTTAAAAACTGAAGAAATTTTTTGGCCAAGCCAATAAAACTATTACTAGATTCTAGGAAGGAAAAAAGCACATAAAAGAGTGGATCTGGATAGTGGATCTAGAAAGACAAATATGTATATCCATGAAATGATTAAAACACATATATAAAATAAAAATTAAAGTCTATTTTCCAGCATGATTAAATAACTAGTTAACAAATTTATCATGTACACTCACATATACATATCACATATGTATCATCTATGCATATAGGTTTTTGCTAATTGTCATACATTTAATGGAACAAAATAAATTTAGTATTAACTACCAAGGTAGGCAGAATAATGCCCCTCCACCCCCAAGATATCTACGTTCAAGTCCCTGGAACCTGTCAGTATGTTACCTTTGGACCTAGAGATTATATACTAAGTGACGTAAGTCAGACAGAGAAAGACAAATAACATGATATCACTTCTATGTGGAATATTAAAAAAATGATACAAGTGAACTTATTTACAAAACAGAAACAGATTCAAAGACATAGAAAATAAACTTATTGTTACCAAAGGGGAAAGGAGATGAGGGATAAATTAGGAGTTTAGGATGAACAGATATACACTACTATATGTAAAACAGATAAACAAGGACCTACTGTATAGCACAGGGACCTATATTCAATATCTTGTAATAACTTATAATGGAAAAGAACCTGAAAAAGAATAGATATACATATATAGAGAGAATTGAATCACTTTGCTGTACACCTGAAACTAACAACATTGTAAATCAACTGTACTTCAATAAAAAGAAAAAGAAAAAAATAAAAAATATATTACCTTACATGGCAGAAGGGACTTTGCAGATGTGATTAAATTAAGGATCATGAGATGGGAAGGTGATCCTGGATTATTTTACTGGGCCCAATATAATCATGAGGGCCCTTAAAAGGGAAAGAAATGGTCAGGAGAGTGAGAGGAAGGGATGTGATTGCAGGCTGGAGGGAGCACACAAGCTAAGGAATGCGGGCAGCCTCTAGAAGCTAGAAAAGTCAAGGAAACAGATGCTTCTCTAGAGCCTCCAAAAAGGGATAAAACCCTTCTTTCTAACACGCTGATTTTAGCCCAGGGAACTCCATTTTGGACTTCTGACCTCCAGAACTGTAAGCTAATAAATCTATGATGTTTTAAGCCAATAATTTTGTGGTAATTTGTTACAGCAGCCATGGGAAACAAATACAAGTACATTAAGCAAACTTTATTCAGTCTTTAATACTTTAGAATCTTCAGGATCATCATTATGAGAATCAATTATCAGTGAACTGTAGGTAAAGAGACATCCTGGTTAATGAGGTTTTCTGTTCAGAAGTCTGAATAAGCCAGTTTTTGTTATAAGAGCTTTATAAGCACTAAGAACTTCTTAATCAGGGTTGGATGAGATTAAGTTAGAATATGTCTCCTTAAGGAAGTCTTTAGGTGAATTTTAAAGTAGATAAAAGAGGACCCCTGAAAAGGAAATGGTGGAGACTTCAAAAGGATCTGGAAAAATCCTAAGTAGGGAAAATGGGCAATTACTGGTGATTTGGGCTACACAAAAGTATATGAAGAAAAAAAAAAGTGTACGAAGGAAGCAAGATAATCTAATCAGAACTCCTCTTTTGAATTACTTTATTTTTATCTAAAACACCACTCTTAAAATGCTTACATATGTTTCACAAGAGGAATGGATGGTTATAAGCCTATTGGCATAGATCACTAGATTAGCTTCCGTTAATTCTGAAAAGAAAATCATTCATGAACCAGATAGTTAACCTTGCCAGTGTGGAGAAGTAGGTAAGATAAAATACAGGTGTTTCTTTTTCATGAAGTGTTACAGTGGAGGTGAGGTTAGGGGTGAGGAAACAAGTTTACATGAGGCAATGCGATGAAATGGAAGGAGCATGGACTTTGAAATCAAACAGACTTGGTTCAAATTCCAGCTCTACCTTTTATTGGTCATGTGACACTAGGCAAATTAATTAAAATATCTTGTTTCTCCATTTCCTTATCTGTAAAATATCTAACTCACGTGGTTAGTATTAGATGTTAGTGTTATTGATACATGAGAGTTTTTGACACATAAATAATCCCAAGAGCATCAGACTAATTTCAGTTAATTCCCAGTTTTGCCTTAGGCCAGTCCAGGGTAGGAGGAATGAAATGTTTTAAGACTTGGAGGATTTCTCTAGCAAGTTTGTGAGGATATGTACATGTGGGTGGGTGGGCTGGAGCGTGGAGATAATCTTAGGTAGTAGAACTGAATGCCTCTATCAGAACCGTGCACCGTGAGGAAAATATTCCTTAAATGTGCAAGACAGTTCATGTTTTCTCCCCTTGACAGACCTATTATAATTTACAATATTTACAAAGACAAAATGTAAGACTCAGAGACACAGCGAACTATCCCAAAAGACAAAATTAACTGCCACAGAGGTGGTTAGAGGTAGACTAGGACTCAGCATTCTTGTGTCTTGAACTCCCTTTCCCTCCATGGTAATGCACTCAGCCATCAGGTCTCAATGTTCTCACGCCACCTATTCATTTTACTTTGGCACGACTTTCTCATTATTATGAAACATGAAAGAAAAAATGAGGCGACAAAACTCAGTGAGCAGTCTGTAGACTGAGATGTCACTTTCTGAGCTGGTATCTCACTAAAAACCTTTTAAGGACTGAGTTAAATTTGAAGTTTAGGGCTTCCCTGGTGGCGCAGTGGTTGGGAGTCTGCCTGCCAATGCAGGGGACACGGGTTCGAGCCCTGGTCTGGAGGATCCCACATGCCGCGGAG
Organism: Balaenoptera ricei; assembly: GCF_028023285.1. Classification (NCBI taxonomy): domain Eukaryota; kingdom Metazoa; phylum Chordata; class Mammalia; order Artiodactyla; family Balaenopteridae; genus Balaenoptera; species Balaenoptera ricei. Next base: position 18,127,095 of record NC_082643.1, read on the forward strand.
CAAGTGGGCCCGTGAGCCACAATTGCTGAGCCTGCGCGTCTGGAGCCTGTGCTCCGCAACAAGAGAGGCCGCGATGGTGAGAGGCCCGCGCACCGCGATGAAGAGTGGCCCCCACTTGCCACAACTTGCCACAACTAGAGAAAGCCCTTGCACAGAAACGAAGACCCAACACAGCCATAAATAAATAAATAAATAAATTAATTAATTAATTAATTAATTTAAAAAAAAGTTCACCTTAAAAAAAAAAAATTTGAAGTTTACAGGAAGAAAAGGAAACAAAGTTTATCCGTACTTACCAAACCATCTAAAAACATACAAATGTAATGAACGAATCCCTGCATGTCATGATTTAGAATCCTAGATGCATAGCAAACTTCTAACCCCCCTTTTAATGCAACAGAATGGCAAAGCCAACTGAAATTAAAATAGGCCAAATATTATTTCAAGAATAACTGAGCCTATCTTAATCAAAAGTAGCTTTATTCAATACTCATAAATAGTATAGTAACACAGAGATTCTGTCTTTTAAACTTGTAAAGTTCAGAGAAGAAGGAGCACACAAAAAGTATTTTAAAGACAATGAAACTCACTTCAAATAAAAATATTTTACAACATAGTATTTTTAATCTGTTGAGGTCACACAAAATATAAGGTATTTTCCCTCAACACATTTATCTACACATTATTGCAGTGAGGATTTGAGTCAGAGAGGCTTTGATTTGACTTCTGCTTCCTTTATGTATTAGTTGTAGATCCTAAGTTAAATTATTTAACCTCTCTTAACATGTTTCATCATTTGTAAAGCTGAGATAATAATACCTCACCCTTAGTGCTGCTATATATTTAAAATAAACAATCCTAAACAACATCTGATCAATCACCAAGCCAATACTACTTCCTTAGTATTTCTCAGGACTGTCCATTACTCTCTATCCCTACTGCTTCTATTTCAGTTCAGCTCACATTTGGAATATTGCAACAGTCTCCCAGTTTCTAGTCTAGACCTCATTCTTAGGCACTTTCCACTTTGCAACTACTCAAATATAAATTTAACTATGTCATTTTCAAACTTTAAACCCTCCAGTAGCTTCCTGCTGCCCTCAGGATACTGTCCAATACCTTACCTCAGCCATCAAGGCCCTACAAGATTTGATCCCTCTTACTTGTCCACTTTGTTCCATGACCTTCTGCCTTTCCCCACATCTGTGCACATCTCACTGTAGCCACCAACTGCTTGCAGGTTCCTCAAAGAAGCAAACTCTTGTCTCCAGGCCCATGTACATAAAGCCTTTTGATTGGTTGACTTCTGTTCCTCCTTCAGGTCTCTGCTGGATGGCATCTTCTCCAGGAGGCTCTCCATGACAGGGTTAAATGTCCTACCTATATTCTTCCACACTACTCTGTCCTATTACTTACAGCATGTACTCTGTTCACTTGTCTGTCTCTACCACTGTACTCCTCGAGGGCCAAAACCCTCTTATTCACCCTTGTGTACCTAACTCCTAGACAGAATGTCACATGCTCTCAGTAAGTATTGCTTTTTTAAATCTACTACTTCTTCTCCTGCCCCCTATATTGTTTTCACCACATTCCATTTCTCAGAAACTTTCAATGGTTCCCTGTTTCCTACCTTATCAAGTTCAAATTCCTTTGGCTATTTTAGGCCCTCATAATCTGTCCCTCTTACTACATTTTTCAGTCTTATTTCCCAATATGCCTCAACATGTACCTTTCTATGGTCTTATGAATATGACATCTCTGTGCCTTAGCTCATACTCTTTCTCTCTTGGAATAGATTCCTTTCTTCTCATAATATCTTCAAAAAAATTCTATCCATCCACATCTTATGAAGCCATCTTTGACTTCTTTGACTAGTGTTCTTTATATGTTAGTACTCACAGATTTAGGCGATTTTCCAATAGGAAGAAACTTTAGAAATAGACTGTTCCTACTCTTGTTTTGCATGATGCGTACCTACACCTATCTCTTAGAGCACCAGCACAGTGCTGAGCTCAGAAGAGATGCTCAGCAACTACCTGACTGATTGCAAAGTGCTTCGTCCCATCTGAAAAACGTATATAGGACTTCCCTGGTGGTCCAGTGGTTAAGACTCCGTGCTTCCAATGCAGGGGGCACAGGATCCATCCCTGGTCGGGGAACTGAGATCCCACATGCCGTGTGTTGTGGACAAAACAAAACAAATAAAAAATGTATATAATCTAGGCCTATAATTGTTTGCAATATGTAGACATTGGTAATTTGAGGTGACAAACTATGAAAAAAGAAAATTTAGATTTTATAAGATGTAGAAAATGGTTAATATAGGAAGTAAACGAGAGGAGGGGGTGGGATAGGATTACAGTGAGCTAGGGGTTAAGACATTTCAGTTGTTCAACCTGGACTAGCCTAACCCCACTGAGGCCTTACAAAACTATAGAGTTTAGGCAGAAGACTGTTCACTGACAAACCATTTTTTATCACTGCAAAGTCCAGTTAACTACTCCAGTGAGATTCCCTTAAATGCTATTCAGAACATCATGGGGAAGAAGTGGCAATCAGTTCCCTATTTATCTTTTAAAGAACATTCTTTCTCTTCTCTTTCTACTTCCTCTTGCTCTGCCCCTCCCAGTGCATTTCCTTTACAGAATTTAAAGCACCTTCTAACCTTTTGAAGTTTACATGCATAAATGAGGTAAGTTTTGTTATAAACCTTGTCAAAAGGTAGTGCTTATGACCCTTTCTAATAAACATTTTCCTTGATACTTCTCTTCACCTGCCCCTACCCCAATAATTTGTTACACAAATAAATCTGTGATACTTCATGAATATATAGGTATTTCTAGATAGAATTTCCTCCTTCACTTTGTAGCACGCCTAATCAAATCCTGAGCATTGCTTAACCTGGAGCATGAGAACTAGTAGATTTATTCTGGAAAACTCTTTTGACATCAGGAGTATATTTTCTAGCTATTTATGTGATCAATGACTGGAAGTTTCATCAAAGGAATTTTTCTAATGTATAAGTTTTTTGAGAGCAGGGACCATAGTTTATTCTTTATCCCTAATGCCTACTATAGTGCCTGATACACAGTAGGCACTCAATAAATCTCTATTAACCGAATGAGTGAATAAATTAGTACAAAAACTAGTCCCTACCCTTTAGAAGATTCATAGTTTAAGACAGAAACAACACAGATAGCAGCTGTCATCATCATCAATATTTATTGCATAACTGATTTTACTTGGTAAGGTGCTAGAGTTTATAAAAAGAATATTGACACCATTCTTGCTTTTTAAAGACAAAAACTCTGAAAGAAAGAATGAAAAGACTTTCATTCATACAACAGATTTTTACTGAGCATTTGCTCTGTGAGCATTTGTTCTGGCACTGAGGACATAATGGCAAATAAGGCAGACAAAAATTCCTGCCCTTGGAGAGCTTAAATTTAAATGGGGTGATAGCTAATAAGCGAAATATATATTATTTTAGTGATAAGTGGTAAGGAAAAAATAAAGTATGGAAGTGGGGCTAGTGTTGAAATTTTAGATAAAATGGCTAGGGAAGGCCTCACATAGATAAGATTTGAATAAAAAGATATTCCTATGACATTCCTATGACAGGAGAAGACAAGGAAGGGGAGGGGAACTGGTGTGAAAGGGGTAGGCATTATACCGGCCCACATCTGCATGTTGCAGTCAGTATTGGGTCTCACTATGGTTACACAGCAGTGCAATGGGATTCACTATGCAGTTTGCCTGGACAGCCCTGTGGTTTTAACCGGTAGGGGTGCTGAGGGGATGGCTTGTGGATTCGCGCAGAACAAAGAAGGCACCTAAACTAGTGTCAGGTGGGAGGTCACAGAACCTCTTCAGCTGCTTTTGCTAGTTTCAATTTATGCATCCAAACAAAAGATAAAAGATGCTCTTAGAAATTATTGTAATATATAACTACAAAAGGAAGGTAGCAGGAAAGACGAAGCAAGTGAACTTGAGAATCTGGAAGAGATTAATGTAAGGTTAAAGAAAGAGAGAGGGACAAAAAATGAGCAGCAATACAAAGGCCCAAGTCTGGTCTAGTCTTCTGGAGAGCTCCAAAATGAAAGTGGAACATGGTAGGGGTGTGTGGGGGGGTGTGTGTATGTGTGTAGCTTGCATCGGTATGTGTTATGGATTGACTCACGTTCCCTATAAAATTTATATGTTGAAGTCCTAACCTCCAATACCTCAGAATGTGACCTTATTTGGAAATAGGGTCACTGCGGATATAATTAAAGATGAGGTCATACTAGAGTAGTTGGGGCCCTAATCGAAAATGACTGGTGTGCTCATAAAAAAGAAAAATTTCAACAGACATGCCATGTGAAGTCTGCCGTTATGCTACCGTAGGCCAAGGACCTACCAGAAGCTAGGGGAGGCCAGGAGGAAATCTTTCCTTAGTGCCTTCGGGGTGAGCATGGGCCTGCCCACACTTCGATTTCAGACTTCTGGCCTCTAGAACTGTAAGAAAATACATTTCTGCTGTCCTAAGCCACCCAGTTTGTGGTACTTAGCAGCCCTAGGAAACTAATTCTGTTCTGTAAGACTATTTTGAGGCAAAAAGCAAGAGCATTCTTATATCACAGAAAGGAAAGCAGCGTAGTAGGACTGAAGAGCCTGATTGTCTTGGGCATCACAGAAGTCTAATAGTTTTCACTTCTGTAGTTCTATTGTATTTTCTTGTTTTATCAAACCTTTTTATTATCATGTTTCCTTTTTGTTTTAGAAAATCGGCTGTCTGCTCAACGAATTACAAGGCCTATTCTGACTTGTGTGCTTGTGATATGACTGTTAAGAGGGGCCACGGATGAAGGGCGGGGGGCACCTTTTTCTCAACACTTGAGTCGAAAGAGCAAAAGTTGAAAAGGGAGAGGAATTTTCGTTGAGCTATTCAGCATCTCCCTCTCACAGGTTGTGCTGCTGACGGCGCCCTTTCCCTCGCAGGACTGCAGTTGCTGCTGCCTCGGGAGAGCGACCTGATCCCTCACCCCAGCCACCAGAGAGCGTTCAGGCCACGACCAGGCTGCGGAGAAATGGCAGGTTTCCCCCAGCCTCCTCCCCCAGGGTAGAGGACCCACGACCAGCCTCCGCCCCGCGCGCATGCCCAGTTGGGAGGGCGCCCTCAAAAGGGAGCGCGCGGCTCAGGTTTTCCCCGCAGTTAGGGGGGGTGTCGGGAGCGGGCGGCGGCCCCGCGGACCGAGGAAACTCCGGCCGGCGGACCCTGCGGGGCCGCAGCCGACTCAGTGGACTTTTATTTTCCCGCCGTGGCAACCTTGTTCCGGCCGCGTTCCACGGGAGCCGGGCACAGCTGGGCACATCCCGGGAGGGTGGAGCCCGACGGCCAGGGCACCCTCGTTACGTGGCTTTCCAGGTGTCCTCCGGGGAAAGGAAGGCCGCACTCCTCTAGGAAGGAGGACGACACACTCTCCGAGGACATCCCGGGGCGATCACTCCTCTCGCTGCCCGGACTTCTCTCTTTAAACTGGTCTTAACTGTCCCGCTAATACTGAGCGCCTTCTCAGCGGCCGCCCAACGAGCCCACAGGCTGCTCTGAAAACGGGCGTCCCCAGGTATCTTATCTCCAGAGGCGCTGGCCTCATCGCCAGTAGGTCTATTCCAGGTACGTTTCAGGACGTCCGCTTTGCTTTCCGACCACCCTCCCAGGTCTGAGGAGGCCCAGCGTTTCCTCCTTCGGGAAATTCCCGCCTGTGCACCCGGGCTGCCCCGTAATAAACACCGGCCCGTTTTCTGGGTGTGGGTTGGTGGGGTCGGGGTAGCGAGCCGGAGGGTAATAGTTCGGGCTCAGCGTCCCCGCGCCCTGCCTTCTTGAGGCTCACCCTCCACCCCTCAAGCTGCCGCCATCAAGCTCCTCCGCGGCGGCGGTAGCCGGCCCGCACATACACACCCACCAGCACTTTCAGATTCTCTTGCCCCGGGGGGGAAAAAAAAAAAGGGAAGTACTGAGCATGCTCGGTGGGGAGGGCGGGGCGCTCCCAGACCGCGCGTCGAGGCGGACGCCGCTCCAGCAGGCTCGGCGCCTCCGCCTCCGCCTCCCGCCCGCGGAGCCGCGCCCGCCGCAGGCTGCGCCCGCCCGCCCCGCCCTACCCCGCCCCGCCCCTCGCCGTTCGTCCCCGCCGCGGCCGCGCCGCCTGCAGCAGCTGCAGCGGCAGCAGTAGCTGCTCCTCCCCGGCGGCCACCCCCCGCGGGTCCCTCCCTGGCTGCAGGAGAGGCGGAGGTAGAGGGAGGACACAGCGCCGCGCCGCCCGCACCGGAGACCTTCGCCTCGCCCTGCCGGCTCCTCACCCTCTGGGAGGACCATGGGTAAGTCATCCTTCCTCCCCCGTCATCGCCTGACATATTTCTCTTTCTCGGCGTGTTGCAGGGTGGGAAGCATTTCTCGCGCAAAGTTGCCAGATTTCTCGAATCCACTGGTGTGAGGCAGTGGCTCTTCCTCCGGGGAGAGTCGGCGCACGCGGAACGCACGCCGAGTCCGCGGGCTGGGAGGGTCCCGAGTGCGGGGTGGGGTCGGGCCGCGGGGCCGGACCGCCCGCCCGCCCGGCTCTCGGGCACCTCGCTGCCTCGCCTCCCCTCCTCCATTCTTCCTGCCCGAGCCGGTGCTCGGGCACCACAGAGCCTGCCTCGCGGGCTCGCATCCGCTGCCCCATCCCGGTTTCTTCGGAGGCCGCCCGCTTCCTTTCTCCCGCGGCTGCTGGGCTGGAGGGTCGGGGCGGACCGCGGGAAAGACCACTTAACGTAACTTCTCTGCCAGGGCGACCTTTCCCCATCTTGGGGACTGCCCATCCCAAGGCGAGGAGGTGTGAGCAAGTAGTTTGTGCGGGAGATTTTACAACCTGCACGGAAATTATTTTCGGTGGGGGGAGAGCAGACAGTCTCATAGGTTGAAAGGATGACTTGTCAGAGGCCACGAGGAACGTGAGGAAGGATGGATAGAGCCCGCTATCTGTTGAATTAGTGTTGGGTGACTACAGTGTGCAATATTCCTGTGCTCAACCCATTCTCTTGGTTCCTTCGCCTGCCTACTGTAGCAGGGAAACTGCAACCTGCCTGTAACATGTTACCGAACTTAATGTTATTCTTTCCCAGCTTCCCTTGTCGAAATCTCCATAATCCGATTTTAGTTCTTTCGCGTTAATATCAAGAGTTTTGGATGAGATATTTAAAAGCAAATATGTTTTATAAAACTGCATGTAATTTAAACCTAAAAATTTTTTTTCATAATATGTTGCTTAATTGTTAAGTTCAGTAATTGCAGAAACGTCTCATGGATGCTGTAATGTAATTAAAAGACGAAAGTTTTAAAAAAATAGTAGCAATTTGGAATGCCATACTTCTGCAAGTTCCCCAGTTTGCTTCCATTCCTGTCTATCATAGTTTCCTCTTTTTAAAATTTGCTACATTGGCATCTGTCAACTCGGACTTTTCCCACCCCTTCCCTGCAAGTTATTTTAAGCTTGAGATGAGTGTGGTCCTTTCATCTGTCAATACATTGCCCAACACGTACAGAGTTAGGTCATGGCAACTCTGAATCTTCAAAGAAGTATCTGGTGTCGATGGAGCCTACTCGAAAAGCAAATGCTCCAAGCTCTGATTCAGACCTTTGGCCGTATATGAGGAAGAGATCATTGTTACAAGAGGAGGTGGTATGAATGAAAAATGAATCTAGGTCCCAGAATTTTATTTTCGGTTGTTCAGTTTTTTCCTTTTTAATGTACTATTGGTATGCTGACAGATTTCTGTAAAAATTGGGCGGCCCATTTATATGTATCTAGTCTTTCTCTGGGAGTAGAATTTTAAATAAATATTAGTTCGGATTATTGGACACATTGTGTCTTTCCCTTGAACATAACAAAAATTTTCTTCTTAATTATAGGCACAAGTTTGGCCTATAAGATATATTTCCCCATGTTTCAAGGTGAGCTAAAAAAAAGTCTGTTTAACTAAAATTTTAACTTACATGTTAAATCTGTACCTTTTCAGTAGAAAAAATTCCATTCTGTTGCAATACCAGTGAAAAAATACTTAAATAATTTACTTAAAAATAATTAATCTTGAAAATCTTGAATTCTTTACTTGATTTCAAAGAAAGTCCAAATAGAAATCCATCTCTCATTTGAAGCTTGTCAGGTATACTTTGATGAAGCACTCTCTCTCCTTTTACCATTCTGTTTGTACCTTGCTGGAAGCTTTCTAGCCCTTACGTAATCTGCTTTATAATGGAGTTGTTAAGGTGTGTGTGTTGTGCATTTAATCATGTGTTCCAGAAGATGAAATTTGTGTCTTATGAATTTTGGGGTCCTCTACAGTGCTTACCACATAGTTTGTATTCAGTAAATCTTTGGTCAATTAATTGTTGAACTGGAAACCTGTCTTATTATTTTCAACTTGTGAACCTGAAAGTATGGGCTCTGAACAAACATTCGGGTTGGTAGGTATTATGGAGGTGATGGAGATGTGAAGGAAGTGGGAACAGAGAAGTATAATTACACTATGACTGCTCTTCTCTCTCTCAAAAAAAATAAGTTGGGTTGTCTGAGAGGTACGGGTTCTGGAGCAGCCACCAGGCAAGCTATTTCCTTATACACTGCTGTTTTCAGTGGTTTAGTTTGTGATCAGTAGGCACATGCAATAATGTAAAATTGAAACCTTGGGAAGCAATGTTATATTCGAAGCCAAGGAAGTTATTATAACAATTCATATATACGTAAGGGGTGTACTGATTAATGGTGGGGGAGAAATCACTTTTTAATGTCTTTTCAAGAAATAAGTAAGGTGATTTTTTAAAAAGATATTCTCGTGGCAGTGATTTTTTTCCATAAGAGAGTGAAGGAAACTTCCTTTGTAGTCTTATGGACCATGGCTATTATTTTATGTATATATTTTATTATAAATTCAGCGTAATTTGTTGAATATCAACCACATGTAATGTACTGTGGGAGGATAAAAATTAATAAAACATTTTTCAGGTTTCTTATAATCTTAACAGGAATAATGTTCTACATACACAGGTAACGAAATAAAGTATGAGTGACACAAAAGACCTTAACGTATTTTATAGTTTCAGAGGATGGAGAGGAGTTTTCAGAAAAATGATGTTATTTGATCTAATGGTTGGTTAAGCTTCTGAAAGGTAGAAATGAACGGAGACTTAATCAGGATGGGAGTAGAGGGAGAGGAATGACATAAAGGAAGATACAGAGATAGGAACATTCAAACAGTTTCAGGATATGATTAAATAACCATGTTTGGCTGGAGCAAAAGGTAAGGAAATAGTGGGTGACAGAGATGAAAAAGTTGTAATAGGTAAAGAACAGATAATGGAGGACCTTGAATGTCAAGCCGAAGAAGTTTTTAGACTTGACTTGTCTATTGAGGGACTGTTAAACATTTTTATATAGGTAAGTGATGGAGCACATCTGTGGTTTAGGAAAATTAATCTGTCAGTTGAGTGCAGGATGGATTGGATGAGAAACTGGACAATAATTCAGAAGGTGGTGGTTGCAGTTTGGGTGAAAATATATACTGTCCCAAACCAGCCTGTGGCAATGGGAATAGAAAATTGCAATAAAGAATATGGAATTAAGAAAGGAGTCATACATTGTTGCCTGGGCAATAATGAGAATGTGGAATCTTTTAAATATCTATTTAATCCACTGGAAGAGGAAACGTGAATGAATAGTCAGTTTTGGACCTGATGTGTTGGACTGTTTAGTTTGCCTTTGAGCTTCTCTGCTTCTTGATGACAGGGACTCTCATATTAGGTTTTGAATACATTTCCTAACAGTAGTGTCTTGCATGTAGGAGCTATGCAGTAAACATCAGTTGACCAACCAAAACTCGGTAAAAAATATTTAACAGTTATTTTAACTCTCAAGAGAGGATTTGAGCTAGAGATCTGGATGTTATCCACAATTTTCCTGAGATAATATTTGAAGTTAGGTAGGAGGATGAGAGTCAACAAAGAAAAAGAAGAAAATTTGTCCAAGGTAAGAATCTTGAAGAATGCCCCATTGTTAAGGAAAAAGAATGAAATGATTTGACACCAAAAAAGACAGTAGTAGTTAGGAGTGAAAGACTAGAATAGGCATATGGTTGATTTCAAGAGTGAATGGTCAATAATGGCTGTTGTTTCAGAACAGTAAGAGTAATAGGACTGAGAAAAGGCTCCAAGCTGATGTAGTTTGGTTAGGATATTACCTAGGGTATTTTCTAAAAAGCAGCTTTACGAGGTATGATAGCTATGGAGGTCAGTTGTAAAGGCTAAGTGGCTAATGAGTAAGTGGAGACAGAGTTCACTATGTATAGCAGTACAATATTCCTTGCCCCGTTTAAAGATCTGTACGTAAGCATAGTTTTCTTTAAACATTTTTTAAATGTCTCACTTTATGTGGAATGACACGTGCTATTTTTTTGCCTAACAATTTGTAATCTCACCATAGCGCCTCACATTTCTTTGACATTCCATTTTTTATGTCTTTGTGACTCAGTATAGTATACTTTCTGTTTTTGCAGTATCTGTCATGTAGAGTGAGTTTAGAAATGGTTTCATAATTTTCCATGACAGTTTGCATAAAGGATACTCTACTAATGAATGGTTTTATCACTTTTTATTTATTATTCATCTTTATGAATTTGGGATTTCTCTAGTTATATGTTCACCCCTAATTACACTCTTAATTCATGGAGTTTTCTTTTTCTCTGTAAGTATGTATAAGCCTTACGCATAAGTCTTTTTTTTGTTTTTTTGTTTTGGCTTGCATTTCTAAGTCCTGGAATAGTTTCGTAGATAAATAGTTAAAATTGGTACTTTTACTTATTCTTTAAAAGTCAAGGTAGAGCAATAAAATATTTTTGTAAGCTGGTAATCACTAAAATTTATTGTTTTAAAAGAGCATAGATTATATATTGACTAGTTCAATAATTTTTCTTATTGGCTTTATATCTATTTTGTATATGCCCACTTTTTTTTTTTTCATACGGGAGAGAGCTAGATTCACTATCCTTGGCAGAGTCATATTTTCTGAAGTCTCTAGTACTACTATTTGGGAAGTTATAATAGACTTAATTCATTTTGAGAACCATAGAGTTTTAATTTTCACAGTGGAATGTTGGAGCTTCTAGGTGCCTTTAGGGAAATAGTGTGATTGCTCTCTCCAGAGATTCCAGATCAGCTGAACTGAACTTGGTGATTCTGGAGTTATCAGAGGCACCAGCAACAGCCATAAAGAATTATGTAAATTTTTAATATCCCCTCATGAACATCAGGAGGGATGGAGAAGGAAGATCATCTCCTTTGGGAAGTCCATGTTAATTTTAGATAATGAGATGTTCAGATAACTGATAAGGAAAAAATTTAATTTAAAATGCTTTCCTAGACATATAACTTGACAAACAGCTCTTTCTTATGGAGAGAAGAGCCAAAAAAAATTAAGGTATCAGAATAGGTTATAAAGTCTATTTTGGTTCTAAAATTCTGTAATTCTTTGAAACTAAACTTTGAAATATACTCAATATCATTGATGTCTTAAGTGTGTTATAATCATCCCTATATAACTTGTTTTTCTTTATTGTTCGAAGGGCAATGTCTCCTTGAGGTAGAAACTTCTGAGTATGAACCAATTTGTTAGACTTGTCTAAATAGATGGCCTAAAATACCATTACCCATGCTGGCTAAGATATGGATGCTGAATTCAAATTGCAGAGTAATGTAATTCTCTCAGTACATCTATTTATACAACTTTTGTTGGTAGAAGCAGTCCAGGAGTTAAAACTAAGAATTAGGATAGTGATAAATGGGAGTAGTTAAATTGAGCTGCTAGCCATAATTGGCTATACTTATAAACTCTAAAGTCCTTCTGACTTTTTGTTCACAAAATTAACTTTTTCCGTATGGTTTCTGTATCTGACCCCTTCTCTAAAGGCTGTTTTGCTCAATTTTGTCCATGTTTATGGCTTCAACTACTGTCTATATGCTACTGATGCCTAAAAATATATATCTGAGCTCTATCTTTTCATCTAGTAGATGGTTAGACATCCCTACGTGCATAGTCAGTTCAAACTCATTGAGTTCAAAACTGAATTCATTGTGTAATTTTTAATAATGATAACCAGAGGTATGTTAATTAATGTTTTGCCAGAAGCCTTTCTCCAAAAAAGCTCTGATTTGTGGTGGTTGATTTCCTGTGAATGCATAGTCGGGAAGAAATGAGATGCAGCACACCATTATATAATATAGCCACCATACAGACATAATAGCCTCATGAGCACACATAATAATAAAATGTAGTAAAGTAATTAAGTAGTGATGAGTTTTGACTATTAATAACTTTGTTTTAATATAACTTATTTAATTTTAAGTTTATAAAATTTAATTTTTGATAATGGCTATTTTAATAACTGCTTCACAAAATTCCTAAAAATTTAATTATCTCATGGGCTGGTGCAAGGAGGCCCCACTACACCTTCGAAGTAGTAATTATCATTTATTACCATTTATTAAGAATTATTGATGTCAGTAATCATGTTAAACTTTACATTTTTTAATATTTTTTAAATAGTTTTAATCTCTTCAACAGTTCTGTGAAGTGGGGGACACTATCCCCATTTTATTTACTCAAAGAAATAATTTATCCAAGGGGACAGAGCTAAGTCTCTAAAATCCTGTTTGAGAGCATTGATTCTCACACTTTAGCTTGCATAAGAATCACCTATAAGCTTGTTAAAAAAAAAAATTACTGGGCTCACCCTCAGAAATTCTGATTCAGTAGGTGTGAGATGGGCCAAGAATTTGCCTTGTCAAGACATTTCCCAGACGATGCTGCACTTTGAATAGCATCACCATAAAGCAGAGGTCTGCAAACTTTTTACATAAAGGGCCAGATGGTAAGTATTTTAGGCTTTGTAGGCCGAGAGGCAAAATCAAGGATATTACATAGATAAGAGTGAACCTATATATGAGAAAAAGCAAATATCCACAAAATTTTTATTGACTAAATTCAAAATATAACATGAATTGAACATGATTTATTGTAAAATACAGGTCTCCAAATGAAAAGATTGTAATTCCTTTTTTGAGATAGCAGTTTCATTTAATTGGGATTTCCAGTTTCCCTATCATCAAAATTGATTGCAGTTGTTCATTTGTTAATGCAGATCTGTAAGGGCATTTAATTGATTTTGTCTTTGAAACATGTTTTCACACAGACAGGTACTACCAAATGCTGCTATCAATCATGGGCATATGATCTTAATAATCCCATTAATTGTATGGAAGGTATAGAATTCTTTTAGATTTTCTTGATAGTTTCCATTTAGTATGCTGTTTACATTGCAGATTAACCAATTGAAAGTCCTCAATTGCATAGTTAAATGGATTTTGATATATGGAAGTTTCTTCTGCACTTGCAGTGAGGTCTGAAAAACACTGCTGGAACTGTAGTTTGAGCTTGCATAATATATCTGTTGCACATTTGTATATGCACAGAGATCTTCTTGTTTTTAGCTTTTGACAGCACAAGAAATGTATAAAGCAGATTGATGGTTACTTGTGATTTGAAAATGTTGTCAAAATGACTTAACACAGTATGTTTCATATATAAGCACTGTTTTGCCTTGACTTTCAGGTCAGATTCAAGGAGACATTATCAAATCTGCAGCAAAATATAATTTCCAAAGGTATTCATTGTTTGATAATAATGGTTGAAGGCACTTCTTTTTGTTCAGAAATTTCAGTCTCACCATTGAGCTAAAAAAAAAAAAAAATCACTGTAAAACCGTACAACTGCTAAGCCCTTAAGCTGTTGTGTGGTAAGGCAAGTTAGGATATGCAGCTTCTATTTCTTATCAAAGTACAAACAACCGACAGTGGTTAAATCTGTGAGTGTGAATGAAGTTGATACTATTGGTTCAATCATACATGTTAGTTTAAAATATTTTTCCCATAAAATACCTGCTGATTAATAACATAATGAAGAAACATAGACTTTAAACACCTTATTTTCACAGACTTTGTAAATTTATTCAACTAAGCCTTTTTCTGTTCCTCACATGTTTTTTACCACCATCAGATGTAACACATCTTAATAGATTCCACTTCAGGTTGTACTGAATTAATGTTTTCTCAACTTTAAAAATATTTTTGCCTCTTCTATGCAGTCTTTATAGAGGCTCTTCTTCAGTCACTTCACGTTCAGCCTTGACTTCTCGAAAATAAGAACACTATGCAGTATCGCAAATATCTATCTGTTAATTTATCAAGAACCAAGGAAAACCTTTTTAAAATTATTTGCCTTGTCTTTTAATTGAATATTGATATAGCTCCCAGTGCCCTTACCTCTTCAGGTAGCTATTCTCACTGAAAGGCTTTTCTTAAACAAGTTTTTTCCTCCTCTGGAAACTGCTATAGTCAAAATACAGTTTAATTAACTCACCATGAGTAAACAGCTTTCCTTGCTTGACTAATAAGTGAGGCCCTAGGAAACTTAGTTTGTTTGCAACTTCATTTTCACTTTTTCTTTTTGTGAAGAAATTCTGCTGTGATGAGGTACTTTGTTTCATTTATTTTTTAAAATTTTTATTGGAGTATAGTTGCTTTACAATGTTGTGTTAGTGTATACTGTACAGCAAAGTGAATCAGCTATACGTATACATATATCCCCTCTTTTTTGGATTTCCTTCCCATTTAGGTCACCACAGAGCTTTGAGTAGAGTTCCCTGTGCTATACAGTAGGTTCTCATTATCTATTTTATACATAGTATCAGTAGTGTATATATGTCAATCCCAACCTCCCAGAGGTACTTTGTTTTGTATTTTCTAATTCCTCTGACGATTACTTTCCTATGAATTGTGAATATGATGAATACTTAGTCTGGTAATATAGATATATGTTGAATTTTTCTAGCATAGCTATAGTGTCATTGTGTGATACAGTGGTTTGCCATTTCATTCAGTAACAAAATAATCCATGTGCCACTTTAAACATTAAAAGCATGATATTTGAAGTATACTTTTTTCGTTTTGATGTGATGGTCAAAGTGAAATGTTGTGGTATGGCAATACACATGGTACTCGAAACACTGAACAATCATAACTGTGTCACTGCAATTTGTAGTACATCAAGCAACAGTGTAAAGTGATGAGAGTACCACATATGGTTGCTGTCTCAACGACTCACCTCTGTCATAGTGAAGTGAACACAGGTGTAGACAATAAATAAAGGAATGAATTATGTCCCAATAAAACTCTATTTGTGGACACTGAAATTTGAATTTCATATGATTTACACATTATGAAATATATTCTTCTTTTGACTTTTTTCAACCATTTACAAATGTGAAGCCATTTGACTTGTGGGTTGTATAAAAACAGGTGGTGGGCTGTAGTTGGCCAACTCCTGCTGTAGAGTAATGCTATACTACCTCACCTTTTCCCAAGACTTTTTCTTCCTTATGCATTCCGTAACTCCCTGGGTGATATCACCATTTATCCAGTCAACCATTCCTAAAATCTAGAATCATTCTACTTCCAACACCCTTTGGGTTCCCTAAATTCTAATAGTTCTACCTGCTTGAATCAATCCTCTCCTCCTTTCTCCACTGTAAACATGTCAGTTCACCTCTTGAAACCACTTTACTAGTCTAACAGATGTTCTTTCAGCATTCCCCCTCTTAAGTTCTTGCATGCTTCTAGAGTACTCTTTCTAAAATGTGAATTTAATCATTTCACTCCTTAGATATTTTTTTCAATAGGTTTCCAACATGTATTACAGGGTTTCCAAACTCAAATGAAACTATATGATTAAAGAGGGTTAAATGGTGATCTTTTCACACATATGCACTCTTTTTCTTTTGCATATTAAATCTAAAGGAATATTTTATTTCCATAAAAATGTATGCTTTCTTTCGTTTTTCTTGACAAAATGTCTTTCTTTTTGTCTTTCATTTTCTCACCTTTGATAAAAGACAAAGTTTAGAAAAATGTTTCTCTACCATAATAAAAAAAACAGCAATGAAAGCATGATGAATTGTAACTAATGCTGGGTCTCACCGAAGTGCTACAACGGGAAATGGTGGGACTATGGCCAACTAAGAGAGTATGTGCCCAGCCTAAAAGAGGAATGCCCTACTCAGCTCCAGCCGGTTTTGCCATGTACAGATGAGGGCCCAAGGAAGCCAGATTTTCGGACTTTTCAAAAGAAACCAGAGATTACATTTTTATCTGAATACTTCAGATTGTTGGTTTTCGGAATTGTAAGACCCAGGGCCTCAAACAATGACATCTATCTGGCTCTGTCTCTTTCTGTCCAGATTATGGAGCTGAGGCTCAGTGAGATTAAGAGACATGCCCAATTTCACACATTTAGTTAGGGTCAGTGTCAGATCTAGAATCTTTATTTTCTAACTCCTTAACTAGTGTTCTGTTCATTATACTAGGCCAGCTCCAATCTGTTAATGAAAAAAAAGTGCACACACACACATAGGCGCACACACACACACACACACACACACATACATACAAACAAGCTAATAACAAGGATTCATTCAGGTAAATAGGATAGTGGGAAACTCTACCCATTTCTATTGCTAGAGTCCAGGCCCTTACCTCAGCTACTACTGAGACCATTTCTTAGTTGGCCTCTCGATACTAGACTGTGCTCTCCAGTCTTTTCTATGTGCTATGACCATCTTTTTTTAAGACACCACATTGATCATGTCACTTCCCTACTCAAGATCTAATATTGCTTCAACTGTCGATCACATCAAATCTAAACTCTGCTTAGCTTTCAAGGTCCATAGAAGTCTGCTACCTCTCTTGTATTTCTCACTGCTCTCTGAAATACATCTTCTTTTATCCTAAATATTCTTCGTCAGTGATACCACCAAGACACCACTGTTCATGTTACCCCTTCTTCTAGAATAACTTTTCATATTCATTCTCCTTAGTCTAGCTCATGAAAACTACTTCTGACCTCTCATACTGACCTCTTATTGTTCTCTGGACACCTCTCACTTCTTGGACTTCTATAACACATTCAATAATTCAATAATTTTAGTTGCTCAGTGTTTCATATTTCTTATTGGCATTCAGTAAATACTTGTTTGTTCAGTTATAGAGTCACTACAGATTCAGGTCAGTCTTCTGCTTCTACTTTAACAGCATTACCTGATAGTGATGATAGACATGTCTGTAACAGAGCTTGCAAACCAGCAGTCCATGGGCCACATATAATCTGCAGAAGGATTTTTTTAACGAAGTTTTAGAAATTGGAATTAGTTGTCAACATTTAAATAATCAGGAAATTTCTGATAAAAATCTGCTTCACCAACTTTTCTTGAAAAATTAAACATTTAGGATCTCTGAACCTGTATTTCTATTGGTGACAATCAATGATAGTTGTCCTTTAGGCAGGGTATAAGGTCTCCAGTTCATTACTTCTTATTATTATCTTTTTTTTTTAAAGACACTTCTTTTACCACTTTATTTTTATTGTTTTGTTTGTTTGTTTGTTTTGGCCTCACCTCCCGGCATGTTGGATCTTAGTTCCCCTACCAGGGTTCAAACCCGTGCTCCCTGCATTGCAAGCTCGGATTCTTAACCACTGGACCACCAGGGAAGTCCCTCTTACTATTATCTTAAATCCTACAAATCTCACTCGGTACTCTCTCACTCTTGAAAGTATTTAAATTTGCAATGTCTGAAATTTCTGTTACAGCTTTTGAACTACTAAAGAGTTAATTGTATTCAAACTTGTGATAAAATTTTGAACTTATATTACTTTTGAAAATTAATACATTTATTTTAAAATTAAGAAATTGTGAAAATTAAATTGTACAACTAGTCAAGAGCAAAGTTAACTATCTGTGATATATATGGTCATCAGTGATGATTAAACTGAATTTTCAATTGACCAAATGATACAAGAAATCAAAGAGATAGAGGATGGAACCTCTGCTTTTCCGTAAATTAATTAATTGTTTAGTATAGCCTTTTGGCAAGTTAGTTAAGGTCTTTAAATCCCCATTTCATATATATCCTTAAAATATTACATCATTATTGAATAGGAACCAAATAATAGATTTCAATTAAAAATGGAAGGGGGATGCCCATTTCATACTAATATAAATTATCATATGGAAAACTTCAAGCTCAGTTACGTAATAAAGACCGACTAGCCCCCAAACCAAGATCTGTTGTATTTTTCCTTTCTTTTTTGACTCTCAAGCATAAAATACATTTTCTAGGGCAAATGATGGCATGGCATTTATAAAAGCAATCAAAGTGCAATAAGACTGCTAAACTGTTTCTAGAGAATATTATTTTCTTATGTATTAGAAAGTATTTTCTAACATATAAGAATTATATAAACTTAAAATAATTATATAAAAAGAATTACATAAAATCATAATTCAAAATTTTTTAAATTTTAAATTATTTTTTAAAACTATATAAAAATAGTTGTATAAAATAATTTCAGATAACTAGTAAGTTCCCTGAACTTATGGGTGGAGTTTTGTTTTTTATAGTCAGGAAAAAAAATATAAGCAGCGATCATCGTACTTTAACAAAAAATTGTTTTCAAAACTGTGAGAAGCTCACATCATCTAAGATTCTTTTTAACAACAAATTTGTCAGGTTGTAAAAAATATTTCTGTTAGCTCTTCTGAAAAATATTCCCCTTCTAAGATTCCTCAAGTAACTTCATTATGAAAGATGAAACTGATCATTATAAGAACGTAAAACTTACATTGATGTATTTATGCTTCACAGAAATATAAATGTTGGTTTATCTTTAAAATTATAAGATATAGTTGGCCTCAGAAATAAAATCAGTTAGAACAAAGACAAAATTTATATGAGCTGATTAACTTAATTTCCTTTTAGTTGCAAGAGCACATTTTTGGGGAGGGTGGTGGTAAGCTCCCAGAAAAAATAACTGTCAACTGTGTCACATTTCTGGCTTTTATATAGTTTGTATAAAGCACCATAGTCAGATCAGAAACACAAGATTACCACATTAGGCATTACAGAAAGTCACAAAATAAGTAGTGCAAGTAGTCACATTTTTTTGCTTTTGAAAAGCTTAACCTCTAACTGGTAGATAAAGAATAATATAAAAGAATGAATAATAGAAACAGATACGGCCATAATTTGGATTCTTTTTTTTTTAATTGATTAATTAATTTTTTTTTCCTCCCTTAAAATTTTATTTATTTATTTATTTGTTTATCTATGGCTGTGCTAGGCCTTCGTTTCTGTGCGAGGACTTTCTCCAGTTGCGGCAAGCAGGGGCCACTCTTCATCGCGGTGCGCGGGCCTCTCACTGTTGCGGCCTCTCCCGTTGCGGAGCACAGGCTCCAGACGCGCAGGCTCAATAATTGTGGCTCACGGGCCCAGTTGCTCTGCAGCATGTGGGATCTTCCCACACCAGGGCTCGAACCCGTGTCCCCTGCATCGGCAGGCAGATTCTCAACCACTGCGCCACCAGGGAAGCCCCAATCATATAAATTTTAATTTCTACTTCCAAAGCTGAAAATACAGTCATTTTTGGGAAACTTTATCTTATATTCAGAGTTAAAACCAGTCAAAGGGTGTAATGCTCTTTGTTGTATTATTTTAACCAAATTATGTAGTGAATATTAAGTTACTGTAGCAGATCATATTTTCCGAAGGTGGCCACAACAATATCTCTTGGCCCCAGGTATTCTTCTAAATCTTGCCACTCTCCATTGAGAGTTGGGGAGTTCTCTTCCTGTTGAATCTGAGCATGCTTGTGACTTACTTGTAACCAATAGAAGACAGCAGAAGTGATGCTGTGATTTCCTAGTCTCAGTAGTAAAAGGCATTGTTGCTTCTACCTTATTTGTGGAGACACTGGCCTGCTTGGAGCCCTGAGAAGTCTGAGACCCTGCAGGTGCCATGCTGTAAGGAAGCCAGGTCATGTAAGGAGGCCTCAGGTGTCAGATCTCAGGTCAGCAATCCTAACATTCAGGTCCTTCCAGGCCAATCACCAGACATGTGTGTGAATGAACTATCAGATGATTCAGATGATACCAGCCTCAGCCTTTGAGTCACTCCCAGAGACGTTCCTGGCCTTTGAGACAACACTGAGGCCCCAGACCTTGTGGAGAAAACACAAGCCATTCTCAGTGTGTCCTTTGTGAATTCCTGGTTCATAGAATCTGTGAGCACAATAAATTGGCCTTTGTTTTATGCCAGTAAGTTTGGGGTGGTTTGTTATGTAACAATAATAATTGGAACAGTTATAAAATGTGAAAGATACATTGTTTCAGTAAGAAACAGATTGCTGTTAAAACTCATTAAAGTGGGAACTACCTGCTGAATAAATGTTTACTGATTTTTTTCTTTCATTTCAAATGAAGATAGCCTAACAGAATTTTTTCTACTAAGTAGCATTTCCTTATGGTTTATTTAATTGTTCTTTATGTGACATTAATTCCCTTGAAAAAATGTTTGTTGACTGTCTTGGCTACCAGAAAAGAGATATGCATGTTTAAACAGTATTATAGGTTTCACTATAACTTTTTTGTAAATGTTACCTGTTTGGCTAATGAAAAATGTCAATCAGTACTCTTAAGTTAATAAGGATAGTTACCACTAAAAATTACATATTTTTTTCAAAACCTAATAGCCTAATAAAATCTCATAGGAACAAAGGAATATCTGTACTCCTCTCTCCAAATGAAAATTTAATTATTATCCCTGATATTAATTTTAATGTTAATCTTATATTCGTATATTTGTTAAGCTCATATATATTTGACAAAATTATTTTGAATCTGTTTCTTTCCTGTCACTTTTGGAAGACAGTGGGTTTTGTAAGTTTATTACCACTAAATGAAATAATACTTTCTCATATAATTACCAAAGAATTTCAGATACATAGTAGTTATTAGATTTTCTAAAATAATACTGTAATGATTCTAATAATAATGGGTACTTTATTAAGATCATTACCATGAGAAAGGTAGTTAGTACTATGGTAACATTTGGATTGATTATGCTTTAAAGTTTGTGTGTGTGTATATGTGTTTTTAAATATAAATAACTGCATAAATAGAGTGCTTCTGGAAGGATGCACAAGAAAATGTTAACATTGATTGCTTCTGGGAGTAAATTGAGACATGTGAAGGTAATTCCCACCAAAATAAAATTAAAACTAAAAAAAAAAGTTTTCTATACTGTGCGAACTATGTTGTATTCATCTTTGTATCTTTAGCACTTAGGGCAGTGTTTGATGCTTGGTAGATGCTTAGTTCATATTGTTGGATGAATAGAAGTTTGAGGTTATCTTCTTAACCTTTATTCACCTGATACATAGCATTCATGATCTGATAGACTATGATATTGTTCACTGAAAGAGCTAATATTCTTACTTGTTTGCCACATAGCTCCTCATTTTTCTAAGCCGACTATGTATATATCTGTATCAGTCT
Source organism: Balaenoptera ricei (assembly GCF_028023285.1). Taxonomy (NCBI): domain Eukaryota; kingdom Metazoa; phylum Chordata; class Mammalia; order Artiodactyla; family Balaenopteridae; genus Balaenoptera; species Balaenoptera ricei. Next base: position 18,148,602 of record NC_082643.1, read on the forward strand.
AGGTCCAATCAGAAGGCAAACCACATAATGTTACATTTATATGTATGTATAGATATTCTGACAGGAAACACGAGGTCTGTAGATCTTAGAACAGGGTTTATTACTCATAGAACATTTTAGTACTGGTTATTGGTGCACATGTAGCAGACGAATTTTAAGAGAGGAATCCTAAAATTACGACACTGAGAGCTTATATTGGGTTGCTGGCACATCTGCCATTCAAGGAACACATGCACACATACCCCTTATCTTTGCTCTTGAATTAAACAAAGCCTCTCTTGGGAGGGGGATGGCATCTCTAGGTTTGTTACCCTAAAAGTAAGCTAAAAGCAAATATCTGGGAAGAAGAGGACAATTTTTTACAATCCTAGAATGTGTCCATTCTAAGGGTGGGAGACTTATCTTTATTATAGGTTATCAACTTCCTTTGCTCAGAATGCCCCAACAGTGCAGGAACACCATGAAATCCAGGGAGAACTGTCTTTCAACACACAGTAATTTAAACAGGGGACATTTGACATAAAAACTATTAAACAGTAATTGGAGAGTAACTTTAAAGGTAGATAGCAAACTCTAAAGTGTTTGGTGCAGGAGTGTATCCAAGGAAGGACACACTTCTTTGGGAGAGTGAATTCTCATTAAAAGATATAGTTTCAGGCCTCCTGATGGCATAGAAGTTCACTGGGTTGCCCAGGCCAGAGCTGGTCCATACCCATCAGACCTGCAGGAGACTCCTGGGAGAACAAGGAAGCTGGGGTTGATGGGTGGCACACAGATAGCTGGGCATGCAGAGGAAGTTGAAGCACCACTGCAGGTACTTCTGGAACCTGGAGCTGGAGAAGCCCTCTTCTGCAGGAACCCGGCACACTTCTGTGTACAATTTGGGCTGGAGTGGCTCTGGATAGCCAGCTCCACAGGGCTTCTGGCACACACACTTCCGGGGCTGAGGAGACGGTGTGGGAAGCAGTAACCGGGGCTGGGATGCAGCCTTGAGTTGTGTGGGGCTGTTGTACACAGCGCTGCTGCCTGAGCTGAGAGCTGGAGAAAACGTATGGTGAACGCTATGACTCGCAGACACTTGACAATGGAGAGAATTATGCGGGCTGAGCAGGAAGGAGAGCACCTTCCTCTTCAGTGCTATCCATTGTCATCTACAGACAAAGCTTGTATCATGCCATCTGACAAAGGAAAAATATGTAAAGGGCCCAGATTCATTTTTATAGATCAGGCAATAAGGGTGAATTTGGAGCTGAGAGACAAATAGGTTGATAACTGACTTAAATGTCTCTTCATCCTATTGCTTGAATTTTATTCCTTTTAAATTCATGGTACATCATAGCTTTAAGTACAGATATTATTATCATGCTTTCTGTTTTATATATTTAATTTTTATCTAAATTCTCTTTTGTTTTACCTCGACCCTCACATTTCTTTTTGCTTTCTGTAGCAGTATCCTGGGAAAATATTCCTTTGTGGGTTCATCAGTTACAGTTCAGACATTATCATTTTTATTAGATTTTTAAAATTCTTAATATATTCCTTAATATATGCCTATGTTAAATTCATCTGTCACATTTATGACTACTTGTTTATATCCCCTTTTTCTCTGGTTGACATTTTATTACCCAGAAAAGTTGGTGTTGCCTAAAAGTTTATAAATTTCAGTGTATATTATCTCTTTCTTGTATTTATTCGGTTACGAAGTGAGACTATTTGCTTTGCACCAATCTTAATGAAGTACTTCTTTATATATTTCTCTAGCTCAAGAAAGTTCCATTTACGTAGGTCTTTTATGTCAATCTTTAATCTAGTTCTCTATTACAAAGCATTATAAAGCAGGGTCTTTACTTCTTTGTCCATCTTTATAATTGATTAGTCACAGTTCTAAGAATACTCTAGTGAAAAATTTGCTCAGGACTGTTTGGAAGTATAAGTAGATAGCCCCCAAACACTTCTGTTTATCTACCTTATATAGCTTTTAAAATTTCCAATATATTTAGGCAGGATTTTCTCTTATTGAAATTATATTATCTGTCTCTTGTCTGGTCTTCCTCACCTTCCCCTGTCAGGCATATCCTAGAGTCCAGGGCAGAGCTTGGAGGCAGGATATCTTTTACTCTTGAATCTAAATGCCAGGAGCTGAAGCATTATAGGCAGACACTTTAGTGTCCTGGAGGAGTAAAAGGTCACAGCTAAGATATTAAGTCCAAGATCAAGGTACTATTCTGAGGGACTAAATAGAGTATGAAAGCCTGAAGATAAATGGGGCCTGAGAAACTGGGAAATGCAAGATAATAAAGTAAACTGATAAAACATTGTTCCAAAGAATCTGGTGATAGAATGCTGATACTGTGAAGACTCAGTTGATCTGCAAGCACATACCAGGTATAGGGAGCTGGAACAGGGTAAATACGTTTCAAGTAGCTGTTTTTATGTTTAGAGAGTTTCTCTTTTGTTACGGACTCAATTAGCTTCCCTGTACAGAAATGAAGTTTGAAAGTATATAGTTTCCACTTCCCAGCACTTTCTGGAACTCTTGTGTATAGAGATCATTCCTATAGTTCTTCTACACAGAAGCTGTTTGTAATATGACAGATTACACGGTTTCAACGACATTGTTCTAGTATAATTCTTGGGTGTCTTTAAAATTTTTTGACAAATGCCATCGTGCTTTGTAGATTTATCTACATTGATTTTCTAAGTTGGCTTACAATATCCTGGGTGTTGACAACTATTTGGTATGGTTGTATTTTAAATCTTTCTGTTAGGGGATTGTTGAGGAGAAGAAATCACCCTGGTATTTTTCTTGGTCAGTTCTAGGTCAAAGAATTAATTAAGCTTGAATCTCAACATAAATCATTCTCTAAAAAAAAAAAAAAAAAAAGCTGACGTATTAACTTATTAGCAGTTTGTGTCATACTATCTGCTAAAGCTATATTTGACAGCTATAAAACAGTGAGATCATTCTTGAACTCTAAGTGAAAAGGTCTTTTGGCATTGTGTGAAATAAAATTTTACAAACTGTATCTTATCCAAATGCTGTTATCCATTATGGTTTAATATTGTAGTTGTTAAGGTCATCAGTCATACTCTTGACCCTCTAATCAAACATGACATCTTACTAAGACTGCAGTGTTATTGGTTCAAACTAAAATAGACTTTAACTCCATTTAAGAATGCATGAAAAGTGATTGCTCAAAAAGTTTTTATCCAATTTCTGAAATAATTAGAGAAGAAAACTTAAAGTGAAGCATAGTCATTGTTTTTAGTGTAACATAAAAATATTTCTTAATCATGGCAATTTATGCCATAATCTGTAATAAGAAATGCAAGTACAAATAACTCAGTAAAGTAGGTGTTCAGGATTTATTAAGTCTCTACTATAGGAGAGCAATGTGAATATCCTAGAAGAATCTCCTGTTGTACAAGAATGTCCCATCAAATAGTAGAAATAGTAGAAATAAACTAAAAGAGTTCTATGAACCTAGGACTATAAAACTAGCCAAATGAAAAGTACAGAAGAAATAGAACTGTACAATAGTATACAAAAATGATTTCTTAGTTAAATAGATTCGTGAACTTGATTATGAAGTTAAATTTTGGAATTCATCTACTTATCATATAGTTCAAACTGTAGACATGTAGAAGAGATTGATTAAATTCATCTAAGACCTTATATTTTTATGAACTCTTAAGTTAGTAATCTTGTCGGAAGTAATGTGAGATGTGCAATTATAATCATCTTGTGGAGTGAAAGAAGCATATCCAGTAGATAGATGTGTGGATAACTGGCAAATGGGCACAGAGTTATTATGTCATTGCAACCTGGAGAAGTGTATTGGGAGAGAACCCACATGTATGAAGAGGTATGACTACATGTTAAAGTAATGAATGAATTAAGGTAGAAATTAGGAGTTTAATATTTATGAAATTTATTTTGGAGTTCTTTCATTAAGTAAAACAGTTTCTATGTCTTCATTTGTTTCTCTCTAAATATCACAAATATTTCTAATTCTCCAAGTATTGCCTGAATTGCTGTTGAAAATAAATATTGCACACGTGCACTTTGAACTGTTACATTTTTGCTCGGGTATCTCTTTTCCAAGTCAAGTTTAATGTTCACTAAACATTTAGTATTTAGGTAGATTCCTCTTAGAATGCTTCTGTGGAACTTAATCTTGGAAACGAATTTAAAGAAAATGGCCTATTTACATTAGCTTTATATTCACTTTAAGTTTCAAATTCTTTATTCTGTGACTAGACAATAATTATGAAGATAATAGTAAATGATTAAATTTTAAATCTTCTCCTAAGTTCTCAGGTGTTCCCCCTGCCCCCTGCCGCCCCAGTTGATATTTTGACCCCAGAAATCTATAGTAGCAGCAGTAGTGACTGAATCATGAAGTTTTCTACTTCACCTTTTTTTGCTTGCCAAGAAATAAGTCCCTGTTTTGTTAGGTGTGTATGTGTGTTTATATGAGTATATCTACCCACCTTCAGAGAGTCATGGAGGAGGATGCAACGGTATTAAGAGCAGAAGAGAAGGTTTTCTATGTTGAATTTTAACCTAAAATGATTAATTTACTTGGCCATGAATTAATCGAGTTTAGAACTATTTTCTCGTTTGATCCTGTCTTTCTTGGAAATGGGTATAAACATTAGAAAAGAAGGGATAACACGATCTGTTTTTTACTAATCATATAATTTTATATACAGAAAACTCAGGAAACTAAAAAGCTCCACTTTTTAATAACCTCATATTAATAAGAGAATTTGGCTGATTATGAAATAATTATACAAAGTAGCTCTTTCCTACTCTAGGCATAAACACCTACACATGATAATGGGAAAAATTATTCAGTTCTCACTAATGACAGAATTTTTAAATATGTTGAAACAAATTTAATAATAAAGTACAGGACCTATATAAAAATAGAACATTTTACTGAGAGACCCAAAACAAGATCAGAATAAAATGAAATACATACATTTAGTGGAAGGGAAGACTTCATAGTGTAAGAATGCAAATTATCCCACAATTAAAATATAAATTTAATATAGTTCCAGTTATAATCTCAGAAGGATTTTTATTCGTTCATTCATTCATTCGCTGTGGAATGATTAGATGAAATGATGTTAAAGCTCTTAGGGAAGAAGAAAATCTGAGTAGTCAAGATAGCTGAAAAAGAACATAGTGGCAGGACTAGCCTTAACCAGATATCAGAATATTAGATACAGCCAGTGTAATTACTTAGATATAGTGTTAGGATAAGAATAGACAAAAGGTCACTGGAAAGAAGAGAAACTTCAGAAAATACATTTCTGTATAAAGAGACAAAGGTGGTAGTTTAATTCTGTGAGAAAAGGATGGAGTATTAAAACTACTCCTGACACAAGAAAATAAAAGTAAACCCTAATCTTAGGCCATATGTAAAAATGAATTCCTGTGAATCGAAGACTTAAATAAAAACTAAAAGAATCATAATAGTGTAAGAAAATTGAGGCATTTGCTGGGAGCCCAAGAGACTTTCTTAACCACAGGTGGAAATCCAGATGCTATAAAAGAAAATTAGGAAAAAATACATAAACAATTTTAGTGGATTAGTTATAGATTTAGAGAAACAAAGTTAAATGGATGACAGACAAAAGGTTAATGTCTATACTGTACAATAACAACAAGACTGACAAACCAATTTGAACATTAGGCAAAGGATGTGAATATACACTTTACAGGAAAGCAAATCCAGTGGCCAACAAACATGAAAAGATGCTGATGTTTATAGTGGTTAAAGAAATGCAAATTAAAATAACAATTACATACTAACTCTAAACCCATCAGACCATCAAGAAATAGATATCAATATTTATTGTTAGCCAGCTTATTGGAAAGAGAATACTTTCAACACATAGCTGGAAGAAAAGTGAACTCTTTTGTCCTTTTCGGGCAGCTGTTGGCAGCATCTATTAAAATTAAAATATCAGCAATTCCATCCTGGGAGCCTATCCCATAAAACTAAAAGTACTTTGTACATGTATAATGATGCTTATTGCACTAGGGGTACCAATGACCAAAATGAAACACTTTTAGCAAAAGAAAGTGAAAATGTATGTGTACAGGAATGATTGAATAAATTGTGGTGTATCTGTACTATGAACTATGGCAGTTATTTAAATACATGAGTTAGAACTATACAGATTGACTTGGAGTAATTTATAAGAGTTATTGTGTGAGAAAATCAAGATGCAAAAAAGTGTGTATAATATAATCCTATTTTAGTTAACAAAGTTTCCCGAACTTACTGTATATTTTTATACATGATTATGTGAGGATGTAAAAAAACATGAAAGCTAAAAAAAAAAAAACATGAAAGCTTAAAAAACTTAGGTTATTGACATGTAAATGGAGAGGTTGATATAGGGGCAGGGAAGACCAAGCAAAAAAGGAGAAGATGTTATCACATTTATGCATTTTAATTAAGCTTTGTATGTGTGTATAAAATGTTAAATAACATTGAAAAAGCGAATTAAAAATAGACACAACTGGGGCTTCCCTGGTGGCACAGTGGTTAAGAATCCGCCTGCCAATGCAGGGGACACAGGTTCGAGCTCTGGTCCGGGAAGATCCCACATGCCGTGGAGCAGCTAAGCCCGTGCGCCACAATTACCGAGCCTGCGCTCTAGAGCCCGTGAGCCACAACTACTGAGCCCGTGTGCCTAGAGCCCCTGCTCTGCAACAAGAGAAGCCACCACAGTGAGAAGCCCGCGCACCACAACTAAGAGTAGCCCCCGCTTGCCGCAACTAGAGAAAGCCCGCCCGCAGCAACGAAGACCCAACGCAGCCAAAAATAAATAAAATAAATTTATAAAAAAAAAAAAAAAAGTAGACACAGCTGGTGAGTGCCATTAAATTCTATTCAGCAGTTGTTCACTGAATGCTTACTGTATTCAAGACAGCATGGTGGGTGTAATGAGTAGTACAGCTATGACAGTTATTAATAATTATTATACCAACAATCATCAACAGTGCTTGATTGCTTAGTGCATGCTATAGCCTGTTCTAAGAGCATTATGTATAACCTCATTTGATCCTCACAACAGCCTGGTGAGGTACTTATTATTGTTATCTACATTTTATATATGAGAAGACAAAGAAAATAAGCTTGTGTAGTTTATGCAGTTTAAGTGGTGGAACCAAGATTTGAACCCAGATGGACTGACTCCAGAGGCTATTAATCATTAAAATAATGGTACCTTTTTTGTCCATGAGTTGCTTATTATGGTGAAACAGTGGCAATATAGAAAACAGTGAAATCCGTGCCATCATTGAGGTTAAGAACAAGATATGGGAGCCTAGAAAAGAAAGGAGTTGGTCTGACTGCAAGAATACAGAAGATTTCACATCAAAATCGAATATTAGTTGACTTTGCAGAGTAAGCAGTTATTCTGTAGATAGAGAATGCACAGAAAGGCATTTTAGACAGGAAGAATTTAATAAGCACAGTTGTAAAAATGGACATATGCCTGGAAAAAAGCCAGTAATCTAGTGGGACTGACACATATGTTGTGTGAGAAAGTAATGAGATGAGGGCATAATATTAGTTGAGGCTCTTGGTTTTGACGTAAGGTATTCTGGACTTCAGGCAATTATTAATCACTGAATTTTTTTTTTTTTAAACCAAATGTACCAAATACCAGATTTATTTATTTATTTATTTTTAATTAATTAATTAATTAATTAATTTTGGGCTGTGTTGGGTCTTCGTTTCTGTACGAGGGCTTTCTCTAGTTGTGGCAAGCGGGGGCCACTCTTCATCGCGGTGCACGGGCCTCTCACTATCGCGGCCTCTCTTGTTGGGAGCACAGGCTCCAGATGCACAGGCTCAGTAGTTGTGGCTCATGGGCCTAGTTGCTCCGCGGCATGTGGGATCTTCCCGGATCAGGGCTTGAACCCGTGTCCCCTGCATTGGCAGGCAGATTCTCAACCACTGCGCCACCAGGGAAGCCCCACTGAATACTTTTGAAAGAACAGTGATATGCTCTGGAAAGAACATGTTTTTGAGGTTTCTAGCCTGGGTGAATAGAAATTGGGAAGTTGGACCCAGGTTCCATAAGACTCAGAAACAATCTTCATGTACTCATTTTCGCGTTAATAGGAAAATTGGAGAATCTAAGATTTATTTGTAAAGGGGGAGGGATAATAATCAGAGGGGACTTAAATCCTGTGTTGGTCTTTGAGTTCTCAACTAGCAGAAATGGATTAAAAGAAAGAATGAAACAAATATACTTTTAAAGTTTTTTTTTCCTCACATGTAGCATAATTTAATGGAAGACTCAATAGACTATGTTTTTAAGTAAATCTATTTTATTTTATTTTTATTTTCGGCTGCTTTGGGTCTTCGTTGCTGCGTGCGGGCTTTCTCTAGCTGCGGCGAGCGGGGGCTACTTTTGTTGCAGTGTGCGGGCTTCTCACTGCGGTGCCTTCTCTTGCTGCGGAGCACAGGCTCTAGGCGTGCGGGCTTCAGTAGTTGTGGCACGTGGGCTCAGTAGTCGTGGCTCGTGGGCTCTAGAGTGCAGGCTAAGTAGTTGTGGCATGCAGGCTTCAGTAGTTGTGGCACGTGGGCTTCAGTAGTTGTGGCTCGCGGGCTCTAGAGCACAGACTCAGTAGTTGTGGCACACGGGCTTAGTTGCTCCGTGGCATGTGGGATCTTCCCGGACCAGGGCTTAAACCCATATCCCCTGCATTGGCAGGTGGATTCTTAACCACTGCGCCACCAGGGAAGTCTGCAATAGACTAATTTTTTAAAGTGTTCTGGGTTTTAGGCCTGGCTCGGGACTAACTCTGTAAAGATATATTAAGCAAAAAGTAAGATGGAAACTGAGTTACAATATATGAAAGCTGAAAATACTGTAATTTTTAAATACAGTACTTTCCATCGTCATACTAGTAAAAAACAATCATTTCTTCCTTCTTTAGCAGGCAAACTTTTAAAGCAGTTTCATTTTGTCAAATACTAAACCCTTTTGATAAGTGAAATATAATATTCAGGAGAGACTGTTATTATTTCCAGCTCCCTAAGCCAGGTGCCCCAAACTGACTTAATGCCATTCATTTGGAGATGAATTTGAAATTCTTCCAGTCATGCATTGACTACATTTTAGGTGCTTGAAAAGCATGTTAGTGTAAAAATAATTTTTATTTTCATTTGGTGTGTGTAATAATGATGATAGTAAAGCTTTGCTACTATATATGTAGATGAAGATTATATTCTCTTCAGTTGCAAGAAATACTTAATTTCTTTTTTAAGAGTGTTGCTATTACTAAGATGCTGTATATTTAGAAAATATTGAGTGGTATTCGAAGGGGGATAAATTTGTCTCCTAATGGGTATTATCAATAGTGATATAGTTGTCCAGAGAGATAAACACCTCTCTATCTGCCGGTCAGTCTGTCCATCCATCCATCCACTTACTATATAGTAAGATGATAGAATGAACATTTGAAAATATGCACTATATTTTTAGACCCAGTAACCTTGAAACTAAAGGTACTATTTCTAGATAACATCTGTGAAGAAGATAAACTCTTAAAATTATGCTACCATGAATAGCATAAAGAACTTCAGATTTATATGTGGAATCTAAAAAATGATACAAAGGAACTTATTTACAAAACAGAAATAGACTCACAGACGTAGAAAAACTTATGGTTACTAAGGGGAAAAAGGGGGGAGGGATAAATTAGGGATTTGGGATTAACAGATACATACTACTACATACATACATAATACATTTATACATAATATATACATACATAATATATTTATTATAAAATAAATATATAATATATATATACATAATATACATGCTTATATTATTATAAAATAAATATATAATATATATATACATAATATATTTATTATAAAATAAATAATTAGACCTACTTATAGCACAGGGAACTATATTCAATATCTTGTAATAACCTATAATGGAAAAGAATCTGAGAAACAATATATATATGTATCTATCTATATATATCTGAATCACTTTACTGTACACCTGAAACATTGTAAATCAACTATACTTCAATTAAAAAAAAAACTCAAGTTTCGGCTAATGAGATTCAGAAGGAAAAAAAATGAATGAAAATAAGACTAAAAACTGAATAATTCTGGGACCTAAAATAATTTCCTTTTTGATCTACTTTGTGACTGAATATCAATATCCTTACATATAAAATAATGCTATTGGCATTCAGGTGTTTAATTAGGGACTACTATTTGGAAAATACGAATTTGTTAAAAATGAATGGTATATCTTCCCTACCATTAACCATTCTGACCGTCAAGCCCACCCCTTAGGCGAACTATAAAGCAAAAGTTGCACAGTGCACACTGTTTGACTTTATATTATTATATTAGAAATAAACTGGTTGTTTTTCTCTTTTAAAAAAAGAAAAGAATTTCAGGACTTACTAGCTTAATATGATACTGTCTCATTTTGAGACTGGCTCTTTGGGACAGTATATTCTTTGATGATGGTGATTATCTTAGGCACTTCTGTAGTCAAGTTATTTAAATATAAAAATAGCCCCACCTTTCTCGTCAGTTTTTCTTAGATTGATATTAAGAAAAGAGAGGAACTGATAGCTGTAAAATTTTAGGTCTTATTGAAACTCTTCCATTGCAGTACACACTTAAAGACCAGCAAATTGAGTTTCTGGCTAATAGAATAGAGAAATTGGAGCATAGAGAGCCTCTGGTGCCTAATGGTATACAGGACTGGGAGAGAAAAGTCTGGACAAGATTGTTTCAAAGTTCTAGCAGGAAAGTATAGCTGTCTTCATATCTTTATGTCTTAATGTCTTTTACAAGGGCTTCTAAGAGGAGACACTTGGAATGAGAGCTAGCTTGCTGATCAGGGTTATCAGAAGTTGCAGTCATATTTTATCCAAATGTAACAAGGCCTAAAAAGTGGCAGTTCTTTACATTGATAGGTAGATAGCTGGATAGATAAAGGAAGTTATCTGTCCAGCTGGATAAAGGAAGGAAGGACAGAAGGAGAGGCAGCATAACATTCTATGTATTTATTTTATTTTTTAAATTAATATTTTTTATTGAAGTAGAGTTGACTTACAATACTGTGTTAGTTTCAGGTGTACAACAAAGTGATTAAGCTATACATATATGTAAATATCTATATTCTCTTTATTCCTTCCCATTATATTTTATTACAAGATATTGAATATAGTTTCCTGTGCTGTACAATAAATCCTTATTGTTTATCTATTTTATATATGGTAGTGTACATCTGTTAATTAATTCCATACTCCCAATGTATCCCTCCCCCCCGCTTGCCCTTTGGTAACCATGTTTGTTTTCTCTGTGAGTTTGTTACTGTTTTGTAAATAAGTTCATTTGTACTATTTTTTTAGATTCCACATATAAGTGATATCATATAATATTTGTCTTTCTCTGTCTGACTTTATTTAGAGTGATAATCTCTAGGTTCATCCATGTTGCTGCAAATGGCATTAGTTAATTCTTTTTTATGGCTGAGTAATATTGAATTGTATATATATATGCCTCATCTTCTTTATCCATTCATCTGTTGATGAATATTGAGGTTGCTTCCATGTCTTGGCTATTGTAAATAGTGCTGCTATGAACACTGAGGTGCATGTATCTTTTTTTTAAATTAATTTTTATTGGAGTAGAGTTGATTTACAATGTTGTGTTAGTTTCTGCTGTACAGCAAAGTGAATCAGTTATGCATATAAATATATCCACTCTTTTTTAGATTCTATTCCCATATAGGTCATTACCACATGATCGATCCAGCAATCCCACTCCTGGGCATATATCTGGAAAAGATGAAAGCTCTAATTCAAAAAGATACATGCGCTGGATCATGTGGCAACTCTTAGTTTTTTAAGGAACCTCCATACTGTTCTCCATAATGCCTGCACCAATTTACGTTCCCACCAACAGTGTAAGAGGGTTCCCTTTTCTCCACACCCTTTCCAGCATTTATTATTTGTAGACTTTTTTTTTTTCACATTTTCATTTTAATTACCTCTTTAAAATGCTAGGGTTTTGTGGCCACGTGGGACGTATGTACATTTTCAATCACATAGGACTCAATATTTTAAATCATTAAATTCTCATTACACATTCTGCAGTTCATAAGCTACCCTATCTATACGTACTATCATGTGTTTAAATATTAACTTGCCTACGATCATTTAAGTAGTAAAAGAGTGAAAATGAGACCTGCGACAGCAATCCTGCATACTTGCTGAGTGACCTTGGAATATAAATCTCTGTAGGTCCCTATAAAAGGAGAAAGTTGATCCAGAAGATCACAGATCTCTTCTATTCCTAATAGTCAATGAATACCCTATTCTTTGTTTTTAAATCGAAATATAGTTGATTTACAATGTTGTGTTCATGTCTGCTGTACAGCAGAGTGATTCAGTTATACATATATATACATTCTCTTTTATATTCTTTTCCATTATGGTTTATCACAGGATATTGAATATAGTTCCCTGTGCTATACAGTAGGACCTTGTTGTTTATTTGTAGGCTTTTTGATGATGGCCATTCTGACCAGTGTGAGGTGATACCTCATTGTATTTTGACTTGCATTTCTCTAATAATTAGCATCGTTAAGCATCTTTTCATGTGCCTGTTGGCTATCTGTATGTCTTCTTTGGAGAAATGTCTATTTAGGTCTTCTGCCCATTTTTTGATTGGGTTATTTGGTTTTTGCTGATGATCAGCATACTATTCTAATTCTCTGGTGAACATTTATATATTATCCAGAGAGAGAAGAGGACTCTGGGCAAAACCATGGTCATGCTAACATTAAAGGGGCAGATAGAGAAGAAGACCAAGAACAAATGTTTAGAGACACTGGCGTTTTGAAGTAAGATGTCAAATAATAGAATTGAGGAAAGTCCATTGTGTTTGTCGAGATATCATTTAAGACTTTTGCCAGACTAATTTTTTTTTTCTCTCTCTATTTTTATTTATTTATTCTTTTTTTTATTTTTTATTTTTTAACATCTTTATTGAAGTATAATTGCTTTACAATGGTGTATTAGTTTCTGCTTTAAAACAAAGTGAATCAGTTATACATATACATATGTTCCCATATCTCTTCCCTCTTGCATCTCCCTCTCTCCCACCCTCCCTATCCCACCCCTCTAGGTGGTCACAAAGCACCGAGCTGATCTCCCTGTGCTATGCGGCTGCTTCCCACTAGCTATCTATTTTACATTTGGTAGTGTATATATGTCCATGACACTCTCTCACCCTGTCACATCTCACCCCTCCCCCTCCCCATATCCTCAAGTCCATTCTCTAGTAGGTTTGTGTCTTTATTCCCATCTTGCCACTAGGTTCTTCATGACCTTTTTTTTTTTTTTTTTTTTTTTCCCTTAGATTCCATATGTATGTGTTAGCATACTGTATTTGTTTTTCTCTTTCTGACTTACTTCACTCTGTATGACAGACTCTAACTCCATCCACCTCATTACAAATACCTCCATTTCATTTCTTTTTATGGCTGAGTAATATTCCATTGTATATATGTGCCACATCTTCTTTATCCATTCATCCGATGATGGACACTTTGGTTGCTTCCATGTCCTGGCTATTGTAAATAGAGCTGCAATGAACATTTTGGTACATGACTCTTTTTGAATTACGGTTTTCTCAGGGTATATGCCCAGTAGTGGGATTGCTGGGTCGTATGGTAGTTCTATTTGTAGTTATTTAAGGAACCTCCATACTGTTCTCCATAGTGGCTGTATCAATTTACATTCCCACCAACAGTGCAAGAGTGTTCCCTTTCCTCCACACCCTCTCCAGCATTTATTGTTTCTAGATTTTTTGATGGTGGCCATTCTGACCGGTGTGAAATGATATCTCATTGTAGTTTTGATTTGCATTTCTCGAATGATTAATGATGTTGAGCATTCTTTCATGTGTCTGTTGGCCATCTGTATATCTTCTTTGGAGAAATGTCTATTTAGGTCTTCTGCCCATTTTTGGATTGGGTTGTTTGTTTTTTTCTTATTGAGCTGCATGAGCTGCTTGTAAATCTTGGAGATTAATCCTTTGTCAGTTGCTTCATTTGCAAATATTTTCTCCCACTCTGAAGGTTGTCTTTTGGTCTTGTTTATGGTTTCCTTTGCTGTGCAAAAGCTTTTAAGTTTCATTAGGTCCCATTTGTTTATTTGTGTTTTTATTTCCATTTCTCTGGGAGCTGGGTCAAAAAGGATCTTGCTGCAATTTATGTCATAGAGTGTTCTGCCTATGTTTTCCTCTAAGAGTTTGATAGTGTCTGGCTTTACACTTAGGTCTTTAATCCATTTTGAGTTTATTTTTGTGTATGGTGTCAGGGAGTGTTCTAATTTCATACTTTTACATGTACCTGTCCAATTTTCCCAGCACCACTTATTGAAGAGACTGTCTTTTCTCCACTGTATATGCTTGCCTCCTTTATCAAAGATAAGGTGACCATATGTGCGTGGGTTTATCTCTGGGCTTTCTATCCTGTTCCATTGATCTATATTTCTGTTTTAGTGCCAGTACCAAACTGTCTTGATTACTGTAGCTTTGTAATATAGTCTGAAGTCAGGGAGCCTGATTCCCCCAGATCCATTTTTCGTTCTCAAGATTGCTTTGGCTATTCGGGGTCTTTTGTGTCTCCATACAAATTGTGAAATTTTTTGTTCTAGTTCTGTGAAAAATGCCTGTGGTAGTTTGATAGGGATTGCATTGAATCTGTAGATTGCTTTGGGTAGTAGAGTCATTTTCACAATGTTGATTCTTCCAATCCAAGAACATGGTATATCTCTCCATCTATTTGTATAATCTTTAATTTCTTTCATCAGTGTCCTATAATTTTCTGCGTACAGGTCTTTTGTCTCCTTAGGTAGGTTTATTCCAAGGTATTTTATTCTTTTCGTTGCAGTGGTAAATCGGAGTGTTTCCTTGATTTGTCTTTCAGATTTTTCATCATTAGTGTATAGGAATGCAAGAGATTTCTGTGCATTGATTTTGTATCCTGCTACTTTACCAAATTCATTGATTAGCTCTAGTAGTTTTCTGGTAGCATCTTTAGGATTCTCTATGTATAGTATCATGTCATCTGCAAACAGTGACAGCTTTACTTCTTCTTTTCCGATTTGGATTCCTTTTATTTCTTTTTCTTCTCTGATTGCTGTGGCTAACACTTCCAAAACTATGTTGAATAATAGTGGTGAGAGTGGGCAACCTTGTCTTGTTCCTGATCTTAGTGGAAATGGTTTCAGTTTTTCACCACTGAGGACAATGTTGGCTGTGGGTTTGTCATATATGGCCTTTATTATGTTGAGGAAAGTTCCCTCTATGCCTACTTTCTGCAGGGCTTTTATCATAAATGGGTGTTGAATTTTGTCAAAAGCTTTCTCTGCATCTATTGAGATGATCATATGGTTTTTCTCCTTCAGTTTGTTAATATGGTGTATCACGTTGATTGATTTGCGTATATTGAAGAATCCTTGCATTCCTGGAATAAACCCCACTTGATCATGGTGTATAATCCTTTTAATGTGCTGTTGGATTCTGTTTGCTAGTATTCTGTTGAGGATTTTTGCATCTATGTTCATCAGTGATATTGGCCTTTTCTTTCTTTGTGACATCTTTGTTTGGTTTTGCTATCAGGGTGATGGTGGCCTCATAGAATGAGTTGGGGAGTGTTCCTCCCTCTGCTATATTTTGGAAGAGTTTGAGAAGGATAGGTGTTAACTCTTCTCTAAATGTTTGATAGAATTCGCCAGTGAAGCCATCTGGTCCTGGGCTTTTGTTTGTTGGAAGGTTTTTAATCACACTTTCAATTTCAGTGCTTGTGATTGGTCTGTTCATATTTTCTATTTCTTCCTGGTTCAGTCTTGGTAGGTTGTGCATTTCTAAGAATCTGTCCATTTCTTCCAAGTTGTCCATTTTATTGGCATAGAGTTGCTTGTAGTAATCTCTCATGATCGTTTGTATTTCTGCAGTGTCAGTGGTTACTTCTTTTTCATTTCTAATTCTATTGATTTGAGTCTTCTCCCTTTTTCTCTTGATGAGTCTGGCTAATGGTTTATCAATTTTGTTTATCTTCTCGAAGAACCAGCTTTTAGTTTCATTGATTTTTGCTATTGTTTCCTTCATTTCTTTTTCATTTATTTCTGATCTGATCTTTATGATTTCTTTCCTTCTGCTAGCTTTGGGGGTTTTTTGCTCTTCTTTCTCTAATTGCTTTAGGTGCAAGGTTAGGTTGTTTATTCGAGATGTTTCCTGTTTCTTGAGGTAGGCTTGTATTGCTATAAACTTCCCTCTTAGCACTGCTTTTGCTGCATCCCATAGGTTTTGGGTCGTCGTGTCTCCATTGTCATTTGTTTCTAGGTATTTTTTGATTTCCCCTTTGATTTCTTCAGTGATCACTTCGTTATTAAGTAGTGTATTGTGTAGCCTCCATGTGTTTGTATTTTTTACAGATCTTTTCCTGTAATTGATATCTAGTCTCATAGCGTTGTGGTCGGAAAAGATACTTGATACTATTTCAATTTTCTTAAATTTACCAAGGCTTGATTTGTGACCCAAGATATGATCTATCCTGGAGAATGTTCCATGAGCACTTGAGAAAAATGTGTATTCTGTTGTTTTTGGGTGGAATGTCCTATAAATACCAATTAAGTCCATCTTGTTTAATGTATCATTTAAAGCTTGTGTTTCCTTATTTATTTTCATTTTGGATGATCTGTCCATTGGTGAAAGTGGGGTGTTAAAGTCCCCTACTATGATTGTGTTACTGTCCATTTCCCCTTTTATGGCTGTTAGTATTTGCCTTATGTATTGAGGTGCTCCTATGTTGGGTACATAAATATTTACAATTGTTATACCTTCCTCTTGGATTGATCCCTTGGTCATTATATAGTGTCCTTCTTTGTCTCTTGTAATAGTCTTTATTTTAAAGTCTATTTTGTCTGATATGAGAATTGCTACTCCAGCTTTCTTTTGATTTCCATTTGCATGGAATATCTTTTTCCATCCCCTCACGTTCAGTCTGTATGTGTCTCTAGGTCTGAAGTGGGTCTCTTGTAGACAGCATATATATGGGTCTTGTTTTTGTATCCATTCAACCAGTCTGTGTCTTTTGGTGGGAGCATTTAATCCATTTACATTTAAGGTAATTATTGATATGTATGTTCCTATTCCCATTTTCTTAAATGTTTTGGGTTTGTTATTGTAGGTGTTTTTCTTCTCTTGTGTTTCTTGCCTAGAGAAGTTCCTTTAGCATTTGTTGTAAAGCTGGTTTGGTGGTGCTGAACTCTCTCAGCTTTTGCTTGTCTGTAAAGGTTTTAATTTCTCCATCAAATCTGAATGAGATCCTTGCTGGGTAGAGTAACCTTGGTTGTAGGTTTTTCTCCTTCATGACTTTAAGTATATCCTGCCACTCCCTTCTGGCTTGCAGAGTTTCTGCTGACAGATCAGCTGTTAACCTTATGGGGATTCCCTTGTGTGTTATTTGTTGTTTTTCCCTTGCTGCTTTTAATATGTTTTCTTTATATTTAATTTTTGATAGTTTGATTAATATGTGTCTTGGCGTGTTTCTCCTTGGATTTATCCTGTATGGGACTCTCTGTGCTTCCAGGACTTGATTAGCTATTTCCTTTCCCATATTAGGGAAGTTTTCAACTATAATCTCTTCAAATATTTTCTCAGTCCCTTTCTTTTTCTCTTCTTCTTCTGGGACCCCTATAATTCGAATGTTGGTGCGTTTAATGTTGTCCCAGAGGTCTCTGAGACTGTCCTCAGTTCTTTTCATTCTTTTTTCTTTATTCTGCTCTGCAGAAGTTATTTCCACTATTTTATCTTCCAGGTCACTTATCCGTTCTTCTGCCTCAGTTATTCTGCTATTGATCCCGTCTAGAGTATTTTTAATTTCATTTATTGTGTTTTTCATCGTTGCTTGATTCCTCTTTAGTTCTTCTACATCCTTGTTAAATGTTTCTTGCATTTTGTCTATTCTATTTCCAAGATTTTGGATCATCTTTACTATCATTATTCTGAATTCTTTTTCAGGTAGACTGCCTATTTCCTCTTCATTTGTTAGGTCTGGTGTGTTTTGACCCTGCTCCTTTACCTGCTGAGTGTTTTTTTGTCTTCTCATTTTGCTTATCTTACTGTGTTTGGGGTCTCCTTTTCACAGGCTGCATGTTCGTAGTTCCCGTTGTTTTTGGTATCTGTCCCCAGTGGCTAAGGTTGGTTCAGTGGGTTGTGTAGGCTTCCTGGTGGAGGGGACTAGTGCCTGAGTTCTGGTGGATGAGGCTGGATCTTGTCTTTCTGGTGGGCATGTCCACATCTGGTGGTGTATTTTGGGGTGTCTGTGGCCTTATTATGATTTTAGGCAGCCTCTCTGCTAATGGATGGGGCTGTGTTCCTGTCTTGCTAGTTGTTTGGCATAGGGTGTCCAGCACTGTAGCTTGCTGGTCGTTGAGTGAAGCTGAGTCTTGATGTTGAGATGGAGATCTCTGAGAGATTTTCGCTGTTTGATATTACGTGGAGCTGGGAGGTCTCTTGTGGACCAGTATCCTGAAGTTGGCTTTCCCACCTCAGAGGCACAGCCCTGAAGCCTGGCTGGAGCACCAAGAGCCTTTCATCCACACAGCTCAGACTTTTGGGAGGTCTGACGTCTTCTGCCAGTGTTCAGTGGGTGTTCTGTAGGAGCAGTTCCATGTGTAGATATATTTCTACTGTATCTTTTCCGTGGAGCAGAGGGGCCGGTGCCCAGAGGCTCGCTGCCCTGCCGAGCCGTGGAGGGCTGAATTCTGGAGGCTAGAAGTCCAATATCAAGGTGTTAGAAGGCTTGATTTCTTCTAAGGCTTCTCTCTATGGCTTGCAGATGGCCGCCTTCTTGCTGTGCCCTCATATGGTCCTTTCTCTGTGTGCACACATCTCTAGTGTCTCCGCCAGACTAATTTTGATAGAGTTTTAGACACTTTGGTTAGATTGTGGTTTTAAGAGTGATTAAGTTGTTAAGAAGTAGGAGACAGAGAATTAAGGACCAAAGTCAAATTTGCTTTAACGCCTTCTTTTAAATTAATTAATTAATTAATTTTTATTTATTTTATTTTTGGCTGTGTTGGGTCTTTGTTGCTGCGCGCGGGCTTTCTCTAGTTGCAGCGAGCGGGGGCTACTCTTCATTGTGGTGCGCGGGCTGCTCATTGCAGTGGCTTCTCTTGTTGCGGAGCACAGGCTCTAGGCACGCGGGCTTCAGTAGTTGTGGCATGCGGGCTCAGTAGTTGTGGCTCGTGCGCTCCAGAGGCACAAGCTCAGTAGTTGTGGCGCCACGGGCTTAGTTGCTCCGCGGCATGTGGGATCTTCTTGGACCAGGGATCGAACCTGTGTCCCCTGCATTGCCAGGCGGGTTCTCAACCACTGCACCACCAGGGAAGTCCCTGCTTTAACTCTTTGAAGATGTCATATTTTCTTTCACAAGACAAGCTAGACCATGTGTTGTAATATAAGGAAAAGATTATTATTTTAAGGAAAAAATTTTTATTTTAGTTGTTAATACTTGTTAATACTAGAACTTCCCATGAAAATTATCATTCTCTACTTACTGTCTCTACCCTCCCCACTAGCCAGAAGCTGAGAAATTTTCTATTAGAATAATTACAGTGTCTTAAATCATAAGTAAATATAAAATATGGAAATCTGGATTTACACACACAAAAAATTTGGATGGTAAGGATTCACTACTGAGATGTACTGTCATGCTTTGAAGGAGTCCAAAAATAATACCCCCATTCCCTACCCAAATTCAGAATCACTGGCGATATAAGCAGATGAGTTCTCTGTTGGAATTCAGAATAACTGCTTTAAAATTGGTGAAGTCTAGAATGAAGAACAGAGCTTATTTGTATAGTCACAAAGGAATGGCTAATACTTCAGGGCTGAATTAAATATATTTACTAGTAATCTTGTCACTGGTGCAGCTGGACAGCCAAAGATGGGGAGGAACAGAGAATTCTTGCCCCTTCTACTAAAAAATCAGGAGCCCAGAAGGGGCTGAGCCATGCATATCCAGTTCTTCTCTCTCAACTTGTTAATCAGATAAATCATTCCCCTCCTGGAGAATGAAGGTGGCAGTTGCCAAGTGAGGAGCCAGAAGAAGTGTCACTGTAGTAAAAATTCCCTGTAAGGAAGCTTGAGACCAGTGGGAAAGGGGTTACTGCCCCAGTCATTTTACTTTTCAGTATGATCTTTTAAGGAGGTATAATTCACACAGACTAAAATGCACAGATTTTAAATGTACAGTTTGATGAGCTTTGACAAATGTACATACTTATGTAATCACTATTCCAGTCCAGATATCAACATTCTGACACTATAAACAGATTCACAGCAAGAGTTTTTTAAGTACCAACCTGTTCGTTCATTTTAAGTGCTTAAAAAATACATTAAATTTGTAATAATTCTGTTGACAGCGTTGGTTGTCTCTGGATGAAGAATTTAATGCACTTTTCCTAAAAAGATCCCACATCATTAGTAGGCATATAATTATTTCTATGGAGAGACTGAATGATTTTTTTACTGAGTAGAAGTTTTTTAAAAATGGAATGTTCTATGTATTTTTTTAGTTATATATTTTATATTCTTAAGTACTTAAATTGTCTTCACTGATATCTTCCTATATTAAAATATAAGATCCTGTATTTCTATTTCTGATAATATGGAGTGCATAGTGTAGTTGCATAGCAGGTAACATTTACCTTCCCTTCCCTATTGGTATACTTTGGCTCATAAGTGTGTGATACAAAGGATGGTAACTAGACAGCTTTCTGCAAGTAAGGAATTCATTCCCTTATTCACTTAGTTAATTTAACAAATATTTACTGGCTTTTTGTGCCAAGTAATAGGTATAGTGCAATGACTCTAGTTAACAGTGTGTCCTGTACAATATAGAGGAGGAGTATATATTACCAATTAAACAAAAGAATATATAACTGCACACTGTGAATAGTGCTGTGAAGGATGGATGCAGTGATACAGAATAACCCTGGAGGGTTGGGGAAGAGAAGACTTAGAAGAACAACGATGGTCTCTGGGGTTGTGACAGTTAGTCTGAAACTTGATAAGAAAGGGATGTCAAACAAGGAGCACTGGGGATGGAATGAAGGAAAGGAAACAAGTACAACAGATCCAGATGCCAATATAGGTAGTACTAAGTACGTCTTAACTACTTTTATTACTTGTTGACTCATAGTTTTGATGTATTATTATCATTTGACTAACATTATATCTTTTTTCCTCAGTGTTGTGGTAATTACTTTTTATTACTTTTAGTAGTATGAACTTAGATATGATATATTATTCATACTTTATTTCAGAAAAATCAACCTAATATCCATGTAATAAGATTGAACAAGTATATCTGAGATATGATGCCCTACAACTTCTTTTTAGTTACTAGAAGACATACATCTGAATATAGTTTTCTTTTCCTTTAGGGAAATAAAATCAATTTCTCAAAACTATTTAAGCCCTCTTAAGAAAATAAATATTAACATTCGTTGTGAATGATAACCTGGGATTTTTTATAAAGTAGGTTTAGGATTACTAGGTTAATCACAGTTGTACGAGGCATCACTAGAGCATATTAGTATTATTTAATGTAAGTTTTTAAGTCTACTTTTTCCTGGGTTGACCTGGAAAATAAATTACCACTCATTTTATAATAGGGAATTCCACTTTATTTTTAGAATTGTCATGAGCTGGCAATGTACAAAAGTCTATTAAAATTTATACCTTACTTTGAAGTAAGAAAATGCCTAAAATTCTAATACTAAAGCAGCAATCCCAGGAGTCCTTGGTATCCTATTAGGGTGCCCGTGAGGTCAAAACTATTTGTGTGGTATCATCAAAAGATATTTTTTGTCTTTTTTCACTGTATTGACTTTTGCATTGACAGTGGTGCAAAAGCAATTGTGGGTAAAAAATTGCTGGTGCTTCAGTATGTGTGAATCAGGCTAGTAGTAGCACCAAACTACAATAACTAGTAATTATTGTATTCTTTACCATCGTATACTTGAGGTTAAAAAAAAAAATACCAGTTTCACTTAAGAATGTCCATGATGAAGCAGGAAAAACAATGTTTTTAAAACTCTCAACTTTTTTATACACATTTTAAAAATATACTATGTGATAAAATGGGAAGTACACAGAAAACACTTGCATTGCATTGTAACGTCTGATGGTTGTTTTTAAGAAAAGCAACTGTGCAATCTTTTGAGTTGTGAGCTGACTGAGATACTTTTTTTCATGGAATAACATTTTTTTTTTAATTTGAAAGAACAGAGAGACGAACTGGCTTTTCATATTTGGCAGATATTTGCTCACGAATGAGGTTAATTTGTCATTTAAGGAAAACAACTGACAGTATCTGTTGCTGGTGATAAAATTAGAGGTTTTAAGAGAAAATTAGAATTTTGGAAAACTTGTATCACCTTAAGCTTGACAGCTTCCCAGTACTTAGTCTTTAAAAAAGATTAGTGAAGATATTAACAAATGTGATATTTTGAAATAGTACAATGAAATGTGTCAGTGTTTGGAAGATATGCATAACTCCATGACCTAATTTTTTAAATGACCAATGCATTGATGATAAACATGTTGCATGCATGAAAGATTCAAAATGCAAAAGAGCAATGGATTTTCATGTAACAGTTGGCAGAGCTCAGTGATATTGTTTCAGATTTCACATGGTAACTAACCTTTAAAAAACTACCACTAATCAAGTTTTAGTGCAGTGTCAAAGAATATCCACTGTTATCTGAAAAGGCTGTTAAAATACTCTCTTGTTTTCCAACTATGTATATGTGTGAGGCTGAATTTTTTTCATCTACTTAACCAAAACAACAAATTATAAAGATAGAGTACAGAAGCAGTTATGAGAATCCAGTTTTCTTCTATTAAAGCAGACATTACAGAGATTTGTGAAAATGTAGAAAAATGCCTCTCTTCTCAGTAAGTTGGTTTTGAAATATAATTATTTTTCATTAAAAATATAATTATGTTAACAGATAATAGTTTTATATTTGTTAGGCTTAAATTAATTACTAAAATAAGTCTTTAAAAGTCTCATTTTTAATTTTTAGTATGTTAAATATCAATATAAATACTTGAAAAAAGAGCTCTTTTGTACATGATACTATACGTAGAAAATCCTAAACACATCATCAGAAAACTACTAGAGCTCATCAATGAATTTGGTAAAGTTGAAGGATATGAAATTAACATACAGAAATTTGTTTGCATTTCTATACACTGACAATCAGAAAGAGAAATTATGGAAACAATCCCATTTACCATTGCATTAAAAAGAATAAAATACCTAGGAATAAACTTACCTAAGGTGGTAAAAAAACCTGTACTCGGAAAACTATGAGACGCTGTTGAAAGAAATTGAGGATTACACAAACAGGTGGAAGATATGCTGTGTTCTTGGATTGAAAGAATTATTATTGTTAAAATGACCATACTACTCAAGGCAATCTGCTGATTCAGTGCAATCCCTGTCAAAATACCAGTGACATTTTTCGCAGAACTAGACCAAATAATTTAAAAATTTGGATGGAAACACAGAAGACCCTGAATAGCCAAAACAATCTTGAGAAAGAAGAACAGAGCTGAAGGAATCACGCTCCCTGACTTCAGACTATATTATAAAGCTACAGTCATCAAAACAGTATGGTACTGGCACAAAAACAGACACATAGACTAATGGAACAGAATAAAAAGCCCAGAAATAAACCCACACACTTATGGTCAGTTAATCTACAACAAAGGAGGCAAGACCATGCAATGGAGAAAAGACAGTTTCTTCAGTAAGTGGTGCTGGGAAAACTGGACAGCTACATGGAAAAGAATGAAATTAGAACATTCTCTAACACCATATAAAAAACTGTACTCAAAATGGATTAGAGACCTAAATGTAAGACCAGAAATTATAAATTTCCTAGAGGAAAACATAAGCAGAACACTCTTTGACATAAATCGCAGCATTATTTTTTTGGATCCATCTCCTAAAGTAAAGAAAATAAAAGTAAAATAAACAAATGGGACCTAATTAAATTTAAAAGCTTTTACGCAGAAAAAGAAACCATCAGCAAAATGAAAACACACCCTACTAAATGGGAAAAAATATTTGCAAATTATATGACCAATAAGGGACTAATATCCATAATATATAAACAGCTTATACAACTCAACATCAAAAAACAAACAACCTGATTAAAAAATAGGCAGAAGACCTGAACAGACACTTTTCCAAAGAGGACATGCAGATGGCCAATAGGCACATGAAAAGATACTCAACGTCACTAATCATTAGGGAAATGCAAATTAGAACCACAGTGAGATGACAGAATGGCTGTCATCAAAAAGAACACAAATAACAAATGTTGGTGAGGATGTGGAGAAAAGGGAACCCTTGTATACTTTTGGTGGGAATGTAAATTGTTGCTACACTGTGGAAAACAGTGTGGAGGTTTCTCAAAAAAATAAAACTAGAACTACCACTCCTGGGTATATATACCAAAACACTTATTCGAAAAGATACATGCACCCCAATGTTCATAGCAGCATTATTTACAGTAGCTAAGATATGGAAGCAACCTAAGTGTCCATCAACAGATGAATGGATAAAGAAGATGTTGGGGGGCGGTGTCTGTGCGTATATATACACACACACAATGGAATACTACTCAGCTATAAAATAAGAATGAAATTCTGCCATTTGCAACAATGTGGACAGACCTAAAAAGTATTATGCTAAGTGAAATGAGTCAGAGAAAGACAAATACTGTATGATATCATTAATATGTGAAATCTAAAAAATACAACAAACTAATAAATATAGCAAAAAAGAAACAGACTCACAGATACAGAGAACAAACTAGTGGTTATCAGTGGGGAGAGGGAAGGGGGGAGGGGAAGTAAAGGGGTAGGGGATTAAGAAGTACAAACTATTATGTATAAAATAAGCTACCAGGATACATTGTACGACATAGAGAATATAGCCAATATTTTATAACTATAAATGGAGCATAACCGTTAAAAATTGTGAATCACTATATTGTACGCCTGTAACTTATATAACATTATACATCAACTATACTTGAATAAAAAATTTTAAAAAGATCTTTTGGGGTCCTAAATAATTTTTAATAGTGTAAAAAGATTTTTAACAATCTATGGTCTAGAGGAATCCATGTATAATTTAGGAGGAGAGCATTGCTTTAAAATCCAAAATGTACATGTTTTGTCTTAAAGCAGTACTTTGAAGCGTTTTTTAAATGGCTGTGTTAAAACAGGTTTTATAGTCATCAGACTTTATTATTTTAAGTCATATCATTTTGAAACTTTTCTAAACCTTCATTTTCATTTTATGTATTTAAAATACAACAGAGGAAGCCAAAAATGTAATAAAGTATTATTTGCAAAGCTATGTAATTTTTTGTAGACCTTTTGTTTTTTTCAGTTAACCATGGCTTGTTCCTGAACAAGCTAAATAAGGTACAAGAATGCTGAAAAGGTGTTCTGTGACTATCTATGGAATATTCTTGGTATCTTACAGATACAGAATGAATATTTTATTTTATTTTATTTTATTTTATTTATTTATTTATTTTTTTAGCTACTTTATTGATTGATTGATTGATTGATTGATTGGCTGTGTTGGATCTTCGGTTCGTGCGAGGGCTTTCTCTAGTTGCGGCAAGCGGGGGCCACTCTTCATCGCGGTGCGGGGACCGCTCTTCATCGCGGTGCGCAGGCCTTTCACTATCGCGGCCCCTCCCGTTGCGGGGCACAGGCTCCAGACGCGCAGGCTCAGTAGTTGTGGCTCACGGGCCCAGCTGCTCCGTGGCATGTGGGATCTTCCCAGACCAGGGCTCGAACCCGTGTCCCCTGCATTAGCAGGCAGATTCTCAACCACTGCGCCACCAGGGAAGCCCAATTTTATATGGGTTAAATGGATAAAATTTTATTTAAAAAATATGTAATCGTATAGTCCATTGCCATTTTGGAATGTATGTGGAAATTAATTCACCATAATGGGAGCCTTATGCCTGTTAGTGGTACTGTTTATCATGTAACATGATGGTTAGAGAGGTTTCTGATTGCTCTTTTTTCTCTAAGCAGATAATCTCAGTGATACCTTGAAGAAGCTGAAGATAACAGCTGTTGACAGAACTGATGATAGTTTAGAAGGATGCTTGGATTGTCTACTTCAAGCCTTGGCTCAAAATAGTAAGTTTTATTATGTTTACTCAAATGCCAAACAAAAAAATCAAATCAACAGTCATTCAGAAATTGGTATATAGTTTAGCACATAACTTACATTCACATAACTTGAATTCTTTTGAATCCTATCCCTGAATACTGAGATTGTTTTACATGTTCACCCTCCTACTTACCTCGCCTCCCCCAGGATACTGAAAGCCAAGTTGATAGGCAGAAGAAAGGAGGAATTGATTGGTGGTGATGACATTAATACCTGTCCCAGAGAGAGGCAGTTCTCAACAGATAAGCGCCAAAGTTGTTTTTCTTCTTAACACCTACATTTATGCTTTAAAAAAAGACTGTGTTTACATGTGGGGAGGAGAAACAGAGAGGAAGCTTTGAAAAAAAAAAAAAAAAAGAAAGAAACAGAGAGGGAGCTTAAAACACTTGAAAATTTTTTTCTGAGATCTTTTTAATCATTTTACTTTAAAATAATGTGTATGCTTAGGTTTAATTGGAAAGAGCCATCAGTAGTCATCCAAAAATCCCGTAAAACTGAGGTAACACTTGATCTTTGGTGGCGTGGTAAATAATACTAGAGATAAAAATTATACAACTCTTCATTGACTAATACATTGTATTGTTACATTTGATCCATCATATTTCTATTCACTAATTTCTGTATTATCACAATGAATAGACAGATACAGAATAATTTTCATTTGTTTCCTTAATTCTCCTTGGTTGTACTGTGGTTTATGCTGTACTTGTTTTTTTTTTTTTTTTTTTTAAAGAAATTCACGTTCTTTTATTTATTTATTTATGGCTGTGTTGGGTCTTCGTTTCTGTGCGAGGGCTTTCTCTAGTTGCGGCAAGTGGGGACCACTCTTCATCGCGGTGCGCGGGCCTCTCACCATCGCGGCCTCTCTTGTTGCGGAGCACAGGCTCCAGACGTGCAGGCTCAGTAATTGTGGCTCACGGGCCCAGTTGCTCCGTGGCATGTGGGATCTTCCCAGACCAGGGCTCGAACCCGTGTCCCCTGCATTGGCAGGCAGATTCTCAACCACTGCGCCACCAGGGAAGCCCCTGTACTTGTTTTTAATTATGCCATTATTTTATCCTGGGACTAATTATGTACCTGACAAATAATTCAGGAGGAAGTATAGACTGTATTGTTAGAGTTCAGTTTCAAGCACTCTGATATGTATGCATTTTTTTTTCTTTTTTCTTTTTTAGTAAACTGTGATTAGAAAATTTAAAATAATTGATTACAGTACTCTTCATCAAAAAGCACATTTAAGGCTAGCTTTTAAAATTCTGTTTTAGTAATTGCTTTTGAGATTTATAATTCTGTCAAGCTATTTAATCTTAGAGATATCAGAGAAGGGATTTAAAATAAGGAGTTCAGTAAAAACATCTGGATAAGGGTCACAGTGGTAAAGAAAAAGAATAAGAGAGAATCTGTAAGGATGTACTCTCCATTATAGTAGATACAGGTGGCTATTTAAATTTTAACAATTAAATTTAATTAAAAATTAAGTTCTTTAGTCTAACTTTTCAATAGCCATGTTTGATTGGTGACTGCCTTATTGGGGATCACAGGTATAAACTATTTCCATGATCACAGAATATTCTTTTGGATAGAACCACATAATGACCTGATTTTTACACATGCCTGTATAGGCAGATTTACGTGATCTTGTAATTAGTCTGTATAAATTGAGTATCTCAAGTTCATTTTTTTCAAGCATTGTTTTATTATAACTTATTTTGTTTTAAATGGCCCAGTTTTTTCTGTGTTAAAAACAAGTAGTATTTTCTAAATGGACCATTTGTTCAGGACCTGAAGGACAAGGAGGTGATGTCCTTGGTTATACGTGGTGACTTGCTCAGCCCTCTCCTGGAAAGACTGGTACACAGATAGATGAAATTGTCGAAGAGAAATTAAAAAAGGAAGCAAAATTTTATAGCTTTTTAAAGAACAGATTCAGGAAATATCGACAAGTGTATATAGTTGCTGAACTAAATTTCAGACCCATTGCAGTTATTCGTTGGACCCATTTATTGAAAATGGTCTTGAAATTATGTATCATAAAATGTTAAGGCCAAATAGTTACAAAGTGGTAATGAAGACAACAGAATCTACCAATTTAATTATTGACTCTTTAGGAAGGGAACAAAAGGAATATGGCTTCTTAAGAATCTGTAAAAATATTCATAATTATCCTCACATCTGAGACTATGGACACAAAAGAATTTGATGTAGGAAGAGGTGGTTCATGCAAATGTTCCGTCTTTGACTTACAAATGATATCTATCATTGATTGAGCGTCCACTGTGTACTCAGCACTAGACTTCAAACTTATATCTGTTGTCTAATCTAATCTTTCCTATAGACCCATGAGGAGGTATTATATACATCACCATTTAAAAGATAAGGAAACAGTCCCTGTAAGGGTACTTGCCTTGCTCTGGCAGAATACAGAGTTTGAATTTGAACTCTTGGTTTACAAAATAAAAAACTACATTCTGAGTAAAGTGCAGCTTTTTTCCTGAGTTTATAGAATGTGAAAGTGTCTTCAGAAACTAGATTTTAATATTGTCTTAAATTTTTGCTTTTTCTTTAAAATAGTTTCAAATTATTATTACAGAGGAAGAAAATTTATAAACCATTTTCTCCTTTGAGCTATATATTTATTTTATAGATATTAATTGGTATGTTTTATAAAATTAACATCTAGCTTTTAAGGAAGAAAAATTTTTTAAATACCAGGGAAATGTTTATTTTATAAAGTTCTTACTTCCCTGAATAAACTGTTTGATCCGTCACTACTTCTATGCTCTTAAAGGTAAAATTATAAAGCATATAACTTAGAATCTATACTGGCTTTTTTTACACAGAGAAGTTCTAATTTCATAATTCTTCCTAGTGTCAGGTGTTTTAACTAAAAATATCAATGTTTGCACTAGAATTGCACCTGATCAAGAAAGAATGATTTCTCCATTCTTTACAAGATGGTAATGTGTGTAATGGAAATCTAATCTTAAAGTTCTATTTTACAGTTTACTAACCTGTCATTGGAAAGGACATTTCTGAAAGGAAAGAAATTATGCTTTTAAGTTTTTACACTGTGGGAATTTAGTATATTTGAATTGTACATTACAGATTATCATAATCTGAATTAGAATTTTTGCTTTGATGTATGACTTCAGAGTGTTTTCTTAAATTTGGGGTGGCATTAAATCTAGTATATGTAAGGATCTTAAAAGACAGAAGTTGAAAATTTGAATACGTACTAGACTTTATGGAAAACATTTTGTTTGAGCAAGCATTTTGTGTAAATCTCTGATCTAAATTAATATAAAAGCATTCATTCACTCATATAAATACTTCAGATCTCAGCTTTAAAATGTTTTTAGTAAATATATGAAGGCTACCAGCCAAGAAATCAGCCCGTTTATTCTGGTCTCTTTTGATTCAGAGAATAGTTAGAAGATTCTCAGTAAATGCTTGTTGAATTGTAGTGTCGGTTATTCTATTTCATACCTATTTGAAAATGTAAAACAGCCCACATTTTTGTCCCTAAACATTAAGGCAGGAATTGTCCTTAGAGAGTATGACGTCTAAACCACCTTATAAGACAAACTACTAGCATGAATTAAAGGCCCCAAAATAAGTAAATTAACAGTCCATTCATAATAAAAATTCTATTCTGCTGTAAGAGCATGGGGACCATGTTCTTGTTGGTTGGGGGAACCACAAAACAGTGCCAGCATGATCACCAGCACCACTTTAAATTTTTTTCCTAACGGATTAGGCTGTTTTCCTCTTTCTCATTGCCTCATATACCTTTGTATTTTAACTTTAACCAATTGCCCGATGGCAATTCCTATTTCATACAAGTGTCACGTAATTGTTTATTATCTATAGAAAACCCTATGAAAGAACATCAGTTTACTTGTCTTTAAAGAAGAAAGTATTTAGTATCTAGTTCCATATTCCTAACTTCGTAATACTCATCTACCTGTTGAATTCTTAGGTTATTTCTTAACGCTTGTTCTTTATTTTATTCAGTATGTTGATTTTTGGCTCCCTACTAGGCTATAATCCTAAACATATCAAATTATGTACAGAAGCTACTAATGTAGATTATAAATCTTCTCTAACAGTAAGAATTGTCTGTTGTCATTTGCTTTTAGTCTGCTTTATGTCTTTAATATTTCTGAACAGACTTACTGTCATGTATCAAAATTATTTCTTAAGTAAGGGACTTCGAAATTTATTATCAACTGATTTTCAATAACCTTGTTAAATCTTCATTTACTGAGCATGAAAGATTGCTGCTGTTTTCGTAGAAATGAAAATTTATTTCACTTAATTCTTTCACAGTAATATCTAGATTTCAGTTTTTTACCCTAAGTCATCAAATGTATCACAGAGTGATACATTTGCAGTTTTCTTTGCAAGCTAAATTCATTATGGTGTTCACCTCCTTTATATACTTTTGTATTATGTGACTCTTTTAGTTATTGTGTCCATCATTAATGAGGGCTTATGACTGGTGCTAATCATAAATTACCAAAGGTTCAGTTTTTACTAAATAAAGGTAGTATTTTAAGAATAGAGGAGACTAGACTAAACTAGAGAACATGGTCAACTAAAAAGACACTGACAATTCTTGATGAATTAAGACCCCTGGATTGCCATAGAGTAGTGGTGGCCACCTAAGTTTGAATTTTTCTACACAGTCTAAAAAGCCATACAAATCAACAAAAAATCAGATAAAATCAAATATCTATAACCTATGCCCTGGAGATACACTAAGAACTTCAGATTATTAGGAGAGAGAAATTAATATCCAAATCTAGCCTGCTCAGCTTCAGAGCCCATTTTTAGAGAGAGTTCATGAAGACTGCAGAGACTACATGGAAAAGACGAGAGGGGTTGAATCAGGAGCCTAGGGGTGATAGTTTACAGTTAAAAATGCCTTCAGAAAGAAAAAGTCTTAACTTGGTGGGAAAATTCCAAGATCTGGCCTTAGATTCAATTGGAGCATTGGCTATTGGGAATCGAAAGGAGGAGACTTAAAAGTACACAGGACCCTAGGCAGCAGATCAGGAGAGTGCCACTTTGGGGGATGAAACTGTTCTCCCTTGTAGACTTGGTGTTGAAGGGAAAGAAGGATGCAAGATGGAGAAAGTAAGTGTTCTGTAGAAATAAGAAAATCATACTGTTAGAAGACACACTAATAAGCCCCTTTGGTTTAAGTTCGGAAGAGGGAGCTTTTGAACTAAAAAACCTGAGAATTCATCCTTACCCTTACTGCATACAACTTTTACTGCTAGTTAAAGAAAAGAAAAACTATACACTGAATAGGAAATTGCAGGCTATATACATACATAGGTGCTACAAGGAACAAA
Source organism: Balaenoptera ricei (assembly GCF_028023285.1). Classification (NCBI taxonomy): domain Eukaryota; kingdom Metazoa; phylum Chordata; class Mammalia; order Artiodactyla; family Balaenopteridae; genus Balaenoptera; species Balaenoptera ricei. Next base: position 18,180,344 of record NC_082643.1, read on the forward strand.
GCAGAAAATTAAGAATCAAAACATTTTAGTTATTGAATTTTTTTCTCCTAAACCACCCACAAAGTGGTTATCAGTAACAGAACACCATGACCTATATTAAACATCCTTAAGCCTTTGCAGATATGAAAAGGAGAAAGAATATCTGGGTAAGAAATTCAGAAACTTGGAACCAAAGTGGATAATTACTAGGAAGATGTAAAGTAAGAGTTGACTAGAAGATAATGAAGAAAAAGAATCATTTTAAAAATTAAGACTAAATTACAAGGGGCCAAAGAAGAATAGAGGTGACTGAAAATTTAATAAGGAGCATTGAGGAAAGTGGGCAAAATGAAGACAGAATAAAGGATCAAAGAGAAAATGATTAATATAGAAGATAGGCAAAAAGATCCAACGTACGTGCAACTGGAATCCTCAAGGAGAAAAACAAAACATTGAAACAGAGCTAATATTTAAAACTATGAACTTTTCTGAAGTATAAAAAGACCAGAATCTGTATGTTGAAAGGGCCTAGCATGTACTTGTGAAAATTGACCTCGAAGAAGTCTAGCAAAACTTTTAGACTTTAAAGGTAAAAATAAATACAAAGGAGAAATCCTCCAGGCTTCCATGCTGAAAGATCAAGTTATTTAAAAAGAAAAGAAAATTAGATTGGCTTCAGACTCTTCAACAACAATATGCAAAACAATATTAGAGCAGTATTTTCAGAAAACTCAAGGAATAAGAATTTTATATTGAGCCAAGGTGCTCAGTAAGTATCAAGGCTATAGAAAAATTCTGTTAAACATGGAAAAACACAGGGAATACTATGCTCATTAGCCTTCCAGAGGAATCTTCTAAACTTGTGCTGTCCAATACAGTATCCATTCTCTGAAATGGCTATTGAGCATTTGAAATGAGGCTAGTCTGATTTTAGGTATGCCATAAGTGTAAAACACATACTATACTTTAAAGACTTAGTACTTCCCCAAAAGTAAAATATCTCATTAAACGTTTTTAAATTATTGATTACATATTGAATCTCATTTTTAAAATTTTATAAAATATTTATAAATATTTCTATTGGAGTTTTATAGGCTATCATTTCTTGAATTATGGGTGGTTTAAGAATTGGACCAGCCAGTATGATATGATGGAAATGCAGCTTAGAAACAAAATCATCATCATTGTCATCAGTAAAATATAGTTGGGTTATTCAGTGGAGGAGAGGACATTTTTAAAAGAGGCCATTTAAAATAATGAACCTTAAGTTCATTATCCTAGGGTTAGATTCTAAGGAAGTAGTAGCATATAGGTCCAAGATATATGTTAGTCAGAAGCAGAAAGAAGAGACAGTATATATTAAAATATATTTATATCCAGGAATTCGTAGAAGAGGGGTCACAGAAAGGCTTGAATCTGAAATAATGAGAAAGACCATCTTGAAATCTTTCACAAGTCACAAGATTAGTAACAAGATAATAACATGGTACTGGGTGCTGTTTGCCTTCTAAAATGCTTTTAAGCACTGTACTTCATAAGGGGCAAAGAAAGCTCTCATTATGTACAATCTCCAGAAGGAGATAAGCCTCCATTGGTATTTGTAGTTTGTGATTGAAGCATTGACAGAGAATCTGGATTTTCTTACACTAGCTAATTAATAAATGATACCAATTTTGCTTCTTAAGTTTGCTAAATTTGAAAAACTTCTTATGTTCCTGACAGTAAAATATGTAAGAGAAATGTGATTTGAAATGATACTATATGCCAAATATATACTGAAAAAGATCTACCATCCTCAGTAAAACACTAGTACTGACTTACTGTCACTGAGTTGTTGAGGGAGAAGCTGATGAGTTTGTGCTGCTGTGTCTTCCTAACATTTGTTTCTGACAGGGTCCCATTTAACTGTGTAACTGCAGCTACCTGTAGGTCTTCTGTGGCCATATGCTTGATAGATGTTAACTGGCTTCTCAAATTAAACACTAACCCAGTATGTCCTGAACGTGTCAAAAAATATGAGGCATGCAGATTGGACTTTTAATTAGTATAATGAATTGGAAATGAATTAATAAGAATTATATATTCTCTCATGGAGCTGATTTCCAGATAGCTGGGGGCTTTGAATGACACTCCGGGAGACATGCCATCCACCACCACACAGCCAGGGTTAATTGTGATTTTCCTGTAGGGAACTTTCACAGGGAAACCCATACCATTGGCTTCACCAGATTTTTGACTAAAAAGGTCATTAACTTGTTCTCTTAGCTGTCTAGCTTTTTCAACTTTTGACAGTCTTTCATTATCATCATCTGGAATTGTCACCTGAATGATGTTAAGGTCTTCAACATCAGATGCAGTAGTATTAACATTGAGCGATGAATTTATTTTTCTTGGAGGGCTCTTAGAGGAAGAGGTGTTCTCCTTAATTGCTGTCTCAAACATTTCAGGCTTTTTAATGATGAACTTAATTTTGGCTTTGTTTCTGAGTATCTTCTCCAGCCTTGGAATGCCAAAAGTAGATGGTCATCAGAATGGCACACCCTCGGGTAAGCCTTCCACGTGCTGAGTTCATTAAATTCACAGTCATTAGACCATTTCCAGGACTTGTGATTAATAACCAGTTGGTTGATCAGAGTGAGTCAGAAGGCCCAGTGATCCAAGAATCAGCCGAGCCAAGCCAGTTGGAGGTTCCTGCAACAGAAGAAATAAAGGAGACTGATGGAAGCTCTCAAATCAAGCAAGAACCAGACCCTACGTGGTAGACCTCTTCCCTCCTAGGCTTAAAGTATCAGTGGGTGAGAAGAGCTTTTCAGACCTGTTACTGCCCCAAGCTGCGTAATATACTTGCATAACAGAAATACCTTCTATACAAACCTTTTTTTCTACTTTTAAATAGAAATATCTACTTTTTCAGCAGTTCTGTGAATTGAATTAAAGAGCAGAGTGACTGTAAAAAAAAAAAAGAATTATATATTCTCAACAGAAGAATGTAGTTTGATGTTTAAAGGAAAATGCTTCAAAGTAAGAAATAGATTGATTAAATTAACCTATTTTCAGTGTCTTTGCTGTGATGATGGATGTTTGAACCTGATATTAAAGGTATTGGCAGTAGCATACTGCTTTTTAGCTCCTGTAGTACTTGGTAGTCATGATGGTTGTTTCCTATAGAAAGCTTTCTTACATAGTCTAAATGCTTTCACTTTTACAAATCTGAATCTTGTAATTCCGATTTCCTGAGTACCCACTTGGCCTTGTAAAACAAAGGTTAAAGTTTCACCATTAGGTAGACTTCGGGATTTATAAATGTGACATTTTGAGAAATTAGTGAATCATTATTTTTGCTAAAGGAAACCTCTATATAAAATACATGTATTCTTGCTATTATAATTATTTGATTTTATTATGTTCCATTATTTATTTTTATATATGGTATAGGTGAGGATTTAATTTTATTATTTTCTAGACAATCAATTTTCCCAACAGCATGTGTCATTTAATCTATTCCTTATTGGTTGAGGATGTTCCTTTTATCATATAATAACTACTTAATTTAATATAATTGGGCCAGTCTTGGGGTTTTATTTTATTCCATTAATTTGTTTGTCTATTATTGTGTTATAACCGTGCTATTTTAATTATAGTAGCTTTATTGAGAAAGTTCCTCTTTATAAATCTGTTTCAAAGTTTTTTATTTTCATGGGTTTGTTATATCAGAGAAGTTATGTAAATACTTTGTTGCATTCCTGGAAAATGCTATTGAAATTGGGATAAGCTATAAATTAATTTGGAAAGAATTGAAAACTTCTTAATAGTTTCTTATTCTAAAAACATAAATTATATCTTTTTTTTAAATCAAGTTTTCTTTCTTTATGTCTCATTAAGATTATGTAATTTGGTTCACATGCTTTCCATATATATCTTATTTAAAGCATTTTTCCTATGTATTCTACATTATTTTGGTTGTTTTTGAAAATGGACTTTTTCCTATTATAACTTCCAGGCCGTTTTGTTAGAGATCAGTTTGAAAGCTGTATTGATTTTTATATCTTTTATTTGTATTCAGCTATGTTTGGAGCTCACTTATTAGTTAAAATAATGTTTTAGCTAGTTCTCTTGGGTTTTGCAGTCAGAACATACAGAAAGTGTTATTTTTGTTTCCTCTTTCCCTTGTAACTATAGCTGACTTATTGAGTTGGCTTGAACTGCCAGCAAAATAGTAAATAACAATGGTATGAGTAGTATTTTAGTTTCTGATATTAATGGCAGCCCTTCTAATGCTTCACCATTCAATATAATACCCCTGGACTTAATATAAAAGTCCTTTTTCATGTTAAGAAGATAGTCTTAATTAAAGAATGATTTTCTTAAAAAAATCAAGAGCGGGTACCTCTAAACCATAAGTCTTTAGCCTACTCAATATAAGAATAGTAAACATTTTTCTTTTTTATTATTTTAAAGTTTATTTATAATGAAATTATTTGCTGAGAGCATTAATTCTAGAGGAAGTTTTTCTTAAGAATGGAAAGTAGGGCTTCCCTGGTGGCGCAGTGGTTGAGAATCTGCCTGCCAATGCAGGGCACACGGGTTCGAGCCCTGGTCTGGGAAGATCCCACATGCCGCGGAGCAACTGGGCCCGTGAGCCACAATTACTGAGCCTGCGCATCTGGAGCCTGTGCTCTGCAACAAGAGAGGCCGCGATAGTGAGAGGCCCGCGCACTGTGATGAAGAGTGGCCCCCGCTTGCCACAACTAGAGAAAGCCCTCGCACAGAAACGAAGACCCAACACAGCCATAAAATAAAAAATAAATTAATTAATTTAAAAAAATTAAAAAAAAAAAAAAAAAAAAAGAATGGAAAGTACAGTGTAGTTTTACAATCTCAGATTCAATGTCATTTAGTAGAATAGTGAGGTTCAGTATAATTTATATCTTCCTTTGTGTATTCAGGGACAAACGTTTACCTAGTGAGAATTAGAACCTAAAGAATAATTAAAATTAATAATGTTAATTATTTATTTTAGAAGGAATGATTATTAAATTGCCTGATAAACATTTTAGGAAATTTCTCAATTTAGTAATTTACAGCCCCCAAAGGTTCAAAACTACAGTCAGTAGAGCATTAATTTTTCTACCAGATAATTGTCTGGTTACAATTACAAGGTCATATTATATCAGCCTCTGAATTATGTTTATAGCTAAAAATTGAGATAGTCATTTTTTTGTTAGTTTGTATTACTCAACCCTGACAGTGTGAACTTGATTGCTTATTATGTTTCTTACTTCATTTTAATATGGTTTTACATAGATATAAATTTAGTTCTACATGTAGTTTTATACAGTGTAGTTTTACATAGATTCCTCTTAGACATTTGTAATGTTATATGAATTTTGGTATGTCAAGACTTAATGAAATATGAATATAAATTATTTTATAAATTTAAAAAATATTTTTATTACTTGGCATTAATAATCACTTTTAAAATTTCTAACATTTGGCTTAGAGGAAGAAAAAGAAACACTGGCCAGAAAAATAGGTAATTGAAATAAATTCTCCTTTTGGAGGTTTGATTTTATATGAATCTTAATCAATGTAAACCTATAGTTTATCTATTATATTAAACCTGGAAGAGATGCCATACCATGGGAATATGTTTTATACCAAGTAAATAAACAAAAGCAAAGTTATTTCACTTTTCACTGTTACTCATTTATTATCTACTGCAATTTTCAGTTTTTGAGTTATAAATGTATGTGAATATTAATGATCCAACTGCAAATATTGTTGAAATAGGAAAAATAGTAGTAACATTATAGGCAAAATAGAGAGTAAAAGGTTAAACTCTTTGCTTGAAATATTCAGAGTAAGGGAAGAATAGACAGAAAGTCGAAAAGATCCCAAATTAAGAAACATTTTTTAGAAGCACATTAAAAAAGAGCTGAAGAAATGTATGCTAAGTCAGCTATACATCTCTTTAACTGGATGTAAGATACTATATTATTTTCTATTTGCTGTACAATAAGATCTTGATGAAGAATACTAAGGCCAAAAGTATTATATACCATATTCTTTAAATTTATTTATTTATTTATTTATTTTTGGCTGTGTTGGGTCTTCGTTTCTGTGCGAGGGCTTTCTCTAGTTGCGGCAAGCGGGGGCCACTCTTCATCGCGGTGCGTGGGCCTCTCACTATCGTGGTCTCTCTTGTTGCAGAGCACAGGCTCCAGATGCGCAGGCTCAGTAGTTGTGGCTCACGGGCCCAGTTGCTCCGCGGCATGTGGGATCTTCCCAGACCAGGGCTCGAACCCGTGTCCCCTGCATTGGCAGGCAGATTCTCAACCACTGCGCCACCAGGGAAGCCCTATATACCATATTCTTAACTGTGTGTGGTTCATGGTCATTTTACTGTCTTATAACAAATCACAACATAAATCTTAGCAGTATTTTTTTGGATCTGTATCCTAAGGCAAAAGAAATAAAAACAAAAATAAACAAATGGGACCTAATCTACCTTAAAAGCTTTTACACAGCAAAGGAAGCCATCAACAAAACGAAAAGACAACCTACTGAATGGGAGAAAATATTTGCAAAGATATGACTGATAAGGGGTTAATATCCAAAATATATAAACAACCCATACAACTCCATATCAAAAAAACCAAGAACTCAATTTAAAAACGAGCAGAAGACCGGAATAGACATTTTTCCAAAGAAGATATACAGATAGCCAAAACGTACGTGAACAAATGCTTAGCATCACTAATCAGAGAACTAAAATCAAAACCACAATGAGATATCACCTCACACCTGTCAAAATGGCTATCATCAAGAAGTCTACAAATAGCAAATGTTAGCTAGGATTTGGAGAAAAGGGAACCCTAGTACACTGTTGGTGGAATTGTAAATTCATGTAGCTACTATGGAAAACAGTATGGAGGTTCCTCAGAGAACTAAAAATAGAACTACCGTATTATCCAGCAATTCCACTGCTGGGCATATATCTGAAGAAAACACTGGATCATTGGGATACATGTACCCCAATGTTCATAGCAGCATTATCTACAGTAGCCAAGATATGGAAGCAGTCTAAGTGCCCATCATCAGATGAATGGATAAAGAAGATGTGGTGTGTGTATACACACACTAGAGTATTCTCAGCTATAAAAAAGAATGAAATCCTGCCATTGCAACAATGTGGATGGACCTAGAGAGTGTTATGCTTAGTGAAATAAGTCAGACATAGAAACACAAATACTCTGTTATCACTTATATGTGGAATCTAAGAAATAAAACAAATGAATGAATATAACAAAACAGAAACAGACTCACAGATATAGAGAACAAACTAGTGATTACCTGTGGGGAGAGGGAAGCGGGGGATGACAAGATAGGAGTATGGGATTAAGAGACACAAATTACTATTTATAAAATAAGGAACAAGAATATATTGTATAGCACAGGGAAATATAGCCATTGTTTTGTACTAACTTTAAATGGAGTATAATCTATACACATATTGAATCATTATGTTGTCACCTGAAACTAATATAATATTGTAAATCAACTATTTCAAAAATAAAGAAAAAAATTAACAAATAAGTAAAAATAAACACAACCTCTTTCCTCAAAAACCATCAATAACTGAGAAAATGTGAACGTTTCATGTGCTTAGTAATATAAAGTTTAGGTATAATATTCTAGGTAGTATTCATATAATGGACTGTATAATGTAGAGAATCTTTATACTCTAATTTTTTTTACTAGAAGTTAGTAGCATTCAGTGCCTTCTCTTGTCACATACCTTCACTTGGAAATTTTGGCTGTTTTATCACCAGTTAAAAAACAAACAATGCATTGTGTAATTTCTTGAGATTTCAGAAAGCTAACACATTTAGATAGAGTCAAAGTCGTCTTTTTTTTTCTGACTCTAGTTATACAGAGTTGGAGCAGTAGTACAGAATACTATGTGAAATTTCATGACCCTGCACGTGAATTACTCTGCTGGCAGAATTCCTCTTGCTCCAGGGCACGTGGGGGAAAGAGGTCAGGGTGGTCAGTCTTTTGTTCTATTCAAACATTCAACTGATAGAATGAGGTCTACCCACATTATAGAAGGCAATCTGCTTTGCTTAAAGTGTACAGATTTAAATATTAATCTTATCCAAAAACTCCCTTACAAAAACATCCAGAATAATGTTTGGCCAAATTCCTGGGTACTATGGCTCAATCAAGTTGTCATGTAAAAGTAACCATCACAAGTGGGCTCTATATTCTACTGACATATCAAAATGAACTGTGTGGCATAATAGTTATGTGTTGGGATAACTGCTAGTGAGGAATGATGCCCTTAACATTAGAACTTTCCACAAACAAATCTATAGTTGATTTTACTAAGGTTGATTTTATGACTTACTTTTTAGTATTTGTTGTGCTAAACCCCAAAATGAGACTCCAAAAGGCGGAGTACTGGGTTTTTTTTTAAGAGACATCTGGATTTAAATTCTGAGTTTTTAGCACACAGTGTTCTCTGAGGTGAGTTCACTTAGATGCTGGTAATTTTCTCTGCCCATATTTAAGTGTTATACATCTTTTCTCCTCCTTGTACTAAAGGAGCAAACAGAATGTTTTCATTTCGCGCATAATAACTTACTTATGGATTGATCACCTTTTCTTTCTGATGTGTGCATGTGGGAGGGATAAGATAAAAGCCAAGTAGTTTCTAAAATGATGTCTGAAGGTTTAAAGAACATTTTTGCGTATGTTTGCTTTTGAAAAAATGTAATCTGAGACCTGATTAGCTTAATGCAAAGTGAAAAGTTTCGTCTCTGCATGAGCTAGTGATTGGTAATGCTACCAAAAAAACTTCCATTCTTTTTTTTTTTAACTGTTTTATTTATTTATTTATTTATTTATTTATTTATTTATTTATTTATTATTTCTGGCTGTGTTGGGTCTTCGTTTCTGTGCGAGGGCTTTCTCTAGTTGCGGAGAGCGGGGGCCACTCTTCATCGCGGTGCGCGGGCCTCTCACTGTCGCGGCCTCTCTTGTTGCGGAGCACAGGCTCCAGACGCGCAGGCGCAGTAGTTGTGGCTCACGGGCTTAGCTGCTCCGCGGCATGTGGGATCTTCCCAGACCAGGGCTTGAACCCGTGTTCCCTGCATTGGCAGGCAGACTCTCAACCACTGCGCCACCAGGGAAGCCCCAAAACTTCCGTTCTTGATGAGAAAATTCTTAAAATATAAGACAGTTTCCTTATAAGCTCAATCCTCTTTTCTGTTAAAAGTAATTACAACTTCTACAACATTAATACATATAACTCAGTTGCTCCATCTTTAGTATTCTGTAGGACAGCTTATGCATCCCTCTAATCGAACTTATTTCGTTGTATATTAATTACGTGTGTATGCCTTTTTTAATTCAGTTATAAACTCCTTAAGCACAGGGCAGTTCTATTCAACTAGCATTAATTGGGTACCACCATGCCCGTTAGTTGGTACCTTGCCCTGGAGCGATTGGATAGACAAGTAACAGATAAGTTTCAATACAGTGTAACACATTATATAATGGAGCTGATTACAAAGTGTTCAGAGAACTGGGTTCAATTTCTAGTTGTAAGAGTCTTTCAAAGTGTCACAGAGGGACTGACATTTCACCTAGATTCTGATGGATAAATGGGTGTTTCATAGGTGTATTCTCTTATCCTTCTCCTTTTACCTACCTTTTCTTCAAACCTTAGATAATACCAGCCATCTACGTTTTCCACTTCTCAATTCTGGCAGCCTCCAGCTGCTGGCAAAAAATTCACCCAGCGGTACAGAATGTTGCTATTACAAATTTAGGGTCTCTAGCTTCAGATGGTAGTGCTTTTTATGTGTTCCTTCTTTGTGGAATAAATTTTTCTCCTTTTTTCTGCTTAGAACATGCTTTATTGGCCTTCAAAACTCAGTTTAAATGTTACCTTATTTATGGAAATTTCCATGATCTTCATGGAACTGTGATTGCTTCCCATTATACATTGTATGTAACCTCCATGGTGTTATCAGTCAAACTGAATTGTGGTAATTTATTTACCTCTTTCTTTCTCTTACTAGACAGCTCACTGAGGATATGATTTGTATCCTTTAGCTTATATTCCCAATATAGTAGGGACTCAGTAAAAAGACATCTTCTGTGGATAATCTCATCTACTCCAAGTCTTCAGCTACCAAATAGGTTCTCACAGCTTGGAAACAATTACAACATTGTGTGTGAATATTGGGGAAGAGGGGTGAATTTGATAAGCAGGATCAGGGAATGCTGGATTTTGAAAATACAGTGTACTTTACCCAGGTTATGTGAGGGCACAAGGATTATGGGAAGAACATCCCAAGCAGTGGAAGCAACATATACAATGTCACAGTGGTGGGGAAGAAACCTAGTTCCATCAGAAACTGAAACTGGAAAGGGAGAAGGGGTCAAATTATGAAAGGACTTTGATGTCATACGTCTTAGTCCACTTGGGCTGCTGTAACAGAATAGCCTGGAGTAGGTGGTATCCCTCACGCTTCTGGTGGCTGGGAAGTCCAAGACCAAGGCATCAGCAGATTCTGGTGAGGGCCTGCTCCCTGATTCATAGACCGCTGTCTTTTCACTGGAACCTCACATGGTGGAAGAAGCAAGGCATCTCTCTGGGGTCTATTTTTCTAAGGTCATTAATCCCAGCATGAAGACTCTGCCCTGTGACCTACAGATGCCAATCTCTTTAGCTTTGTTTACTTCATATTTTTCCCCAAGGTGTTTCACAGGAGGATGGAGATGGATCTTTTACTAAAGATATTCCTTCACTGTGTTTTACTATGTCCTCACTCTCTTAGTATGAAGTGAGGAAATCCACGTTTACCGTTAGGGACCATGTTTTCAGTAATTACTGTGAGCTTATAGTTGAACGATTCTAGTTATATACTCTGCTTTTACCACAGTCATTAGCACAGTTCCTCCAGGTATTTCTCAGCAAATATCTTTCTTTTATTTTTTAACCAACTCAATTTTTAGCAACTGCTTTTGACCTAGTTAGTGGTAAGTTTAAGGAAAATAGTCAGACTAGCAGATCTCCCCGCTTATTCTAGTGATGATTTCCAAACACATAACTTCTCCAACTCCCACAGCTTACATTATCCCTGGAATTGAAATGACTGCAAAACTGTCAAAATCATTTATTATAATTTTATAAATGACTCTCACAACTTAATCTTTTAGTAAGACCTCTTTCTGATGGTGAGTCATTGTGCAAATGGGTCTCTGTTCTGCCCTGTTTCTTTTCATGACTGTATCCATCCTTTTCTTTCCTGCATTTCGTGTTCCTTTTATTTGCTTAAAATCTTTATTGCAGGAAAAAGATTCTCATCAGTGAAAGAAAAAGCATTTTATAACAACCCCCCATATACTTCCATTTTCTTTTAGAAATATTAATTTCTCATTTATCAGGCCCTTTAATCTTATACCCAGTATAGTCCTCTTATGTGTTTTAAATATATTTTAAACCTGTTTCACTTTCCCTATACACAGTTCCCTTTCTCTCCTTCAGTCACTGAGTCAATTTATCTATCTCAAAATACTGTGCATCCCTTTCTCACCCAGTTGTCTTAGTTTAGTTCTTACTTCTGAAAAATACGTTAAATAAAAATATTTGTCACGTAATAACTTGGTGAATCTGGTCAAGGTATTGTTAGCACTATATATCTTCTAAATTAACAGTTGTGTTAGGAAGAACACTGGACTAGGAGTCAGAAAAACTGGTTTCTTATTGCTTTTCCAATATAATCATATAGCTTTATTTGTAGTATGAAGAAAACATAACCTATCATGCCTATGTCACATGTCTTTTAAAAAGTGAGTTTTTATGGTAGTCAGGTATCTTTAAAAGCTTGAATGGCTCTCAATCAGATGCCTTTAAATGAGGACACTACGCCTCTGTGTAGGAATTAGCTATAGTGGTGGGGTGGGTGTGGCATTTCAGAGAGGGAACAAGTGCAGTAAGAAGGTATGAAATAAAATGATTAATTTAGATTTCTATAAGCAATTCAGTGTGGCTAGAATGTAAGATATCAATGGAGGAGTATCAGGAGAGATGGTTGGGAAATATAAATATCATGGATGTGCTTGAATGTTTAATTAAAACTTATAGACGATCACTTAAAGATTTAAAGTAGGGGAGTGACATAAAATTTGTATTTCTGGAAGCTTATTCTGCCATCCATGTAGATGACAGTTGCAGGGGAGGCTGGAGTTAGGGAGACTCTTGCGGAGGCTGTTGCATTTAATAAAGGTCAGAATTGAGAGCTGGAAGCAGCATGAATGTAACAAGGAAAGGATAGATGCACAAGATGCTAGTCAGATGGAGTCTACAGAGCTTACAGTACATTCTGCTTAGCATGGGTGGTAGCGAGGCATTTACTAAAGGGGAAAGATTTATAATCATTCTAGGGCTTCTGGCTTAGATGGGTTCCCTGCCATTAACTGCAATAGAGACTAAAATGAAAGGAAAGGAAGAGGGTAAATTTGATCTTGGAAATGATAAATTTGAGGTATTTATTGTATATCCAAGCGCACATGCTTTGTTTTCCTTTGGATAAAGGGAGAGAGGATTTGGGGCTCGTCTGTGTGGTAGTAAATGAAGCCTTGGATTTGGATCAGATCTCCCAGGCACAGGGCCAGATCTCTTGTTACACCCTATTCTAAGAATCTACCCCTTGAGAAATAAATAATTGCCCAGAGACAACGATACACATGGCCCTTGAGTCATATTCCGTGTCCTTGCAGTCAATCCCAAATCTGAGTCTTCTCTTCACAATCAGTCACGAGGATCCTTGGACATATAATGTAAATAAAAATAGCAATTGTTTATTGTTCTCATAACTAGAAGTAAATAATCTAATCCAAGTACATTTTTAATCTAATAGAGTCATAGTAATAACAGTCATTATTTTTGTTTTTCTAATTTGGAGTTTACTGAAAATTGGCTATCAAATGCTTTTCATTAATTTCTCCTCATAAAACCTATATGCTAACATAACATCATAAATTCAGCTTATAGTAGCATACCTGAAAACCCCCTCTTGATATTTAACTGTAAAGCCAATTATTTTAATGTATTTACTTGGCAACTTTGTTGGGAACTTTAGCCTTTTTCAAGGCATATCTTAAATTCCCATTCCCATTCCACCCATTCTCAGCCTTCTACTGGGTTATTGGTCTTGAGAAATTCTATGAGTTGTGCTTTAACTTCTCCTCTCCCTATAGCATTGTAGCACAGCTTCTTGATTTACTCTTCTTTCAAGTTTCTCTGACCCGATTGCCCAGTTTTCTTTTTCTTTCTATCACTGGCAGTTTCATAACGAAGCTGCTCCTTGCCACCAGGAGGTCAGGTGGGGTGTGGACATAGGACTGCAGAGACAGAATGAGTGCTTGCAGAACTGCAAGGGCTACTATAATGGATATGACTCCTGCCATAGCTCCCACAGATATTATTTTAGAGTAGCAACTGCCCTTCATGTATGGGTCCTTCAAAATTCAAGGACTGCCAGCTGCCTATAATTTGTAGGCATACTCAAACGCTTTTATGACTGCACCTAAATGTGAAGGGGGAGAAAGAAGTTGAATTGATTCCTGCAAATATTTAAAATGGGTATAGTTCCAATGTCAGTAGTAGTGTGGCTAAAGATAATGAAAAGTCTGCCTTTTTTCTCTCTTTTTTTTTTTTATAAGATATCTTTTTATTTTTTTAATTTTCATTTATTTATTTATGGCTGTGTTGGGTCTTCGTTTCTGTGCTAGGGCCTTCTCCAGCTGCGGCAAGCAGAGGCCACTCTTCATCGCGGTGCGCAGGCCTCTCACTGTCGTGGCCTCTCTTGTTGCGGAGCACAGGCTCCAGACGCGCAGGCTCAGTAATTATGGCTCACGGGCCCAGCTGCTCCGCGGCATGTGGGATCTTCCCAGACCAGGGCTCGAACCCGTGTCCCCTTCATTGGCAGGCAGATTCTCAACCACTGCGCCACCAGGGAAGCCCCTTTTTTCTTTTTAGGACTCCTGATCACAACACATGATTTCTTTTTACAAGCAGTCATTCATTTAGATCTGCAAACACGACCACTGACGCCTTCTTAATGCTCTCTTAAAATCATTTCAAGGGTGCTCACAGATATCTGAGAACATGTTTAGTTCACAGATACACATTGTGAGATGCAGTAGAGTGCCAGTGTAGAAAGCATATATGAAATGAGGCTGAAACTTTGTAATTGTTTATTGGATAGTGGCATCTTAATGATAAGCAGTATTTGGCTCTTTATGTTTTCATGACAAACGAAAGAAGGTAATTCCCAGCTGTTTAATTTAAAGTCTAAACCTATATATAAATCCACGTGCTAGCAAGTAAATAGAATTCCTTTTCGATTTTTCTAAATTGTAAATCAGATTTATATGAAAAACCAGATTATATTTTCCCTTTTATTTCTCTGACAATAGTATTAAAAAAATACTATTCCCAAATCTTGATTCATCTTCTTATAACTGTTTTCCCAATTCCTTGGATTGTAATCCATGGAAACTCATCAGAGTGCAAGAGCTTTGTATGGCTTTGTTTTCTTTTTTTCCCCTTGCCCCTGACATTCAGCTCTGATGTTAAGCCATTTTTTTAGTTATAGTTAAAATGAGACGTGCATGGGTGATTTGCAGTTAACTGCTCGCCTCCACACACACAAATGCCTCAGCTTCACATCTAATCATGATTCATGCCTTATGCCAGATTCTTGCTGTCATCCTAGCACCAGCAGATGGTGGGACAAGACCCCTGGGGCATTCAGCCCCAGTGTTCTACTGTTGTAGCAGTGGTCAGAAAAGGAAGCATTTTAACATGGCAAACTGAGTTCAGTTCTTTTGGCTTCTTGCTAAAAAGAATAATAATAATAATAATTAATAGAAACTTGGTGTCAGATTTTCAGGTGGTACCTTTTTAATCCAAGAAACAAAATAAAAGTGAAAAGCCACATTGTATTTTATAAATGCGCTTGCTGAAAGGACAGCTCCTGTGTTTATGTTCTATCATGTGTACTTTACATTTGTAATAATCTGAATTGTGAGAAACCAGTGAGTAGCAGTGTACAAAAAGACAAATTTCATTTATTTATGCTTAAGTAAGTTTTCTGTTCTAAAAAATAACACCAGTGGTTGCCAGGTGATACACATGTTGAATTGTTAGTATAGTAGAATCTGAATTTGGTGTTCATGCTCTATGATTATTGGTGACTTTAGACAAGTTTACTTTATCTTTCTGAGCTTCTGTTTCTTCACCTAATAAAAAGCGCTGTTTTAAAGTATCTCCAAAATATCCTTTCTTATTACAGTACATAAAATGTAAGAAACCAAAATAGTATTAGCTGTATTAAAGTGTACTAGGCTTATGGAAAAGGAAATGCATGGATGGAGTTTCAACATTGACTAATCTTGATTACTTGATCTTTTGTACTAATGTCATATATGAACATGCACATACACCCAAGTAACTACAGTAATTGCAAAGAAATGTTTTTAAGATAACAAATCCATGGAGCTTTTACAATTTTCAATTTTTACAAACTTATAAATAATTTTCCATATAATTTTCTGTTGCTTCAGCCATTCAACAATTCTAGCTTCTCCTGATGATGTTAAGAGTGTTATACCTCTTTAACCCAGAATCCTGGCTAGTCTTGGGTTACACGGAACATTGCTTTTTAACTTTTTGACCAGAATCTATGATTAGTGATACATTTTACATTCAGTAAGCATACACATACAGTTACATGTGCATGTGTTTCACTCAGTGTTTTACCTTACTGTCCGCAAAAAAATTTTTTTCTATTCTTTTGTTGTTGTTGTGGATATTGTTGATTCTATGTCTCTTTTTAAGAAATTGCTGGTCCTTGTTCACCAGATTGATTTCAGGGTTCTTAATGGATTGGGACCCACAGTTTGAAAAACACTGAGCTAAACAATCAGCGCTTACTATAAAGAAATAGATAATTTTTTGTAGACTTTCTCAAATTATTAAAAATGATTTCCTACTCTCTGTTGATCAGAGCAG
Source organism: Balaenoptera ricei (assembly GCF_028023285.1). Taxonomy (NCBI): domain Eukaryota; kingdom Metazoa; phylum Chordata; class Mammalia; order Artiodactyla; family Balaenopteridae; genus Balaenoptera; species Balaenoptera ricei. Next base: position 18,196,416 of record NC_082643.1, read on the forward strand.
CTGCCATTTACTTAACAAGAAATCTTTAGAGTTCTCTTGTTTGTTTGTATATCCAAAGGATGTAAAGGACATAGAGGAGCTACACATAGAAATAAATTTAAATAGAATGCTTTAATGAGCCTTATAGCTCCCTGTTTTTAAACAATGCCATTCCTCTTCATTGTTAAGAGCCAAATAGTAATTTTAAATTTTGTTTCCTTGAGCTTTTCTTTATTTCCATCATCATTCCAGGTGTTCCTGTTTTTTATTTTAATAGGTCATGCTTTTTACATGAAGCGGCTTGATTTCATACAAAGGCTCTTTATTTGTATTTTAACAAAGGTGGAAAGAAAAGGAAAGAAGTAGGTCTTCTTGAATTTCTATATCACCATATAGAGTTCTGAATACCATGGCCTTATTGCTGTTTACTATTTCCCTTTTTCATTAGTGGTGGTTTGAATAAGTTGTGCGAGAAACATAGTAATCATATGGAACTGAATAGTCTCTTCTATCACTCCATATAAAATGATATGAGGTGAGTTTTTTGCACATTTAGTTGCCACTTATTTTTTTTTAATTGCTGTAGCATTATAGATAATCATAGAATTCACATGTATTAATAACACACTATTAGAGAATTCAGAAGGGAAGTAGAAAGTAAAGCATTCCTACTCTGACTAGACAGTGTTGGAAATAACATTGAGAAGTAAGTTTGGTATGCAAATGGTATATTCAGAAAGGATTCCTTTATAATCTGTAGATTTAGAAAAGATTGTATTAGAAAGTGTTTTGCATAGATAAAAACTGAACATAAAAGCAGCTTGTGGAACTGAAGGTAATTTTATATAAATATACACATTTTAATATATAATGAACTGTTTCTATTATGGATGGTGAAAATTCTTAAAGAAAGAATTTATTGTAGATGTAGTTGTCAGTGTTAGTGTTGAAGGTGTTCACTGAAGCTCTTTGTATGTATCTCTTTCAGATATGGAAACAAGTGAAAAAATCCAAGGAAGTGGAATACTTCAACTGTTTGCAAGTCTGTTGGTTCCACAGTCTTCCTGCACAGCCAAAGTAGCTAACATCATAGCAGAAATAGCCAAAAATGGTGAGGTTTTCCTCAAGAACTTTTCTGCTGGGAACATCTTCAGTTTTACACCCTACCTGTCAGTATGTTTTATTAATTTATGTTTTAGTAGATTAGACCTTTTTTATTTCTTTCTATTTTTCTTTTCTTTGACTTTTTTCATGTAATGAAATGTTGTTTAAAATGACTATCATTATAGTCATTCTATTCGTACATTTCCCATTTGCTATTCCGTTCCTTCAGAGTAGAATTAAAGAATAGCACTGCAAGTCCCTCCTGTACCTGTATCATTTATTCCTTTGGTTACAGGATTCTTGAGCTGCCACTGAGTCATTCATCTTCATGGTCACAGGAGAGCTTACCCTTTTTCAATGTATACATTGGTTTGTGTTATATCCAAATAAACTCACTGTTTTTTTTTTTTTTAGTCTGACCTACTGACGTTGGCACTTGACTGCAACAGTGTAGTCAGAATACATACTCTGTTTTCTGAATTCACCTTCATGAGAAACATTTATTTCTTAGGTTTCCATGTAATGACAGCAAAGCATAGATTATAAAATAGCCATCCCATTATATATGGTTTATATCCAGTGAGAGGGGATTCTTTGGAAGAATTATTTTGTAGCAGAAATATTTGTGTATGCTTTTAGTTTAGTCAATTTGAGAAAAACACTGACTTCTTAAAGCAGTTTTTAAGCAAAAGGGGAGGCCATGCTAAATGTAATACCATTAGTATGCCTCAGTTTGTCAAAGTTTGATATTATTTTTAGTTCTTTTATTTTAGTAAGTTGCATATATTATACTTTAAAAAAAGAAACTTTAAAATTCTGGCTTCAGTTTTACACAATTAATTTTATACATTGTGTAATCACTGTGGCAGGTGGCATTGTAAAGTATGTTTTTAGCCCAGTAAAACAACTTGTTCATATGTGTGTTACCAAAAAGAATTGCCATGAAACTTTTTCATTTGTTTAGAGGTGCTCAAAATATCTTTCAAGTTCCAATGAGGTTCTATATTGGTAAATCATTTTTTGGTTGTTAATGAAAACTGACCATCTATTGTTTGTATGTACATCTAAGCTATTGAAATTATAATCATCATGCTGTGCTTTGGAGTTGAGCTGGTCATAAATGTTCAGAGATTCCTAGTGGTCTGGAGTACTTAGTGTACTTCAAGCAGATTTGAACTGCTCTGAATAGATAGGGATCACCTTGGGACAACAAAGAACTCCTGAAGCAGATCTAGTTTGAAAATGAAACCCCTCCAGATATTGTTTGTTAACTTAGAGCAACCACTATCTAAATCTTCTTAGATGCAAAGCAGCTTGATTTTTAAGATCAAGTAATTTATTTTTAACCTCATTAGAAACACAGTATAGTTTCCAGAAATCAATTTTTATCTTAAAACTTTTTTTCTTAAGAATGAGCACACACACACATAACATAGATAGAGAAATTTTGAATAGATTTTTTTTTAAATGGATTGCCATTCCTATATGATCTTATTACTTAATAGTATCAGTCCTCGTAATACTTGGTCACAGTTGCATGATGACTCTGCTGCTAGAGGTTGCTTCTAGTTACACTCTAGTAGATGACAACTGTGTTTTAAAGACATAATTGATAGCATTTATACTTTTAATCAGAGGCTTGTTAAGGGCATGCCACTAATCCCTACTGATTAAAATAAATGGGATCCATTTAAATGGTTGTTTACTGCTTAATCGCCACATTGGTTTTTTTTTAAGTGACTGCCTGAGAAAGTGGATTAGAGTCTTTTAAAATAAATATCTTCAGAAATGCAACATGACCCAACGGAGATATTAACTGGCCTTATATTTCTTCTGGTTAGAAACTTGACAATGAAAGAAGATTGTGTGAACCAGAGAAAAAAAGAAATTGGAAGTTGATCTGTTCATCGTCACTCTGCTGTGCACGTTATATAATAATAGAAGAAAACTATTAGCATATACTTGTTAGATTTGGATTAATTATAAAATATAATTATGGTTAAATTTGTACATACAAAAAGAACTCTCTAAAAATTAGCGTACCTGACTATGTGCTGATGTTCAAAATCCAGAGTATTAGTAAGAAGTTCCAGGGGCAAGTTTAACGTGGGAGCATAGCTATGACCATAAATTGCAGTAAAAGATTTTGATATCTTTTAAATAAAGTATTCCCCTATATAACAGATTTAAGGTGGATTTGAGGCAAAGGAAAAATAAGTAAAAGAGGAAGTATCTGTGAATATTTCTTCCTTTTTAGAATTGTACTCTCAGAGTGTCTAATAATAATAATAACAACAACAACAACAAATTACTGAAACTAGGTACTATTATGTGTCTACAGTACTGATAACTGAAGTTGAAAATGTGTAAAAGCAAACAAAACCTTTACATCTTATTCCCCTCCTCCTCCCCCCTCCCTCCCCCCTCCTCCTCTTATAACATCCAGGTATAAGAAGATAGTGATAAATTAGGTATAATGAAAGTTAATGAAAAATTCTTTTGGTTTATGGTAGAGACTATCAGAAAAGAAAAGTATGACCCCACTCATTTTTGTGTACTCATTTCATGAAGTATTTAGTAGGGTTGTAATGATACTTTTAGACAGAAATGTACTCTTCGGATAGTAAGCCATCTTAAACATTTTAATATTAGATATTTATTTTATTAAGGGAGGTTTTTTATGTAATTGAGAATCTTTATATTTTTAATTAAATATGTTCTTCTTTTCAGAATTTATGCGAATTCCATGTGTGGATGCAGGATTGATTTCACCACTGGTGCAGCTGCTAAATAGCAAAGACCAGGAAGTGCTGCTTCAAACTGGCAGGGCTCTAGGAAACATATGTTACGATAGCCGTAAGTGTTGAAATAGCAATGGTACACTTATAAACTTTTGTTTAAGAATTATGATTTTCATAATAATTCTGCTTTTAGTGTTAGCACTGTCTTTTCTAGGCTAAGACATTAATGTGAGCCAGTATGACTTAGCTCTGCTTATGTAGCTGAATCGATGGAAATTCGGGCCATAGTATTCTTTTAACTAAGACTTATCTGAAATGAATTCTTTTTCTCTGATATCACAAATGATATTTTCAGAGGAAAATAAGACATTTTCTAAGAATTGGAGCTTTTAATTTTAGTAAAAAATATATCTTTTCAATTAGGTTTTATGGAAGTACCATCTCTGCATGAGAATACTTCTGAACACATTTTTTACTTTCTAAGTCTGTCCAAATACATTTTTAATTACTTGCAATTCAGTAAAGCCATTCATAAAAACCATTATCTTCTCAAGAGCTAGATTGGCCTATTGCATCTTGCATTGACTCCATTCCTATTTGTCATAATGTCATTGTCATCCTCACCACTTTATATAATATACTGTTCATACTAGGCAAAGAGAAAGGAAGAACTTGGGTATGGGTATAGATATTGCAAAATTTTTACATTTTCTACTTTTCCTTCCCACGTATATGCAAACAAAATACAGAAAAAAATCTTGAGTATATTCAATTTAATTAGGCTTATCCTGATTTTCCTTAGATTTCTGAGAAAAAACACATTTTCTAACATTCACCTTTAAAGTCTCCTAGGAATTTACTTCTATTTGTGCAACTAGGATAACTTTTATTGTTTATTTTCCCCATTGAGTTTATGTACAAAAATCATAGATAGCTCCTTTATAATACACAGTGTTTCAAAAAGTGATTTGTGCATATAAGCCAGACAGAAAATAAAGTCATAAACATATTTATTTATGATAAAAGAAAGAAGCAGAAAAAAAGATTGAAACTACAGCTTTCAGTTATAACTTCTCTGTAGCAGTAGTGGTAAGACTAGCCTCATTTATTCTTTCCTTTTTCTGGAATATTATATATTATATCTGAGGGCACGGGATGTCTTTTAATGTGAATTTTAATTGGAGAATTTCAGTCCCTAATGCTGCTTATAAATTTACCTATCTGTGCCTTCATTCCAATTCTTACTATCCTAGGGTATTAGCTTTGTTTATAAAATCCTAGTGCTTTATGTTTATAACTTGCATTTTCATATTTAGGATTTTTATTAAACACTATAGTTTCTAACATTAGCTTTCAAGAATGAATGTGTATTTTATATGATTAATTTTAACAATATATATTTAATAGACCTCTGCAGAGTAATAGGCAAAGATTGATGGCAAGTATTTGGAGAGTATAATCATTACTCTTTTTATTTTTATCTTCTGTGTTTATTACTAGAATTTAAGGCTATCAAAAGTATTCTTTAATCTTTGTTCAGTTTAGATATTCTTGACTTATGCATTGTTTGAACATCATAGGAATTATCTGTTTTGAGTACTTTTGTCCTAGAGTTTCACTTAATATTGGCACAATGGAAGAAATACCCATAGTGATCTATTGTCTCATCTTGCTATGATTTTTATGGGCACAGAGTAATTTTATTTCCTGTATACACTAAAGAACCTTGAAGTTAGGGTAATAAATGTCTAGTTAATAAGATTATCATTTTGATGAAACTGAAGTCCATTATTATGCTGTTTATCATATCCATTTACTCTGTTCTTATGAGGTATGCAGTATAAAGTCTGGATATGCTTTAGGCTATGAAGTTAATTTTTTGTTTCATTTATTTGTGAATATTTATACCCACTTTATTCTCATTCAATTCAATGAAAATTATAGTTAAATAGAAAATTAAGCATAGTGAATACAGACTTTTTATACTTTTAAACCTTGTTTAAGGAAAATGAAGTTAGTAATCTTAAAAATGAATAAATATAAGAAGTGATTTATTACTATAAATCATGTGGTAAAAATGTGTTCATTGTGCCATGCTGTCTTAAGCATATAATTTCCATAATACTGTACATTCTTATCCTTTTATTTGAAATTAAATCTATGTCAATTTATCAGTGATTTCTCCAGAATGGTTGTAGGAAGAGTACAGCACCTTTATTTTAATTACAAGAATGATATCAAAGTCTATAAATATGATGCTGTGTGGTTGATTTTTTAATTTACTTGAAATGCAGTGACATTTTATGACAAGCAGGAGTTTGAAAGAACCCAGAAATTAGATTTCTCTCTTTAAAAAATATTGAATAACTTCTATTTTAATTAATTAATTAACCTTCTTCCCTCTTAAGAATGTAATGCTTCATTCCTAAAGGGAGAATAGAAAACTATAAATGACAGCCTTGTAAGTACAAGGAATCTTCTTCTTACAGATAACATGTGTTTTAAAATTCACGTTTGTATTTTATCACACTTACCCATAGGACTAATCAGTTTATTCTTGTTTTATAAATGTATTCCAAATGAATAATTTTTTAGTGTGGGTTTATTCAGAATTTTATTGGGCTTACAACAGATAGTAAACTTAATGTATACATAAAGTAACATGGGAATTCAGTATTAGAGATAAAAATGTGAGAAATTTGTGCATATTTTATAGATTTTTATTTTGATACTTAAAACGTAAGGCAATTTGCCAGCATATTTCAGTTAACAGTTCTTTTTGAAAGGAGAGCTCTAACTGTAAAAAGAATTACACTTACCACAAAATTCATGGAAATCTTTTGAAAAAAGTAGGTCAGATTTCAGATTTCCCAGCTTTGACAGTGCCTATTTTAGGGAACTCTTCCTAATGGAAGGAAACTGTCTTATATATCCTAACATCAGGTAATAGACTGATATAACTGCTAAATGGGACAGGATGAGGCTTTGTTGCTGATGAACTTTTTGAATCCCACCCAGTCTCTCTCTTGCATATAGAGATGAAAGCATCAGCGAGTGGGAACAGTTTTCATTTAAAATGCCTGGTCTTTTTTCTGTGCTTCCAGAGAGCTGCCAAGGCATTTATGGATTTCTCTTTCGAAGTATCCAGACTTCTGATATAAGCGACGTTTTAACTCTTTGCCCTTTAACTTCGCCAAAATACTTCTTTTTATAAGAAGTTTGACATCTTTTAGATCAAAGAAGAGAGAAAAATTATATTTCAATTTGGAAAGAAGTCAGCAAAGCTGTGATGGGATATGCTAGGGGATATAAGTTTAGATAAAGTAGTATTACATCTCAGCAGTGCATACATTTGGCCTGTTTAATTACACATTTCTCTCAAAGGTGATATGGAAAAAAATGAGCCCCTTTTTCTCCTTATCTGGCCATCTTTGTGGTATTCTCTTCTTTTAATGATTAGCTTTGTTTATGTAACTGTGCACATTTAAAATTGCTTATATAATTAAATGGTCTTATAGTATTGAAGAGCTTCATGTTAAATTCCCACCCCATGTTTATAATTCGTAGGTATAAATTGGTGACTGGAGACTGAGCTTTCTCTGTTTGTAGATGGTACTGCTTGAGGTCAGGAAATAATTGATATCGGAAATACTGGTTAAAAGTCTTTTAGTAGAGGCTAAAAGAAAATGATTGCATGAAATTAAATATTTGTGCCTTTTTGTATACCAGAGAAAGAATAATATAGAATTCAAATTAATACATATTAAAATTAAACAAATATACCTCTACAGAAATGAAATTAGTGCTTTTGATTATATAATTAATCCTATTATTAGAAAGATGCACACTTAAGAAGCTTGTATGACATGCTGTCTTACATGATATAAAGAAAATTGAATTCTTGCTCACTGATGAAGAAATAAATCTACCAAAATGAGGTGGTAATCAGGCTTGCCAAAGCCATTGTTTCTGAGTTAAACTAAATATTGTTTATTTCAATGACTTCAAGAAGTGTAAAAATGAAAGGATGCCCAAGTACATGCATGGACCTATTTATATATTAGTGATTCTAACTGTGCTACACTATTTTTAATGTAAGGAATGAAGAAAAAATTTACTATTCTGACTGCAAACGCTGAAAAAGAATTAGCAATAATTCTATAATATTTCATAATGTAAGTTGGTTAGATAAGAATAATACAGACATGCTTTGAAATTGCCTAAGTAGTCAGAATATGTTTGCAGCAGTTATATTAAACACAGAACTATTTATATCTTACATTTAAAATGTTTGTTTCAGTGATATAAATTAGGTTAAGTGTTTGATTATGTTATTAAAGAGTTTGCAGGTCTATAGATTTGTCCTACTTTTTTTAGTATTCAATTTTAGAGTAGAATAGAATTATCAACCAATAAGTATAAAAATAAGATTCTTCAGCTTTTACTAATCAATCTGTTGTATTTTTTAATAAATTTATTATCAGAGTACATCACGTATATAAGAATAAACAACTGTATGCAACTGCTTTTAGAGACAGTAAATATGGCTATTAGCACATGAAAATCCTCTGTTGTAAAGATTTCCTACATATATAGTAGTTGGAAATAGATGTTGTTTTGTAACACTATCATAAGCTCTATAAAAGGTTCATGCCATTAAAGAGCTTTTAATATGGTGGAGAAAATAAAATGCACAAAGGAACACAACTTATGGACAATTACAGAGTGCACACTAAATATGTGGTTTTTGATCAGAATGAAAATAAATGGGTGATGGGAGTAGTATTTGGAGCCATTTTTTAGAAATTAAGCAAATAGTGCATTGCTTATAAAATATAGTTTATTTTTAAATTAATAAAATTATAAGTAAGTGAAATTTTAGTATGCTCTCTGGAAGGCAAATATTACAGATTGATAAGATTTCCAGATCTACCATTTACTAAGTTATCATTTAATCTTTCTGAATTTTAGTTTCCTCATTGGAAAAGTGGACTGTTGTATGGATTAAATAAAGGTTTATATATAGAAGTACAATATAAATTATGAACTGCTAGGCAAAGGAAATACGTAGCATTTATGTATGATCATTTGTCTTACTCAGTTTGGGCTGCTATATTAAAATACCATAGACTGAGTGGCTTAAACAACCAACATTTATTTCTCACAGTTTTGGAGGCTGGGAAATCCACCCCAGACCAAAGCAGTAGTAGATTCAGTATCTGGTGAGGACACTCCTTGTTTGCCCACGGCCTTCTTACTGTATCTTCACAGAGAGAGGAGAGCTAGAGGAAGCAAGCTCCCCTGTCTCTTCATTGAGGGTTCTACCTGCATGACCTAATTACCTTCTAATGTCATAACATCAGGGGTTAGAATATCAACATATGAATTTTAGGGAGACACAAACATTCATTCCGTAACATTATTGTTTCTAAAAAGTATGCTGTGACATAATGCAATGCATACACTAATGTACTCAGGATATTTTTTTTTAAAGTATAAAGGACAGAAGCCATATAAGGAGAGGCAAAGATAAATCTAGTAAGAGTCAGGGATAATATACTTACCATAATGAGCACTAATTTAATTTGAGCATCTCAGTTGCCAAGGTGAAAAACTTGATATGCTATGTAGTTTTTATTTTATGCTAAGGAGAAATTTTCTAGCTCTTCAGTTAAACAAAAAACTGTTGAGACAAATTCTAGAAGAGATTCATCATCAGGATATCATTAGCTTCTTAGATGATTCTGTATACATTCCTCTTAAAATATGCAGAAGATATTGGTTTGCATTAGACAGTATCTTCAATAACGGTTCTAAAAAATTGCTCGAATAGTCTCCATATGATTGTTTCTTATACCACGTCTTTAACAGAATCCAAGAAATAATACGGAGTACTTTAGCAAACGTAGTTCTATTTGGACAACATAACCCAAATGTGTTGTTTTTTGGTAGCTGAACTTGATTCAAGCATACAACTTAAAATTTTCAAGAAGTTTTGACTTGAATGTATTTCCTAGTTTATTTTAAACCAAAATACAGTTCTACTTTGCATTCGTTATACCTGCTCAATTTCTGTGTTGTGTAATGTATCCAAGTTCTGTTTTCTGAGACCAAAAAATATAATTATCTTTGATTTTTAAGCCTGTTATCAATTTGATAAAATTTGATTTACACGATAGTGAATATTTAAAACTACCACAATTACATGAATCTATACACATGATAGAATTGCTTTGAACTATACATGCCCACACACATACACAAATGCATATAAAAACTGATGAAATCTAAACGAGGTCCGTAGATTGTCACTTTCCTGGTTGGTATATTGTATTAGAGTTATGTAAATGTTACCCTTGGCGCAAGCTGTTTGGAGGGTACATAGGACCTGTCTGTACTAATTGTTTTTTTTTTTTTTTTTTGCAACTTTCTGTGAGTCTCTAATTATTTCAAAATTAAAACTTTAAAAAACTCCATATTTCTAAGAGGCATACATATAATCTCTGGGAAATGACCTTGTTTCTATCAGCCCTACTTGAGGGAGTGGGAAGAATAAATGTATATAACATAATTACAAACTTATATACATATACACGTACATATAAACATTTAAAGTATGACCTACAACAATAATTTTCTTTTTATTGGATTTGTATAATTAAAGTGGAGAACAAAATTGCCTCTAATTTTTTCTCCCTCCAAATTTGACTTTAAGGGAAAAAAATCAACAAAAAAATTGACAGCCCTAAAATAGAATTTAGGGAGAGACAGTTCATACTTTTGGGACCTTGATCAGAACAGGTAATCAGTAGGTTCTGCCTTCTATGCATCCTGTAGGGATAGGTTAGGCATTAGCACTCCTAGTCTCGGGAGGATTTCTGTGTTGGGCCACAAGCCTCTACTTCAGGTGAGATTTCTGGTGAGTCAGGATCAGACTGTAAGTAGTTTATAATTTACCTTTGTTCTGGAAAAACCAATGCAAATAATGTGAGGGGGGAAATGGTTTTGCTGGTAATCACTTCTGTTTAATTGTCCAAGTGTGTCTCCTGTGTTTAAAGAGTTTATAGTGCATTCAAGGTAATGAAGCATGTATATCAATGTGTAAAATAGGACACAGTGATGGTGCTGTAAGAGGATACACAATAGAGATCTAGGAGGGAGCTCATTTGTGTTTGAGCCCTTCCAGTGGTGTTAATAGAGGAGGAAGCAGTCAATCTGCATAGTATCTGGACATGTGGAGAAAGGATTAGGAGATTGTTCAGGAGCACAGAAAAGAATTTTAAAAGGTAGATAATATAGTAGAGAGATATGTCTGGAACCCATATTGGAGAAGGACTAGTACAATGGGGAGCCATTGGAGGTATTTGAGCAAGAGTTAAATGTGCAAATCGATCCCATAGAAAAAGTTAATTTGAAAGAGATGTACATTATAAGATAGGCAGTTGCCCTTAACAAGAAGTATGTATCTGAAACACTTAGCAGACTTTTTCAAAATACATTTTCTTGGCCACACCCTAGAACCAGTAAATCAGAATCTCTGAGACTAGAATCTAACGTATCATCTATATTCTGCAAACACTCCCTAGATGATTCTAATGCACATTCCTACTTAAAAACCACTGGACAGTGGACTAGATGAAAAATAACCAGTTAGAAGGTTATTGTTTCTTTTCAAGCTTGAAGAATAAAAGAGAGAATAGAAAGGAAGAGAGGGTGTGTGTTTGTGTGTTTGTGTGTGTGTGTGTGTGTGTGTGTGTGTGTGTGTAAGAATCCAAGAAAGTATCAGGTAAGAGAAAGGAGTCCATGAGTCCAAAATTCAGATCTGGATAATATCAACAACAGAAATAGATCTCAACCAGGTGGATATGTTTGGAGGCATGTTGAATTTGAGGTGCTGTTGTCACATTCAGGTGACAGAGCTATGAGATTCATGCACTTAAAAGTGATGGTTGACCCCATGGGAACAGAAGAAATGTTTAAAGGAAAGCGTGAGGAAAACAGCCACATTTTGAGTGTAGAAGAAAGGAAGGAGCTTATGAAGAAGCACTGAAAGATTCGAGGAAAACAATTTTCTTGTCATGGATTCCAAAGAGTTGGGTGATAAACACTGTCAAGTACTGCCAAGAAAAATACTGAATTTTGATCATTTGATTAACAGACATTCATGTTTTAAAAAAATCTCTAAGTCGAGTCTTGTGGAGAAAGAAATAGAATTTCAAGGGCTATGGTGAGTAATGAGGAAAAGAAAAGAGGGTATTAACTTTCTAGAAATTGAATGAGAAAAGAAGAGACAGAAGCGGTTTGTGGGAAGGGCAGCATCGTGAGAGTAATTAGAGTAGTGGAAACAGGAACTTACTTGTTGGGCTAGGACCCTATGGACAAGGACTGAGTAAATTTCCTGGAGTAAATGATTGATGCACAAAGATCATAGATGATAAAAGAAGAAATGAAATCTTTGGTGTTAGAATGGGAAGGGACATTCTTCCTTAGAGAAAAATAACAAGATAGGTGAAACTATAAAAAAACAATTTACAGTAGTACAGAGAGCAGTCAAAAGAGTGCTTCTGGCGTGGCCTCCATCTTCCCAGTAAAGTAGAAGTCAAGCTCATTATACAATAGAAGTCAGTTGCAAAGTGACGGTAAGAAGCTTTGGTGTGGGGAAGGGATCAGAGTTGGGGCTGTGAGGCATATTATAAGCAGTCATAAGGATATGATTTTTAGGTAACCAAATGGTAGTGAAGGTTTACTGTAGGTAGAGATCTTGATTTTGCATTCATTTATCGATTTGTGTTGTGCACTTACACTGTATGTAGGCTAAGGAGTTGTTTTTGTGCTGGAATGTGTGGACAGGAAAGAGCCACTGGAAGGAAACTTGAAATTGGTATTTTCAGTTCCATAGAAGGATTCAATTTGTATTGGAAAGGGAGGAGAAGTGAGGCAGAGATATCAAAAAGCCATTATAGTAGACCCAGGTATGATACGGTAAATACTGACTGGGGCAGAGAGAATGAAATTGAATTTTGAAGTGAGATTGGATTGATTGTCATTAATTTGGTTGGTTCTTGCAAAGTACTGTACCAGGTTTAAGCAATGTTAAATATTTAGTAACACTTCAGATAGTTTATACTTTGAGGAACTATGATTTTTCCATTTTTGTGCTTCCTATTACATTCAAATACCTTTTGTTCATTAAAATGGTATTTAAAGATCTAACAGTCTATAAATTTTTCCCTTCATAAAACTTGTACGGCAAAGAACACATTATATATTTAGCTGCTTTTTTCCAGTGCTTGATTAGTTCCCACGTACCATGTTAGAAAAAAGCTAATGCCTTGTTAAAGAGAGGGACTAATAGTTTACAGGTAGTTGTGATCAGTTTTAATAGATAGGAAAGTAGAGGCAACATGTGAGGGAGCATTGCACATGGCAAAAGTATTAGATGATTTTTTTTTTTTTGAACTCAATAAGAAGTCATATATGGTTGCCAAATTAAATTTTTTTTGTGTGTCCCTTGGATACCAGATTCTCTCCTCTGAGTCAAAGCCTAAATGGCGTTTGGAATTTCCCTTTCCTGATAAACAAGTCTTAAAAGGAGTAGGGAAAGTCTAATTATGAAGCTCTGCAAAAGTAAGATTTTTTGTTTGTTTTTGCTGTTGAAATCTGTTTTTTTTCCCAGACCTTTGCTATCCTAATTTCACCTGTTAAAGATAAAGTCTATGTGTAGACACATGAAACATAAAATGTCTAATCTGCTTATTGAAACCCTGTCAATACATAGTATCCTCTGCTCTTAACTGTGTTCTGTTTTAATTTTTCTATTTTTCTTCTTTGTAACCAAGCTAAAGTACTGAAAACTTTCTCTATTTTTAATCAAAGTTATCCCTACTGCGTGTCGGGAGTCTTTCCCTTGGTTGGGAAGGAATATAAAAGATAAATACTATTTAAAGGTGAATAATTCACATTCTTCTTGCTGAGTGGAATAATGTACCTTTTGAGAAACAGTGCTGTTATCAGTTTAAGTTAAATTCTAAATCATTACTACATATACATGTGAGCACACATGCAAATACGTATACATCGTCTAGGGTAGTTTTTTTAAAGTATGAAATAGTTTGATACGAAAGCGTCTCATTTAAAATAATTGGAATAAAATTTAATTTTGATCTTGAGCAATTAGACTAATAAATTGGAGCAGTAAATTATTTACATTGTTACCTGAATGCTGTTCAGAAGTCATTTAAGGTAATTTTATGAAATAACTGAGTTTAATTAATAATTTGTTTATAAAATACAGATATTCAGTCTTTTGCTGATACAGTAAGTCCCCTACATATGAACCTTCAAGCTGCAAACTTTCAAAGATGCGAACTTGCATTTCATCAACATCAGGTGTGAAACTGCAGCTTGCTTTCTGTCTCCTATTGCTGACGATCCTTCAGCTCTACCATCTCCCACCTCCATCCCTCCTCCAGTCAGTAACTCTTCTTGCCTGTTCACTTGATGCCAACCCCTGTATGCCAGCTGTTGTACTGTACTACTGTACTTTTCAAGGTACTATACTGTAAGATTAAAAGTGTTTTCTTTATTTTTTGTGTGTGTTTGTTTTCTATGTATTATTTGTGTGAAAAGTATTATAAACCTATTACAGTACAGTACTATATATTCAATTGTGTTAGTTGGGTACCTAGACTAACTTTCTTGGACTTAACGAACAAATTGGACCTATGAACGCCCTCTCAGAACAGAACTTGTTCATATGTAGGGGACTTACTGTAATGAAGAAATATAAAAACCTGGTAAATAGAGAAACTTCAGTGATTTCTTTAGCAAATGCAGTGTGACTTACGGATGCTCTATTATTATATAAAGGCTTTTTTAAAAAATTAGAGTTCTCAACAATTTTGACTGATGTGAGAAATCTATTGGTCTATATAAATTAATACTGATATCAGTAGGCACGCCAAAGCTGTCCATCAGATGCCGTGCTGTGACCTAATTTTAAACTGCATCTGTGGAACTAGTGCTTTCCTCTCCTGATCCTGCATTATAAATGTAAATATATAAGTATATTTGAAATTATCCCCCATTAAATAAAGGCAGATTTTAAACCTGAATATAATACTGTGCCACCAAATTGCAAGCTTTATGTTTCCTTTTGATATACAGGTATTTAACGGTCATGATGTTTTTTTTCTTCATGACTCATTTTTGTAATTTCACTGGTGTAATATTTATAGCTTTTGCTTTTATATCTAGTCTTTCATGCATTTTACCTGCACCTGGATCATGAATAAGTTGTTTTTCTGAATTTCAGAAAAGATGTTGATGGATTTAAATTTTTCATTTGAATGCTTAAAACATATTTGAATATGTCTAAGGTACATAGTAGAAATTACCTATTTTGACAAAATTATAGGGGAAAATGTAAGCATCAGAAGTTAATTTTCTTCCCTAGTAGATTTCATAAGTATGTTTTGACTTTATCTTGAAAAACAAGGCAGGTATGTCTATTTACCAGTACCCTGCTCCTAAAAAATAAAATAGCGCTAGGCAAAATTAAGAGACAATATATTTAAGAAGAGTACAAAAATCCTTTATAATCTTGTATATCAGAATAGACAATATGTCTGACTTACAAAAATATGATACTACTCCTAATGATTTACATCATGACTACCAACTTATTTTTCTTTTTCATGCACCCATAACAAATAAAATTATAGTTTTTGTAGGCTACCAACTTTTTTGGGTGTGAAGACCTTCTTTTCAGCACCAAAAATAATTGTCCTCCCCCAACCTTTGAGGATATTGCTCACATACAGTAATGATTGTACTTACAAAATTTATTTATTATGAAAGTACATTTATACCATGTAGATTCAAAGGCTAGAATTTTTACATTGGGGGATAATTCTTTGTCATTTACAAAATGTTTATTTTGAATCTAGTCGTATGATGCTGAAGATTGCAAATCAAAAGAGACGTGCCATCATAGTAAAATAGCTAACGGAGATTTAACCTGTAAACTCTTCTTTTTAAATCAGCCTTCTATATGACATAGGGGAAAAAACTATCTCTACTAAGTGAGATTAGAACTAGAAACATAACTTTATGTCATTGAAGGTATGTATTTATGTTCCTCCTTATAGAAAGTCTCAGTACATACACCATGGGTCATATGATTTGAGTGTTTTTTTCCAGTAATGATGATGAGTAAATCCCAGGAAATTCTCATTCTGTGCCTTTTTATTATTTCATGTATATATATGCACCAAATACTTTAATCAACAAATATTGATTGAGCCCACTGTGTTCAGGGCACGCTGCCAGGTGTTGGGAATCATAGAAAATATGAGCAAGAAGCCCCTATCTTTGTGGGTATGGCACAGGAGGAGATAGATAATAAACAAGTAAACACTAGAAAAAGAAGATATTTACAGATTGTGATCATTGGTATCAAGGAAATAAACAAGATGATATAATGGAGAGTATCTGAAGGTGAAGAAAGTTCTGTTTTTATCTGAGCTGAAGTCTGAAAAAATGAGAATAAAGTAGCTATTTAAAGAGAAGGGGAAGAATATTCCTTAGAGAAGTATAGCAGTTGCAAAGCGCCAGTTGAGGACAGAACTTAGTTTGGTCAAAGCACAGGAAAGAGACCAAGGTATGTGAGATGCAGTGAACAGGGAGAGTGTTGTATAATAAAGTGGAAGAAATAAATAAGACCTAGATCATAGAGAGCCTTGTGGGCCATCCCAGAGTAATGAGAAGCTGTCAAAGGGGATCTGCCATAGATTTTTAAAACATCACTCTTGGAGCTGCATGAAAAGTGGGTTGAGAAGAATGGAAGAGTATGGAATGGAAGTGTGGAGGCCAATTATAAGACTTGTAGTAGTCCCGGCAAGAGATAATGGTTACTTGGATTAGGTTTGTGGTAGTGAAGATGAGGGGCATCAGAAGAATTTGAGAAATACTTAGAGTGGTGGATGAATCAGGAATAAGGGTAAAGGAGAAGTCAAGAGTGATTCTTAGATTTGGGGCTCGAGCAACTGACCAGAGGATGGGGTAGTTTACCGATAAAGGAGAGAACAGAGGTTATTTTGTTATGTTTTTCTGACTTTTGTTGTTATTGTTGCTTGTTTTTGTTTTGTTTTATTTGGTGGCAGTAATAAATCTGAGATTCTTAATAGAGATACAAGAGGAAATGGCAAGTGGGCAATTTCTATATCTTTATATTCGTATACACTTTGGGGATAAACATTCAAAAAGTTTAAATAATCTCTCATGTTTAACAAAATATTCAGATGTTACTTGGATAGAATATGTGGATTCAAGGAACAAGCTTAAGGGAATAAAGCCACATAGAATTCATGAAATTTTTTAAAAGAAGGGACTTTCAGAAGTCATCTAATCCAACCCTGCCATATTTTACAGATAAGGAAACTGAGGCCTGAGAGTTCACATGACTTTTCAGGATGAACAGCTAAACTGGTCATAATGTTGAACTAAAATTCATGTCTCTTGTTCATTTTCTCAAAGTACTATAATTGAAGAAATTATCACTTTCATAAATACATAAATATGTCATCAAATACCTTTATGTTCCAGTATTAATAGTTCAGCTCTTAGAATTGCAGATATAGGAATATGTTGTAAGAATTTTGCTGAAAGCTAATCTTAAACCAATATTTTGTTTAATCTGTTTTAAGTCAGAAAGGTAAACTTTACCTAATTTGAAAGAAGATAGAGCAGAACCAAGTGATGAAGGAGAAGCTTTCCACATTTTTCCAAATTTTAAAACTTTATGTAAAAAAGTATATGTGTATACAAGCATGCACATGTTTGATCCTTTATTCTTCTCATTTTCTCTAAATGTAGAAGAATGTATGAAATATTGACTTTCCTTTTTATTCATTGGGAAATGATGAACATTTAGATTTGATCAGGATTCTTAGTAAAAACTAAGGAAATCCAGTTAATAATCTGAGGGTTTTACTATTCTCAATAAACCAGCTAGACAAACATTGGTAAACCCTTCAAGTTTTCAGACAAATACCTATTATAATGCTTTGTACTATTTCCTCTGCACACAAGGTATATAGATAATAAAAATTAAAATTATACTGTCCTTACTAAATATCCTGAATAATTCTTCCTTTCCTGGGATGAAAAATAATAGAAAGGAATTTATACACATCTTACGTATTTTTAATAAATATTTTAAATTCAGTTTTATTCTGTTTTACTGATTGATACACCCTTTTAAATTTCTTTAATTTATTGGCTTAGCAAAGTGAGGTTTTCTATTTAGTAGTTCTCTAACCTAAAATTTTTCCTCATACTGTGCTCTAAATGAAATAAATTGGGATTTAAAGTAGCAAAACCACAATAATGTAACAAATAAGCAGCAAAAAAATTTCCTGAGTGACCTGAAAAACCTTAAAATAAGCAGTGATAAGACACAAGAACAGAAATATGGGACTTCCCTGGTGGCGCAGTGGTTAAGAATCCACCTGCCTATGCAGGGGACACGGGTTCGAGCCCTGGTCCGGATAGATCCCACATGCCACAGAGCAGCTAAGCCCGTGCACCACAACTACTGAGACTGTGAGCCACAACTACTGAGCCCGCGCACCTAGAGCCCGTGCTTCACAACAAGAGAAGCCACCACAATGAGAAGCCCGCACACCGCAACGAAGAGTAGTCCCCGCTCACTGCAACTAGAGAAAGCCGGCGCACAGCAACGAAGACCTAACACAGCCAAAAATAAATAAATAAATAAATAAATAAATAAATTTATTTTAAAAAGAAAAAAAGAACAGAAACAGGTTCTTTCCTTTGGACAGCTTGTCATTTGAGTGAACACCAGGTGATGCTTGTTTTTTTCCTCTCTCTTCCACATAATGTTGTATGGGTCAGTTAAGTATTTAATATATGTTGTTTTTATCAGCTAATCTTTATTAGACCAGATCAATATTATGTAGCGTTCCATGATAAAGAAAAGAACGAAAAGAAGATATACCAAATTATTTTTCAGATTGGTATATATTTCATGATGCTCTAAGTGAATGAAAATCTGGCAAAATTTTTAAAAAATAATTTGATGTTAAAATTGACTAACAACAAAGCCACCAGGTGAAATATTTAATGATTTCTGAGCATGGAATCAATTGCATCATTCTTACGTGAAGGTCTAGTTGCCTTTTTCCTCTTCACAATTCTGAATCGTTATGACAATTTCTTAGCACTCATTTCTAGAATTTTATTTTTTAATCAACCTTTCTTTTAGCCCTGAATTTTGTTCTCATTTTGTAACTTAGATGATCACTTATTGTAAAATTAATTAGAAAAGTTACACATTAAAGTTAAAATCAGTTTCGTAGAATGAGGCTGATGCTTTTCTCTAGTGACCAAATTAATTTTGGAGCAGAAGCCCTATGCTTGCCTAGATATGAAGCTAAGGTTTCACTTCAATTTGATATGCATTTATTTAAGTACCTCTTATGCTCAAGAATACATGCATTGTCCTTTATTTTAAGAATTTTCCATTTTTACTGTATTTGAGAACTTTTTAAATACAGTTTTTCAGTGGCACACCACATTCTTTTAACTGTAATAGTGCTCAATAACCATATACTCATAAACGTACTCCTATCATAAGATCCAGCTATTTCATTTCTAGATATTTAACCAAAAACTTGTACATCAGCATTCACTGTAGCTGTATTCACAATAGCCCCAAACTATAAACATCCTAAATGTCTTATACATTTAGGTGAACAGATTAAAAAAAAAATTTGTAACATACAATGGAATACTACTCAGCAATAAAGAAGAATAAACCACTTACATACCTGACACTATGTATAAATCTCAAAGTCATTAGGCTGAGTTAAAGAAGCTAGACATAAAAGAATACATACTATATGAATGTATTTATTCAAACTAATGTAGAATGACAGAAAACAGTGGTTGTCTGGGGACAGAAGTGGAGGGAAACATGGCCTGCAAGGGGACATGAGGAATCTTTTGATTGTGATAAAATGTTTTGTATTTTGATTGTGTTGGTAGTTTCTAGGATGTGCAAAACTGTCAGAACTCATCAATTATATGTTTTAAATCTATGTGTTCAATAGTTTATTTTACATAAATTTTTCCTTGATAGAGTTAATAAGGAAGGGAATCCAATCAGAATCTAAGCAAAAAAGTACACAGTTGGGTTTTTATTTTCTTTTTATACACCTAATAAATGCCAGTAAGGACTTGAAAAACATTCTGAGAAACATGACAATGAATCTTTTTCTAACACTTCTAGGTAAAACTTCTTTATTTGTGCTTGCACTGTACTCTGAAAACTTAACTGTTTACTGCATAAATATTTTCCTTCATACTTTTCTCTCCTTAACTATGAATTAGTTATTTTTGTATTCCCCAAACCTAGCTCAGTATGTGAAACACCATAGGTACCCCCAAAACATTTTGATAAATTAATGCAGGGAATTAATGCTAATTTGGCCCAGGTCTTAATATACCTTGATTAAACTGAGTATGTAATTTATGCCATTAATCAGTAGTTTAAGGAACTATTACTCCTTTTAAATAGTGATTAACTTAGATTACAGGTGAGCTAGAGAAAACTAATTTTACTGTATAAATATACCTATTATTATGGATTCATAATTTATAGGTCTTAGGTGACTACACTTATGTTTATCATGAACATTTAATTTCTGTTAAGTTTTATATAAACCTCCTTTCTCCTTTTTCCTCCATCTGTTCCTCCCGAAGATGTATATATTCTCTTATCTGTGCTTCCATAACATGCTGTAAAAAACTGTATTGAAGCTTTTATTGTTTACTATTCTGTCTTTCTCACTGAAATAGAAACCCTATAAAAGAAGAGGCTTCTTATATTCCTGTTTATATCTACACTGTCTGACATAAAGGCTAAGTTAATATTAATAAGTACCTATTCTATAACTGAATGTGTCAGTTTCCTTGGATAAATTGGGCAATTTTAATTTCTGTCATTTGTCTTCATGATTGACTTCTTATACCTCTTTTAAATTATTTAGTGGTTGCCCATACATATATCTAACTTATCACAATTTTAGCATCAAATACTATATTATGTCACATATCGTTTAATAACCTTTCAACTATATAATTCCAATTCCTTCCTCCCATTCTTTGTGCTATTATTGTCATATATTTTGTTTTTACATATGTTAGAAATCCCACAATATATTGCTGTTAATTATATTGATACTTTAGACAGTGTTTTTTTTCCTTTTGTGAAAGAATTTATTACACTGAACAAAAAATTCATGTTAAAAGCAGAAGGAACCATATGACATATTGAGTCTGGATCCTTTTTGTGTTTTTTTTTTTAGCAGTTCATTGTAGATTTATTTATTTATATTTTTATACAGCAGGTTATTGTTATCTGTTTTATACATATTAGTGTATATATGTCAATCCCAATCTCCCAATTCATCACCACCCACCCCCCAGCTTTCCCCCGTTGGTGTCCATACGTTTGTTCTCTACATCTGTGTCTCTATTTCTGTCTTGCAGACTGGTTCATCTATATCATTTTTATAGATTCCACATATATGGGTTAATATACAATATTTGTTTTTCTCTTTCTGACTTACTTCACTCTGTATGACAGTCTCTAGATCCATCCACGTCTCTGTAAGTGACCCAATTTCGTTCCTTTTTACGGCTGAGTAATATTCCATTGTATATATGTACCACATCTTCTTTATCCATTCGTCTGTCGATGGGCATTTAGGTTGCTTCCATGACCTAGATATTCTAAATAGTGCTGAAGTGAACATTGGGGTGCATGTGTCTTTTTGAATTATGGTTTTCTCTGGATATATGCCCAGTAGTGGGATTACTGGAACATATGATAATATTATATTTAGTTTTTTAAGTAACTTCCATACTGTTCTCCATAGTGGCTGTATCAATTTACATTCCCACCAACAGTGCAAGAGGGTTCCCTTTTCTCCACACCCTCTCCATCATTTGTTGTTTGTAGATTTTCTGATGATGCCCATTCTAACTGGTGTGAGGTGATACCTCATTGTAGTTTTGATTTGCATTTCTCTAATAATTAGTGATGTTGAACAGCTTTTCATGTGCCTCTTGGCCATCTCTATGTCTTCTTTGGAGAAATGTCTATTTAGGTCTTCTTCCCATTTTTTGATTGGGTTATTTGTTATTTCAATATTGAGCTGCATGAGCTGTTTGTATATTTTGGAGATTAATCCTTTGTCTGTTGATTCGTTTGCAAATATCTTCTCTCATTCTGAAGGTTGTCTTTTCATCTTGTTTATAGTTTCCTTTGCTGTGCAAAAGCTTTTAAGTTTCATTAGGTGCCATTTGTTTATTTTTGGTTTTATGTCCATTACTCTCAGAGGTGGGTCAAAAAGATCTTGCTGTGATTTATCTCAAAGAGTGTTCTTTCTATGTTTTCCTCTAAGAGTTTTATACTGTCCAGGCTTACATTTAGGTCTTTAATCCATTTTGAGTTTATTTTTGTCTATGCTGTTAGGCAGTGTTCTAATTTCATTGTTTTACATGTAGCTGTCCAGTTCTCTCAACACCACTTATTAAGGAGACTGTCTTTTCTCCATTGTATATCCTTGCCTCCTTTGTCATAGATTAGTTGACCATAGGTGTGTGGACTTATCTCTGGGCTTTCTATCCTGTTCCACTAATCTATATTTCTGTTTTTGTGCCAGTACCAGATTGTCTTGATTACTGTAGCTTTGTAATATAGTCTGAAGTCAGAGAGTCTGATTCCTCCAGATCCATTTTTTCCCTCAAGATTGCCTTGGCTATTCGGGGTCTTTTTTGTCTCCATACAAAGGATTTTTTTGTTATAGTTCTGTGAAAAATGCCATTGGTAATTTGATAGGGATTGCATTGAATCTGTAGACTGCTTTGGGTAGTATAGTCATTTGCACAGTATTAATTCTTCCAGTCCAAGAGCATGGTATATCTGTTTGTGTCATCTTTGATTTCTTTCATCAGTGTCTTATAGTTTTCTGAGTACAGGTCTTTTACCACCTTAGGTAGGTTTATTTCTATGTACTTTATTCTTTTTGTGGCATTGGTGAATGGGATTGTTTCCTTAACTTCTCTTTCTGATCTTTTGTTGTTAGTGTATAGGAATGCAAGAGATCTCTGTGCATTAATTTTGTATCCTGCAACTTTACCAGATTCATTGATTAGCTCTAGTAGTTTTCTGGTGTCATCTTTAGGATTCTCTATGTATAGTATTATGTCACCTGCAAACAGTGACAGTTTTACTTCTTCTTTTCCAATTTGTATTCTTTTTATATATTTTTTTCTCTGATTGGCATGGCTAGGACTTCCAAACTATGTTGAATAATAGTGGCAAGAGTGGACATCCTTGTCTTCTTCCTGATCTTAAAGGAAATGCTTTCAGTGTTTACCATTGAGAATGATGTTTGCTGTGGGCCTTTGGCCTTTATTATGTTGAGGTAGGCTCCCTCTATGCCCACTTTCTGGAGAGTTTTTATCATAAATGGGTAATGAATCTTGTCAAAAGCTTTTTCTGCATCTATTGAGATGATCGTATGGTTTCTATTCTTCAATTGGTTAATATGGTGTATCACATTGATTGATTTGCATATATTGAAGAATCCTTGCATCCCTGGGATAAATCCCACTTGATCGTGGTGTATGATCCGTTTAATGTGTTGTTGGATTCTGTTTGCTAGTGTTTTGTTGAGGATTTTTGCATCTATGTTCATCAGTGATATTGGCCTGTAGTTTCTTTCTTTGTGACATCTTTGTCTGGTTTCAGTATCAGGGTGATGGTGGCCTCATAGAATGAGTTTGGAAGTGTTCCTTCCTCTGCAATATTTTGGAAGAGTTTGAGAAGGATGAGTGTTAGCTCTTCTCTAAATGTTTGATAGAATTCACCTGTGAAGCCATCTGGTCCTAGACTTTTGTTTGTTGGAAGATTTTTAATCACAGTTTCAATTTCATTACTTGTGATTGGTCTGTTCATATTTTCTATCTCTTCCTGGTTCAGTCTTGGAAGGTTATGCCTTTCTAAGAATTTGTCCCTTTCTTCCAGGTTGTCCCTTTTATTGGCATAGTGTTGCTTGTAGTAGTCTCTTATGATGCTTTATATTTCTGCGGTGTCCGTTGTAACTTCTCATTTTTCATTTCTGATTTTATTGATTTGAGTCCTCTCCCTCTTTTTCTTGATGAGTCTGGCTAAAGGTTTATCAATTTTGTTTATCTTCTCAAAGAACCAGCTTTTAGTTTTATTGATCTTTGCTATTGTTTTCTTTGTTTCTATTTCATTTATTTCTGCTCTGATCTTTATGATTTCTTCCCTTCTACTAACTTTGGGTTTTGTTTGTCCTTTCTGGAGTTCCTTTGGGTGTAAGGTTAGATTTTTTATTTGAGATTGTTCTTGTTTCCTGAGGTAGGATTGTATTGCTATAAACTTCCCTCTTAGAAATGATTTTGTTGCATCCCATAGGTTTTGGATCATTGTGTTTCTGTTGTCATTTGTCTCTAGGTATTTTTTGATTTCCTCTTTGATTTTTTCAGTGATTTCTTGGTTATTTAGTAACGTATTGGTTAGCCTCCATATGTTTGTTTTTTGTCCCTCTTATTGATTACTATTCTCATAGCATGGTGGTCAGAAAAGATGCTTGATATGATTTCAGTTTTCTTAAATTTACCAAGGCTTGATTTGTGAACCAAGATGTGATCTATGCTGGGGAATGTTCCATGTGCACTTGAGAAGAATGTGTAATCTGCTGTTTTCGGATGGAATGTCCTATAAATACCAATTAAATCTATCTGGTCTATTGTGTCATTTAAAGCTTGTGTTTCCTTAATAAATATCTGTCTGGGTGATTTGTCCATTGGTGTAAATGAGGTGTTAAATCCCCCACTATTATTGTGTTATAGTCAATTTCCTCTTTTATAGCTGTTAGCATTTGCATTATGTATTGAGGTGCTCCTGTGTTGGGTGCATGTAGATTTATAATTGTTATCTCTTCTTCTTGGATTGATTCGTTGATCATCATGTAGTGTCCTTACTTGTCTCTTGTAACATTCTGTATTTTAAAGTCTATTTTATCTGATATTAGTATTGCTACTCCAGCTTTCTTTTGATTTCCATTTGCATGTAATATCTTTTTCCATCCTGTTACTTTCAGTCTCTGTGTGTCCCTAGGTCCAAAGTGGGTCTCTTTTAGGCAGGATATATGTGGGTCTTGTTTTTGTATCCATTCAGCGAGCCTGTGTCTTTTGGTTGGAACATTTAATCTATTCACATTTAAGGTAATTATCGATATATATGTTGCTCTTACCATTTTCTTAATTGTTTTGAGTTTGTTTTTGTAGGTCCATTTCTTCTCTTGTGTTTCCTGCTTAGAGAAGTTCCTTTAGTGTTTGTTGTAGAGCTGGTTAGGTGGTTCTGAATTCTCTTAGCTTTTGCTTGTCTGTAAAGCTTTTGATTTCTCAATCAAATGTGAATGAGATCCTTGCCGGGTAGCATAATCTTAGTTGCAGGTTCTTCCCTTTCATCACTTTAAATATATCGTGCCAGAAGGGTAAGATGTGCAGATCACCTTCCTCCCCACAAATACATCAGAAATACATCTACACATAGAACAACCCCTACAGAACACCTACTGAAAGCTGGCAGAACTCAGACCTCCCAAAACGCAAGAATCTGCCCACATACCTGGGTAGGGCAAAAGAAAAAAGAAAAAACAGACACAAAAGCATAGGGACAGGACCTGCACCTCTGGGAGGGAGCTCTGAAGGAGGAAAGGTTTCCACACACTAGGAAGCCCCTTTGCGGGCGGAGGCTGTGGGTGGCGAAGGGGGTAAGTTTCAGAGCCACGGAGGAGAGCACAGCAACAGGGGTGCAGAGGGCAAAGCAGAGAGATTCCCACATGGAGGATCAGTGCCGGCCAGCACTCACCAGCCCGAGAGGCTTGTCTGCTCACCCGCCAGGGCAGGTGGGGGCTAGGAGCTGAGGCTTGGGCTTCGGAGGTCAGATCCCAGGGAAAGGACTGTGGTTGGCTGCGTGATCACAGCCTGAAGGGGGCTAGTGCTCCACAGCTGGCCAGTAGGGAGGCTGGGAAAGAGTCTGGACCTGCCTAGGAGGCACGAGACGACTTCTTGCCTCTTTGTTTCATGGTGTGCGAGGAGAGGGGATTAAGAGCGCCACCTAAACGAGCTCCAGAGATGGGCACGAGACGCGGCTATCAGCGCAGACCCGAAAGACAGGCATGAAATGCTAAGGCTGCTGCTGCAGCCACCAAGAAGCCTGTGTGCAAGCACAGGTCACTCTCCACACCTCCCCTCCCGGGAATCTGTGCAGCCCGCCACTGCCAGGGTCCCGTGATCCAGGGACAACTTCCCTGGGAGAACACACGGCGCGCTTCAGGTTGGTGCAACGTCACGCTGGCCTATGCAGCCACAGGCTCGCCCCGCATTCCATACCCCTCCCTGCCCCCAGCCTGAGTGAGCCAGAGCCACTTAATCAGTTGCTACTTTAACCCCGTCCTGTCTGAGCGAAGAACAGACGCCCTCAGGTGACCTACACGCAGAGGCAGGGCCAAATCCAAAGCTGAACCCTGGGAGCTGTGCAAACAAAGAAGAGAAAGGGAAATCTTTCCCAGCAGCCTCAGAAGCAGTGGATTAAATCTCCACAATCAACTGAATGTACCCTACATCTGTGGAATACCTGAATAGACAATGAATCATCCCAAATTGAGGCAGTGGACTTTGGGAGCAACGATATATATATATTTTATTTTTTCTCTTTTTCTGAGTGTGTATGTATATGATTCTGTGTGATTTTGTCTGTATAGCTTTGCTTTTACCATTTGGCCTAGGTTTCTGTCTGTCTTTTTTTTTTAGTATAGTTTTCAGCACTTGTTATCATTGGTGGATTGTTTTTTGGTTTAGTTGCTTTCTTCTTTCTTTCTTTTTTTTATTACTTTAAAAATTATTTTTAATTTTTAGTAATTATTTTTTATTTTAATAACTTTATTTTATTTTATTTTTTCTTTCTTTCTTTCTCTTTTTCTCCCTTTCATTCTGAGCCGTGTGTATGACAGGGTCTTGGTGCTCCGGCCGGGCATCAGACCTGTGCCTCTGAGGTGGGAGAGCTGACACTGCTCCACCACAGGACATTGGTCCACATCACGACATTGGTCCACCAGAGACCTCCGAGCTCCACGTAATATCAAACGGTGAAAATCTCGCAGAGATCTCCATCTCAACGCCAAGACCCAGCTCCACTCAACAATCAGCAAGCTACAGTGCTGGACGCCCTATGCCAAACAACTAGCAAGGCAGGAATGCAACCCCACCCATTAGAAGAGAGGCTGCCTAAAATCATGGTAAGGTCACAGACACCCCAAAACACACCACCAGATGTGGACCTCCCCACCAGAAAGTCAAGATCCAGCCTCATCCACCAGAACACAGGCACTAGTCCCCTCCACCGGGAAGCCTACACAACCCACTGAACCAACCTTAGCCACTGGGGGCAGATAGCAAAAACAACAGGAACTACAAACCTGCAGCCTGCCAAAAGGAGACCCCAAACACAGTAAGTTAAGCAAAATGAAAAGACAAAGAAACACACAGCAGATGAGGCAGCAAGGTAAAAACCCGCCCAACCAAACAAATGAAGAGGAAATAGGTAGTCTACCTGAAAAAGAATTCAGAATAATGATAGTAAACATGATCCAAAATCTTGGAAATAGAATGGAGAAAATACAAGAAACGTTTAACAAGGACCTAGAAGAACTAAAGAGCAAAAAGTGATGAATAACACAATAAATGAAATTAAAAATTCTCTAGAGGGAATCAATGGCAGAAGAACAGATAAGTGATGAGGAAGATAAAATAGTGGAAATAACTACTGCAGAGCAGAATAATGAAAAAAGAATGCAAAGAATTGAGGACAGTCTCAGAGACTTGTGGGATAACATTAAACACACCAACAGTCGAATTATAGGGGTCCCAGAAGAAGAGATAAAGAAAGGGATTGAGAAAATATTTGAAGAGATTGCAGTTGAAAACTTCCCTAATATGGGAAAGGAAATAGTTCAACAAGTCCAGGAAACGCAAAGAGTCCCATACAGGAGAAACACGGCAAGACACATATTAATCAAACTATCAAAAATTAAATACAAAGAAAAAATATTAAAAGCAGCAAGGGAAAAAGAACAAATAACATACAAGGGAATCCCCATAAGGCTAACACCTGATCTTTCAGCAGAAACTCTGCAAGCCAGAAACTCTGCAAGTGATGAAAGGGAAAAACCTAGAACCAAGATTACTCTACTCAGCAAGGATCTCATTCAGATCTGACAGAGAAATTAAAATCTTTACAGACAAGCAAAAGCTAAGAGAATTCAGCACCACCAAACCAGCTTTACAACAAATGCTAAAGGAACTGCTTTAGGCAGGAAACAAAACAGAAGGAAAAGACCTACAATAACAAACCCAGAACAATTAATAGAATGGTAATAGGAACATACATAGCGAAAATTACCTTAAATGTAAATGGATTACATGCTCCAAGCAAAAGAAATAGACTGACTGAATGGATACAAAATCAAGACCCGTGTATATGCTGTGTATAAGAGACCCACTTCAGACCTAGGGACACATACAGACTGAAAGTGAGGGGGTGGAAAAAGATATTCCATGCAAATGAAAATCAAAAGAAAGGTGGAGTAGCAATTCACATATCAGACAAAACAGACTTTAAAATAAAGACTATTACAAGAGACAAAGAAGGACACTACATAATGATCAAGGAATCAATGCAAGAAGAAGATATAAAAGTTGTAAGTATCTATGCATCCAACATAGGAGCACCTCAATACATAAGGCAAATACTAACAGCCATAAAAGGGGAAATCGACAGTAACACAATCATAGTAGGGGACTTTAACACCCCACTTTCACCAACGGACAGATATCCAAAATGAAAATAAATGAGGAAACACAAGCTATAAATGATACATTAAACAAGATGCACTTAATTGATATTTATAGGACATTCCATCCAAAAACAACAGAATGCACTTCTCAAGTGCTCATGGAACATTCTTCAGGATAGATCATATCTTGGGTCACAAATCAAGCCTTGGTAAATTTATGAAAATTGAAATCGTATCAAGAATCTTTTCCGACCACAACGCTATGAGACTAGATATCAATTAGAGGAAAAAAATCTGTAAAAAATACAAACACATGGAGGCTAAACAATACACTACTTAATAACCAAGAGATCACTGAAGAAATAAAAGAGGAAACCAAAAAATACCTAGAAACAAATGATGATGAAAACACGATGACCCAAAACCTATGGGATGCAGCAAAAGCAGTTCTAAGAGGGAGGTTTATAGCAATACAATCCTATCTCAAGAAGAAACATCTCAAATAAACAATGTAATATTACACCTAAAGCAATTAGAGAAAGAACAAAAAAACCTCAAAGTTAGCAGAAGGATGGAAATTACAAAGTTCAGATCACAGCTAAATGAAAAAAAGTGAAGGAAACATTAGCAAAGATCAATAAAACTAAAAGCTGTTTCTTTGAGAAGATAAACAAAATTGATAGACCATTAGCCAGACTTCTCAGGAAAAAAATGGAGAAGACTCAAATCAACAGAATTAGGAAAGAAAAGGAGAAGTAACAACGGACACTGCAGAAATACAAAAGATCATGAGAAATTACCACAAGCAACTATATGCCAATAAAATGGACAACCTGGAAGAAATGGACAAATTCTTAGAAAAGCACAACCTTCCGAGCCTGAACCAGGAAGAAATAGAAAATATAAACAGACCAATCACACGCACTGAAATTGAAACTGTGATTAAAAATCCTCCAACAAACAAAAGCCCAGGACCAGATGGCTTCACAGGCAAATTCTATCAAACATTTAGAGAAGAGCTAACACCTATCCTTCTCAAAGTCTTCCAAAATATAGCAGAGGGAGGAACACTCCCCAACTCATTCTACGAGGGCACCATCACCCTGATACCAAAAGTAGACAAGATGTCACAAAGAAAGAAAACTACAGGCCAATATCACTGATGAATATAGATGCAGAAATCCTCCACAAAATACTAGCAAACAGAATCCAACAGCACATTAAAAGGATCATACACCATGATCAAGTGGGGTTTACCCTGGGAGTGCAAGGATTCTTCCATCTGCGCAAATCAATGTGATACACCATATTAACAAACTGAAGGATAAAAACCATATGATCATCTCAATAGATGCAGAAAAAGCTTTCTACAAAATTCAACACCCATTTATGATAAAAATCCTCCAGAAAGTAGGCATAGTGGGAACTTACCTCAACATAATAAAGGACATATATGACAAATGCACAGCCAACGTTATCCTCAATACTGAAAAACTGAAACCATTTCCACTAAGATCAGGAACAAGACAAGGTTGCCCACTCTCACCACTATTATTGAACATAGTTTTGGAAATTTTAGCCACAGCAGTCAGAGAAGAAAAAGAAATAAATGGAATCCAAATTGGAAAAGTAGTAAAGCTGTCACTGTTTGCAGGTGACATGAAACTATATGTAGAGAATCCTAAAGATGCTACCAGAAAACTACTAGAGCTAATCAATGAATTTGTTAAAGTAGCAGGATACAAAATTAATGCACAGAAATCTTTTGCATTCCCATACACTAGTGATAAAAATCTGAAAGTGAAATTAAGGAAACACTCCCATTTACCATTGCCACAAAAAGAATAAAATACCTAGGAATAAACCTACCTAAGGAGACAAAAGACGTATATGCAGAAAACTATAAGACACTAATGAAAGAAATTAAAGATGATACAAATAGATGGAGAGATATACAATGTTCTTGGATTGGAATAATCAACATTGTGAAAATGATGCTTTGCTACCCAAAGCAATCTACAGATTCATTGCAATCCCTGTCAAACTACCACTGGCATTTTTCACAGAACTAGAACAAAAAATTTTACAATTTGTATGGAAATACAAAAGACCCCGAGTAGCCAATGCAATCTTGAGAAAGAAAAACAAAGCTGGAGGAATCAGGCTCCCAGACTTCAGACTATACTACAAAGCTGAAGTAATCAAGACAGTATGGTACTGGCACAAAAACAGAAATGTAGATCAATGGAACAGGATAGAAAGCCCAGAGATAAACCTATGCACATATGGTCAACTTATTTTTGATAAAGGAGGCAAGACTATACAATGGAGAAAAGACAATCTCTTCAATAAGTGGTGCTGGGAAAACTGGACAGCTACATGTAAAAGAATAAAATTAGCACACTCCCTAATGCCGTACATAAAAGTAAACTCAAAATGGATTAAAGACTTAAATGTAAGGCCAGACACTCTAAAACTCTTAGAGGAAAACATAGGCAGAACACTCTATGACATAAATCACAGCAAGACCCTTTTTAACCCACCTCCTAGAGAAGTGGAAATAAATACAAAAATAAATGGGACCTAATGAAACTTCAAAGCTTTTGCACAACAAAGGAAACTGTAAACAAGAGGAAAAGACAACCCTCAGAATGGGAGAAAATATTTGCAAATGAAGCAACTGACAAAGGATTAATCTCTAAAATTCACAAGCAGTTCATGCAGCTCAATATCAAAAAAAACAAACAACCGAATCCAAAAATGGGCAGAAGACCTAAATAGATATTTCTCCAAGGAAGACTTACAGATTGCCAACAAAACACATGAAAAAATGCTCAACGTCATTAATCATTAGGGAAATGCAAATCAAAACTACAATGAGATAATCATCTCACACCAGTCAAAATGGGCATCATCAAAAAAATCTACAAACAATAAATGCTGGAGAAGGTGTGGAGAAAAGGGAACCCTCTTGCACTGTTGGTGGGAATGTAAATTGATACAGCCACTATGGAGAACAGTATGGAGGTTCCTTAATAAACTAAAAATAGAATTACCATATGACCCATCAATCCCGCTCCTGGGCATACACCCAGAGAAAACCATAATTCAAAAAGAGTCATGTACCACAATGTTCTTTGCAGCTCTATTTACAATAGCCAGGACATGGAAGCAACCGAAGTGTCCATCGACAGATGAATGGATAAAGAAGATGTGGCACATATATGCAATGGAATATTACTTAGCCATAAAAAGAAACAAAACTGAGTTATTTGTAGTGAGGTGGATGGACCTATGTTCTGTCATACAGAGTGAATTAAGTCAGAAGGAGAAAAACAATGCCGTATGCAATCACATATATATGGAATCTGAAAAAAAATATATGGTCATGAAGAACCTTGGGGCAGGACGGGAATAAAGATGCAGACGTAGAGTATGCCCTTGAGGAGACGAGGAGGGGGAAGTGTAAGCTGGGACAAAGTGAGAGATTGGCAAGGACATATATACACTAGCAAATGTAAAACAGGTAAGCTGGTGGGAAGCAGCCGCATAGCACAGGGAGATCAGCTCGGTGTTTTGTGACCACCTAGAGCAGTGGTATAGGGAGGGTGGGAGGGAGGGAGATGTAAGGGGGAACAGACATGGGGATATATGTATATGTATAGCTGATTCACTTTGTTATAAAGCAGAAACTAACACACTATTGTATAGCAATTATATTCCCAAAAAGATGTTACAAATAAATAAATATATCGTGCCACTCCCTTCTGGCCTGTAGAGTTTCTGCTGAGAAATCAGCTGTTAAGCTTATTGTAGTTCCCTTGTATGTTATGTGTCCTTTTTCTCTTGTTGCTTTTAATAATTTTTCTTTGACTTTAATTTTTGTCAGTTTGATTACTGTGTGTCTTTGCGTGTTTCTCCTAGGGTTTATCCTGCCTGGGACTCTCTGTGCTTCCTGGACCTGGGTGGCTGTTTCCTTTCCCATGTTAGGGAAGTTTTCAACTATAATCTCTTCAAATATTTTCTCGGGTCCTTTCTCTCTTCTTCTGGGAACCCTATTATGCGACTGTTGTTGCGTTTAATGTTGTCCCAGAGGTCTCTTAGGCTGTCTTCATTTCTTTTCATTCTTTTTTCTTTATTCTGTTCTGCTGCAGTGAATTCCACCATTCTGTCTTCCAGGTCACTTATCCGTTGTTCTGCCTCAGTTATTCTGCTATTGATTCCTTCTAGTGTATTTTTCATTTCAGTTACTGTATTTTTCATCTCTGTTTGTTTTTTCTTTAATTCTTCTAGGTCTTTATTAAACATTTCTTGCATCTTCTCGATCTTTGCCTCCTTTCTTTTTCCAAGGTCCTGGATCATCTTCACTATCATTATTCTGAATTCTTTTTCTGGAAGGTTGCCTATCTCCACTTTATTTACTTGTTTTTCTGGGGTTTTATCTTGTTCCCTTATCTGGTACATAGTTCTCTGCGTTTTCATTTTGTCTGTCTCTCTGTGGATGTGGTTTTTGTTCCACAGACTGCAGGATTGTAGTTCTTTGTGCATCTGCTGTCTGCCCTCTGGTGGATCAGGCTATCTAAGAGTCTTTTGAAAGCTTCCCGTTGGGAGGGACTGGTGGTGGGTAGAGCTGGGTGTTGTTCTGGTGTGCAGAGCTCAGTAAAACATTAATCCGCTTGTCTCCTAATGGGTGGCGTTGAGTTTCCTTCCTGTTGGTTGTTTGGCCTGAGGCAACCCAGCACTGGAGCCTACAGGCTCTTTGGTGGGGTAATGGCAGACTTCTGGAGGGTTGACGCCAAGGGGTACTTCCCAGAACTTCTGCTGCCAGTGTCCTTGTCCCTGCAGTGAGCCACAGCCACCCCTCACCTCTGCAGGAGAGCCTCCAACACTAGCAGGTACGTCTGGTTCAGTCTTCTATGGGGTCACTGCTCCTTCCCCCTGGGTCCTGATGCACACACTACTTTGTGTGTGCCCCCCAAGAGTAGAGTCTCTCTTTCCCCTAGTCCTGTTGAAGTCCTGCAATCAAATCCTGCTAGCCTTCGAAGTCTGATTCTCTGGGAATTTCTCCTCCCATTCCCGGACCCCCTGGTTGGTAAGCCTGGCATGGGGCTCAGAACCTTCCCTCCAGTAGGTGGACTTCTGTTGTATAATTGTTCTCCAGTTTGTGAGTCACTCACCCAGTGGTTATGGGATTTGATTTTATTGTGATTGAGCCCCTCCTACTGTGTTGTTGCAGCTTCTCCTTTGTCTTTGGGTGTGGGGTATCTTTTTTGGTGAGTTCCAGTGTCTTCCTTTTGATGATTGTTCAGCAGTTAGTTGTGATTCCAGTGCTCTCGCAAGAGGGAGCGCGTGCAGATCTTTCTAATCCGCCATCTTGAACCAATCTCTCTTGACAGGTATTTTTAAAAACGGGAAAATTTTTTATATTTACTTTGATTTTTATCATTTTTAGTGTTCCTTGTTTCTTTGGATATATTCAAATTTTTGTCTAGTATTGTACACCTTCTGCCTGAAAATCTGTTTTGTTAACAGGTTTTTTTTTCTTTCAGTACTTCACAGACGTTATTCCATTGTTTTTTAGCTTGCATAGTTTTGGATAAGAAGTCTGCTGTATTATTTTTGCTATTCCAAATATAAATATTTCTATTTGTTCCCTCTGGCTGCCTCCAAAGATTCTCTTTTTCTTTGATTTTTCAGCAGCTTGGCTATTTGGTGTGTATTTTTGTTTTGTTTTCTTTGCTGGGGAGGAAGAGGGTCCCTAAAGTTCACAGATTTATGGCGTAATGTCTTTCATTATTTTTGGAAATTTTTCAGCTGTTAACTGTTTAAATGTTTCTTCTACCATGTTCTCAATCTTTTCTCCTTCTGGGATTCCAGTTATACTTATGCTAGACCCTTTGCTATTTTCTTTCAGCTTGTACGTGCTTTGGGGTTTCCCCCACTCTTTTTTGTCTCTTTGTGTTTTAACTTTTATTTCTATTGATCTACAAGTTCACTGAGTCTTTCCTTTATTTCGTTGAGTCTACTGCTCAACCTTTTGAAATAATTCTTTATCTTTGATAATGTTTTTCATTTCTAACATCTTCATTTAACTCTTATAATTTCTGTTTCTCTACAAAATTCCACATCTGTTCATGGATATTCACCTTTTCTACTAAATCCTTTAATATATTAATCATGATTATTTTAAAGTCCCTATCTGATAGTTCTAACATCTTGGTCACCTATGAGTCTCATTCTGATGATAGATTTATCTCTTGACAGTGAATTATTTTTTCCTTCCTTTTAAAAATATATCTCTTGGGGGGAGGAGAGAAGATGGCGGAAGAGTAAGACGCGGAGATCACCTTCCTTCCCACAGATACAGTAGAAATACATCTACACGTGGAACTGCTCCTACAGAACACCCACTGAACGCTGGCAGAAAACGTCAGACCTCCCAAAAGGCAAGAAACTCCCCCCGTACTTGGGTAGGGCAAAAGAAAAAAGAAATAACAGAGACAAAAGAATAGGGACGGCACCTGCACCAGTGGGAGGGAGCTGTGAAGGAGGAAAGATTTCCACGCACTAGGAGCCCCTTCGCGGGCAGAGAGTGCGGGTGGCAGAGGGGGGAAGCTTCGGAGCCACGGAGGAGAGCGCAGCCACAGGGGTGCGGAGGGCAAAGCGGAGAGATTCCCGCACTTCCCGCACGGAGGCTCGGCGCTGACCAGCACTCACCAGCCCGAGAGGCTTGTCTGCTCAGCCGCCGGGGCGGGCGGGGCTGGGAGCTGAGGCTCGGGCTTCGGTCGCAGGGAGAGGACTGGGGTTGGCGGCGTGAACACAGCCTGAAGGGGTTAGCGCACCACAGCTAGCCGGGAAGGAGTCCGGGAAAAAGTCTGCAGCTGCCGAAGAGGCAAGAGACTTTTTCTTCCCTGTTTCCTGGTGCGCGAGGAGAGGGGATTCAGAGCGCCGCCTAAACGAACTCCAGAGACGGGCGCGAGCCGCAGCTAACAGCGCGGATCCCATAGCAACAGGGGCGCAGAGGGAAAAACGGAGAGATTCCCGCACGGAGGCTCGGCGCCGAGCAGCGCTCACCAGCCCGAGAGGCTTGTCTGCTCCCCCGCCGGGGCGGGCGGGGCTGGGAGCGGAGGCTCGGGCTTCGGTCGGATCGCAGGGAGAGGACTGGGGTTGGCGGCGTGAACACAGCCTGAAGGGGTTAGCGCACCACAGCTGGCTGGGAGGGAGACCGGGAAAAAGTCTGCAGCTGCCGAAGAGGCAAGAGACTTTTTCTTGCCTCTTTGTTTCGCGGCGCGCAAGGAGAGGGGATTCAGAGCGCCGCCTAAACGAACTCCAGAAACTGGCGTGAGCCGCGGCGATCAGCGCGGACCCCAGAGACGGGCGTGAGACGCTGGGGCTGCTGCTGCCGCCTCCAAGAAGCCTGTGTGCGAGCACAGGTCACTCTCCACACCGCCCCTCCCGGGAGCCCGTGCAGCCCGCCACTGCCAGGGTCCCGTGATCCAGGGACAACATCCCCCGGGAGAACGCACTGCGCACCTCAGGCTGCTGCAACGTCACGCCAGCCTCTGACGCCGCAGGCTCGCCCCGCCTCCTCTGTACCCCTCCCTCCCCGCGGCCTGGGTGAGCCACAGTCCCCGAAGCAGCTGCTCCTTTAACCCCGTCCTGTCTGGGCGGGGAACAGACGCCCTCAGGAGACCTACACGCAGAGGCGGGTCCAAATCCAAAGCTGATCCCCAGGAGCTGTGTGAACAGAGAAGAGGAGGGGAAATCTGTCCCAGTAGCCTCAGAAGAAGCGGATTAAAACTCCACAAACAACTTGATGTGCCTGCATCTGTTGAATACCTGACTAGACAACGAATCATCCCAAATTCAGGAGGTGGACTTTGGGAGCAGGATATATTAATTTTTCCCCTTTTCCTTTTTTTTTTTGTGAGTGTATATGTATATGCTTCTGGGGGAGATTTTGTCTGTATAGCTTTGCTTTACAATAGCTTTATTTTACTTCACTATATTATAGCTTCTTTCTTTCTTTTCTTTCTTTCTTTCTTTCTTTCTTTCCTTCCTTCCTTCCTTCCTTCCTTCCTCCTTCCTTCCTTCCTTCCTTCCTTCCTTTCTTTCTTTCTTTCTATTTTTTCTCCCTTTTACTCTGAGCCGTGTGGACGAAAGGCTCTTGGTGCTTCAGCCAGGCATCAGGGCCGTACCTCGGAGGTGGGAGAGCCAACTTCAGGACACTGGTCCACAAGAGACCTCCCAGCTCCACGTAATACCAAACGGCAAAAATCTCTCAGAGATCTCCATCTCAACATCAAGACCCAGCATCACTCAATGACCAGCAAGCTACAGTGCTGAACACCCTATGCCAAACAACTAGCAAGACAGGAACACAGCCTCATCCATTAGCAGAGAGGCTGCCTAAAATCATAATAAGGCCACAGACACCCCAAAATACACCACCAGACGTGGACGTGCCCACCAGAAAGACAAGATCCAGCCTCATCCACCAGAGCTCAGGCACTAGTTCCCTCCACCAGGAAGCCTACACAACCCACTGAACCAACCTTAGCCACTGGGGACAGATACCAAAAACAACGGGAACTACAAACCTGCAACCTGTGATAAGGAGACCCCAAACACAGTAAGATAAGCAAAATGAGACGACAGAAAAACACACAGCAGATGAAGGAGCAGGGTCAAAACACACTAGACTTAACAAATGAAGAGGAAATAGGTAGTCTACCTGAAAAAGAATTCAGAATAATGATAGTAAGGATGATCCAAAATCTTGGAAATAGAATAGACAAAATGCAAGAAGCATTTAACAAGGACGTAGAAGAACTAAAGAGGAATCAAGCAATGATGAAAAACACAATAAATGAAATTAAAAATACTCTAGATGGGATCAATAGCAGAATAACTGAGGCAGAAGAAAGGATAAGTGACCTGGAAGATAAAATGGTGGAAATAACTACTGCAGAGCAGGATAAAGAAAAAAGAATGAAAAGAACTGAGGACAGTCTCAGAGACCTCTGGGACAGCATTAAACGCACCAACATTCGAATTATAGGGGTCCCAGAAGAAGAAGAGAAAAAGAAAGGGATTGAGAAAATATTTGAAGAGATTATAGTTGAAAACTTCCCTAATATGGGAAAGGAAATAGTTAATCAAGTCCAGGAAGCACAGAGAGTCCCATACAGGATAAACCCAAGGAGAAACACGCCAAGACACATATTAATCAAACTGTCAAAAATTAAATATAAGGAAAACATATTAAAGGCAGCAAGGGAAAAAAAACAAATAACACACAAGGGAATCCCCATAAGGTTAACATCTGATCTTTCAGCAGAAACTCTGCAAGCCAGAAGGGAGTGGCAGGATATACTTAAAGTGATGAAGGAGAAGAACCTACAACCAAGATTACTCTACCCAGCAAGGATCTCATTCAAATGTGATGGAGAAATTAAAACCTTTACAGACAAGCAAAAGCTGAGAGAGTTCAGCACTACCAAACCAGCTTTACAACAAATGCTAAAGGAACTTCTCTAGGCAAGAAACACAAGAGAAGGAAAACACCTACAATAACAAACCCAAAACATTTAAGAAAATGGGAATAGGAACATACATATCGATAATTACCTTGAATGTAAATGGATTAAATGCTCCCACCAAAAGACACAGGCTGGCTGAATGGATACAAAAACAAGACCCATATATATGCTGTCTACAAGAGACCCACTTCAGACCTAGAGACACATACAGACTGAAAGTGAGGGGATGGAAAAAGATATTCCATGCAAATGGAAATCAAAAGAAAGCTGGAGTAGCAATTCTCATATCAGACAAAATAGACTTTAAAATAAAGACTATCACAAGAGACAAAGAAGGACACTATATAATGATCAAGGGATCGATCCAAGAGGAAGGTATAACAATTGTAAATATTTATGCACCCAACATAGGAGCACCTCAATACATAAGGCAAGTACTAACAGCCATAAAAGGGGAAATCGACAGCAACACAATCATAGTAGGGGACTTTAACACCCCACTTTCACCAATGGACAGATCATCCAAAATGAAAATAAATAAGGAAACACAAGCTTTAAATGATACATTAAACAAGATGGACTTAATTGATATTTATAGGACATTCCACCCAAAAACAACAGAATACACATTTTTCTCAAGTGCTCATGGAACATTCTCCAGGATAGATCATATCTTGGGTCACAAATCAAACCTTGGTAAATTTAAGAAAATTGAAATCGTATCAAGTATCTTTTCCGACCACAACGCTATGAGACTAGATATCAATTACAGGAAAAGATCTGCAAAAAATACAAACACATGGAGGCTACACAATACATTACTTAATAATGAAGTGATTACTGAAGAAATCAAAGGGGAAATCAAAAAATACCTAGAAATAAATGACAATGGAGATACGACGACCCAAAACCTATGGGACGCAGCAAAAGCAGTGCTAAGAGGGAAGTTTATAGCAATACAAGCCTACCTCAAGAAACAGGAAACATCTCGAATAAACAACCTAACCTTGCACCTAAAGCAATTAGAGAAAGAAGAACAAAAAAACCCCAAAGCCAGCAGAAGGAAAGAAATTATAAAGATCAGGTCAGAAATAAATGAAAAAGAAATGAAGGAAACAATAGCAAAAATCAATGAAACTAAAAGCTGGTTCTTTGAGAAGATAAACAAAATTGATAAACCATTAGCCAGACTCATCAAGAGAAAAAGGGAGAAGACTCAGATCAATAGAATTAGAAATGAAAAAGGAGAAATAACCACTGACACTGCAGAAATACAAAAGATCATGAGAGATTACTACAAGCAACTCTATGCCAATAAAATGGACAACCTGGAAGAAATGGACAGATTCTTAGAAATGCACAACCTTCCGAGACTGAACCAGGAAGAAATAGAAAATATGAACAGACCAATCACAAGCACTGAAATTGAAACTGTGATTAAAAACCTTCCAACAAACAAAAGCCCAGGACCAGATGGCTTCACAGGCGAATTCTATCAAACATTTAGAGAAGAGCTAACACCTATCCTTCTCAAACTCTTCCAAAATATTGCAGAGGGAGGAACACTCCCAAACTCATTCTACGAGGCCACCATCACCCTGATACCAAAACCAGACAAAGATGTCACAAAGAAAGAAAACTACAGGCCAATATCACTGATGAACATAGATGCAAAAATCCTCAACAAAATACTAGCAAACAGAATCCAACAGCACATTAAAAGGATCATACACCATGATCAAGTGGGGTTTATCCCAGGAATGCAAGGATTCTTCAATATACGCAAATCAATCAATGTGATACACCATAT
This sequence comes from Balaenoptera ricei, assembly GCF_028023285.1. Lineage (NCBI taxonomy): Eukaryota > Metazoa > Chordata > Mammalia > Artiodactyla > Balaenopteridae > Balaenoptera > Balaenoptera ricei. Next base: position 18,236,572 of record NC_082643.1, read on the forward strand.
TAACAAATTGAAGGAGAAAAACCATATGATCATCTCAATAGATGCAGAGAAAGCTTTCGACAAAATTCAACACCCATTTATGATAAAAGCCCTGCAGAAAGTAGGCATAGAGGGAACTTTCCTCAACATAATAAAGGCCATATATGACAAACCCACAGCCAACATTGTCCTCAATGGTGAAAAACTGAAACCATTTCCACTAAGATCAGGAACAAGACAAGGTTGCCCACTCTCACCACTATTATTCAACATAGTTTTGGAAGTGTTAGCCACAGCAATCAGAGAAGACAAAGAAATAAAAGGAATCCAAATCGGAAAAGAAGAAGTAAAGCTGTCACTATTTGCAGATGACATGATACTATACATAGAGAATCCTAAAGAGGCTACCAGAAAACTCCTAGAGCTAATCAATGAATTTGGTAAAGTAGCAGGATACAAAATTAATGCACAGAAATCGCTTGCATTTCTATACACTAATGACGAAAAATCTGAAAGTGAAATTAAGAAAACACTCCCGTTTACCATTGCAACAAAAAGAATAAGATATCTAGGAATAAACCTACCTAAGGAGACAAAAGACCTGTATGCAGAAAATTATAAGACACTGATGAAAGAAATTAAAGATGATACAAATAGATGGAGAGATATACCATGTTCCTGGATTGGAAGAATCAACATTGTGAAAATGACTCTACTACCCAAAGCAATCTACAGATTCAATGCAATCCCTATCAAACTACCACTGGCATTTTTCACAGAACTACAACAAAAAATTTCACAATTTGTATGGAAACACAAAAGACCCCGAATAGCCAAAGCAATCTTGAGAACGAAAAATGGAGCTGGGGGAATCAGGCTCCCTGACTTCAGACTATATTACAAAGCTTCAGTAATCAAGACAGTTTGGTACTGGCACAAAAACAGAAATATAGATCAATGGAACAGGATAGAAAGCCCAGAGATAAACCCACACACATATGGTCACCTTATCTTTGATAAAGGAGGCAAGCATATACAGTGGAGAAAAGACAGCCTCTTCAATAAGTGGTGCTGGGAAAATTGGACAGGTACATGTAAAAGTATGAAATTAGAACACTCCCTGACACCATGCACAAAAATAAACTCAAAATGGATTAAAGACCTAAGTGTAAGGCCAGACACTATCAAACTCTTAGAGGAAAACATAGGCAGAACACTCTATGACATACATCACAGCAAGATTCTTTTTGACCCAGCTCCCAGAGAAATGGAAATAAGAACACAAATAAACAAATGGGACCTAATGAAACTTAAAAGCTTTTGCACAGCAAAGGAAACCATAAACAAGACCAAAAGACAACCCTTAGAATGGGAGAAAATATTTGCAAATGAAGCAACTGACAAAGGATTAATCTCCAAGATTTACAAGCAGCTCATGCAGCTCAATAACAAAAAAACGAACAACCCAATCCAAAAATGGGCAGAAGACCTAAATAGACATTTCTCCAAAGAAGATATACAGATGGCCTACAGGCACATGAAAGAATGCTCAACATCATTAATCATTAGAGAAATGCAAATCAAAACTACAATGAGATATCATCTCACACCGGTCAGAATGGCCATCATCAAAAAATCTAGAAACAATAAATGCTGGAGAGGGTGTGGAGGAAAGGGAACACTCTTGCACTGTTGGTGGGAATGTAAATTGATACAGCCACTATGGAGAACAGTATGGAGGTTCCTTAAAAAACTACAAATAGAACTACCATACGACCCAGCAATCCCACTACTGGGCATATACCCTGAGAAAACCATAGGTCAAAAAGTGTCATGTACCACAATGTTCATTGCAGCTCTATTTACAATAGCCAGGACATGGAAGCAACCTAAATGTCCATCGACAGATGAATGGATAAAGAAGATGTGGCACATATATACAATGGAATATTACTCAGCCGTAAAAAGAAATGAAATGGAGGTATTTGTAATGAGGTGGATGGAGTTAGAGTCTGTCATACAGAGTGAAGTAAGTCAGAAAGAGAAAAACAAATACAGTATGCTAACACATATATACGGAATCTAAGGAAAAAAAAAAAAAAAAAAAGGCCATGAAGAACCTAGTGGCAAGACGGGAATAAAGACACAGACCTACTAGAGAATGGACTTGAGGATAGGGGGAGGGGGTGGGGTGAGATGTGACAGGGTAAGAGAGTGTCATGGACATATATACACTACCAAATGTAAAATAGATAGCTAGTGGGAAGCAGCCGCATAGCACAGGGAGATCAGCTCGGTGCTTTGTGACCACCTAGAGGGGTGGGATGGGGAGGGTGGGAGGGAGGGAGATGCAAGAGGGAAGAGAAATGGGAACATATTGTATATGTATAACTGATTCACTTTGTTATAAAGCAGAAGCTAACACACTATTGTAAGGCAATTATACTTCAATAAAGATGTTTAAAAAAAAAAAAAAAAAAAAATATATCTCTTAATTTTGTAATGAATGATGGACATTATGTGTAGAAAAACACTAGAGACTGAAATTAACAATATTTAATCTCTGGAAGTAGCACACTTCCTTTTATTTCAGGCAGTTAGTATGGGGTGGAGGACCAGCCAGTCTAGTCAGAAGTTGAGCTGGGTTCACGTTTTGCTGTTGCTAACTTTACTTCAGTGCAGTAGTTTTCAGAACTTTAGTAGTTGGCTGTTCCTACCTTGTGCTTAGACTAGGGGTACTAGAGGAATTTTTTTAGTGTTCCTGCTCTCTCTTCAGACTTCAGCCATTCATGCCTGCCTGTTCCACAGAGAGTCTCTCCATACTCTTGTTCTTCTCCCAACAGTAGGCTATTATTGATAAGCACCATGCTGAACAGCCATCACTGTTACTATCTATCTATGAAGCAAAACCCATTTCTAAACATTTTGGTTCTAAGTAGAAAGAAATTCAAAGTAGATTAAGTAGTGAGGAAAGAAGCTGTGATTTTCCATTGATTGTACCCATATCACAGTTGCTACATGTGATTAAATAATTAAATAGGTAAGGAAATAATTCAAGCCCTATATTAATTGATTAAATAATGTCCTGTATTATTGATTAAATAAAGTCTTGGATTAATTATACTTGAGAAATATTATTGTTAGTAATCTGAAAACTGTAGTTTCTGTGAGATGTATAAAATCTGAATATATAGTAAAGGCTTACTTAATGTCAGATATTCTTTTTTTAATACGAAGCTTGAATACTTCACATTGTTTATATAGAGAAGTGTATTAGTTTCCTGGGGATGCTGTAATGAAGTTCCACAAACTGGTGGCTTAAAACAACAGAAATTTATTATTTTACAGTTGTGGAGGCTGTAACTTCAACATCAAGGTGTCATGCAGGACCATGCTCCCTTTAAACCTGTAGGCAAGGAGGGCTTTTTTTTTTTTTTTTGCTTCTTCCTAGCTTCTGGTGGCATCTGGAGTTCCTTGGCTTGTGGCAGCAAACTCCAGTCTCTTCTGTTGTCTTCACATGGCTGTCTTCTCCATTTGTGTTTTCATGTCTTCATATGGCATTCTCCTCTCTGCATCTCTCTCTTCTTCTTATAAGAATACCAGTCATATTGGATTGGAGACCCACCCTACTACAGTATGACCTCATCTTAACTAACCTCTCTTCATTGACCCTGTTTCCAAATAAAGTCTGAGGTACTGGGAGTTAGGACTTGCACATATATTTTTGGGAGACACAGTTCAACCCATAATAAGCAGGAATAATGTCAGTGTCTCAAAAGCAGACTCCTTTATCAGTAGCCTTATCTCAGATAAAGATATTAAACTACTGAACCTAAATGGCATGCTAAGCATATGCTCATGAGTAAATCTGTGTGTCATAAATTTGTGTTTTAAGTTTATAAGAAGAAATTTGATATTTGATTCCTTTTCAGTTCAGGTAAATTTAAAGATAGCAACTAACATTTTTTAAATCACATTTCAATGAAAATATTTACAAACTTTATCCTATTTAACTCCTTATTTGGAGCATTATTCATACAGAATTCTGGCAAACTTTAGAAATTCAGTCATTTTCTTAACTGAGTAATGTGATAGTTTGGGGATTTTCAGTAATATTTTTCATTTAGTTATCTAAGACATCTGAGTTTTGTAACACGTGGCTGGCATTCACTGAAAATGAAAGGGCTCTTAATGGGCTCTTTGAAGTTTAAAATCTAGGATTCTAATCTCAGTTATAGTTTAGTATTGACTAAAAAGTCTCAGAATAGTATTTGTGTTCCTGCATTTAATATGAGTCTAATTTATGTTGCCTATTGTATTAAAATCCTTGTTTAGTATATATTATACATTTTCAAATTCTGTTATAACAAAGTATTTGTTCTTAGAGGTTTAAAAGTGGCATAGTAGTAGAGTCTGAAGGAAAGACGTGAGGAATGTGATTAAAATAAATGTTATGTTATTAAAATAAATGACATCTTTATAATGTTATCACTTTTTCCAAACCAATACTAGTAAGGTCTTAAGTTATAATTGTTTTGACTTTAAGCACCTATTCTGAATCACTTTTTTGTTCACTAAGAAAAAGCACATCAAAAATTATTGTTATTTCTAGACAGTATAATTTTTCAGAGCTCAGCTTTCTAGCTTAGCTTGGAAAACGAATTTCTGATTTATTTGCCATGGTCTTTATAGTGTCTAGTAATATTTACTTGGGAAAAATTTAAATAAGTACATTAATTATAATGATTAATGATTGGAAAGCTAAAATAGCAGAATTTAACACATTAAAAAACCTTACACAGCATACGTTAAGTATTTCCTGTGTGCACACATGGACACAGTAGAAATAGAAGTAGAAATTGAAATGAATAAGAGAATGTCAAAGCTAAAAAGAAGTCTGACCATCTTCTACTCTTGCTTTCCCCCCTTTTCCAGATTAGGAAACTGACATCAACAGAGGTTAAGAGGCTTTCTTATGGTCAAACTTAACAAAACCCCAAATTTAAAGACCTTATTATAGTTATTTTATAAGTCATTACCTCAGTGATAATCACTAAGTGAGTGATTACCTCAGTTTTTGAAAATATTAAACACTTCTACTTTGCCTTATTGAAATTCTTAATTTTAACATTTCAAATTTTAGGTAACAAAAAAATTCTAATTTCTACTCCGACAACCAGGACTAGTCCAAGGACTTCATCATTAAATGTTCTTTCCATTCAGGTCCTCAGTTTATGACATGTCTACAACTTTATTTAAAGAGGGAAGTCTTACTTCCTGTTGGAAATAAATCTTCTTTACCCTTAAATAGCTATAACTGAACTTTAATTACAGTATGAGATACTGAAAGTGATTGGGAAAAGTTGCATATCATCCTAGGTCTAATAGTGGAGAGGGTGAAAAAGTGGGAAAGATTGTATCTGATGTCTTCTCTTTTCTGTCTGTGAAAGTAGGAAACATGGTTTCTGTTAAGAATGCAGAAGTTGGGAAAGGGAGGGACTTGTAAAAGTTGTGACTGTTTGGATGGTTCATCATGGGTAATGTGACAGGGATGTGTGAAAAGATGTGCAGCATAGTTTAAGGGTTTGTCCTTCTTTGTGAGGCATATAAGTTTTACAGAGTTAAAGAAAAGATTGTGTAATTTGTTCAATCTTTACTGTGGTTCTAATATTGTTAGTTAAAGCACATTTTCTCAGAGATTTGGAAATTTCTCACTCTCAACGTGGATCTCAATGAATGGATGTGTGACTCTCCATGAGTTTTGATATGGATATGAAAATTGTGTTATTGTACTATGCCTCTTTAATCTCTTAACCAATTATATGTGAAATAGATTTTGCCTATCATCTTCTCTCTGTTTAGCCTGCATTTTGGACAGCTATTGTTTAATGTAGATTGGTCTTAATATTTGTTAAGTTCATGGATACCCTAAAAAGATTTTGGGGGGAAAGATACCCAAGAACTAGTCAGAAATGAATCTTTAAAAAAGATTCACAATTGACACCAAGACAGTGCTACTGTCTTGCTGAACTAAATGGTAAAGGTATATATACCTTTTTTAGTGTTTAATGAGGGAACGTTGAATTGGAATTCAGATTTCCCAAGTTTTAGTTCAGAAGGCTGATATTTAATCATCACAATTTCTTTAAGCAAAGTCTGAGTTGAGATATAAGAAAAACGAAATATGGTTTATAATTTATCTTCTTAATTCCCTTACAGTAGTATTATCTCTAAAATACATGTACAAGAACAGTCATTTTTATCTCTGTGTTCAGAGCCTTAGTTTTCATTTTGGCCATCAGTAACCCGAAAGAGCCTTTGTTAGCCTTATGCGCCATATCATCTTTAATTATGCCAGATCTCTAGCACTTACTATAATGTGTGTGTGCAGCCGGTGCACAGCCAGCATTGTTAATTAACATAGAGCATTTGTGCAGGATGCTTTTATAGAAAACAGAGTGAGTGAGGCAGTGCACAAATCCATGACAGTGTAACATGTTAAAAGTGAACTCTTTAATTGCTAAAACTTCTTTGAAAACACAAAAGATAATTTATTCAGTAGTATCTCCACAACACATACTTTTCTCGTGTTTTTCAATATTAATTTTTGACAAAGTTTAGATGAAGGCTTATTAGTATGATCAGCTCCTGTAGTTTATTTCTCTCGTGTAGTCATAATTTTCTGCGGTGCTGCATCATAATCATCACCACAGCAACCACTCCTGATGTCACAGAGGATTATTACTTCTGGTGGGAAATAAGTAGTTTGAGCAGATGAATGCATAAGGAATGAAGATCTTGTTATTATACAAATAAGTAGAGGGTGGGAGGAAAACATCAGATATGTATGTAGGCATAATTCGTTTAAAATAGAATTATGGTACTGAGAATTTCTGAGAATATGAAAAAAAGTGATGTTTAAACCATAAAAGTGGAAGGTAGCATGGAAAACATAGACTTTTAGATTATAAAAATAAATTATTTTTAAAAATTAATTATAGATAAAATTTGCTATTGCAAATTATCGGCCACTTTGACATCCAACACTGTGCTGCTTCCCCAGTCTTCCTCCTTAGTCTTTTCAAAGATTTAAGCCTTCTAAATTCTGCTTTCAGAAAGCTGGTGATTATTGAAATGATAAAAAAAAAACAAACAGTGTATTTGCTGATATTATTGTAAAGCTTTTCTATAAGCAAGAGTATAAAAAAGTTCCAGAATTGTGCTTATCCAGTCATATTATTACACAGGCTTGATAGTCAGCTTCTAGTAGCTACTTGGCTCTCTTTCCATTTTTTTCTTTCAAATTCTAACATGTATGCATCCATTTATCTCTCTTTTTCTCCCTCCCTCAATGTGAACTGTTTTTTTCCCCATGTACATGCTACATACTCTTGAACTAAATTAACTGTCTTATTGAATGTACAGAAAAGGAAACTGTCAGCAAAGACCTGCTCCTGTATATTCTGCAATAGGTTCAACCTCACCCATCAGATTTAAAAATCAAATAGAATGCCAGTGGTAGTGAAGGAGTGAAGCAGCAGGAACTCACACACTGCTGGAGGGAATGTACACTGGCTTTGGAAGCCTGTTTGTCATTATCTAAAAAAGTGGAAGATGTGCAGATTCTATGAACCAACAATACCACCTGGGTATTATAAAAAATAGCCCAAACCTAAAAACAACCCAGGTAATAATCAGCAAAAGAATAGACAAATAATTACTATGTGTTCATACAATGAATATTGTACAGCAAAGAAGCATATAACAGAGTGGATGAATTTCATAAACATACTGTTGAGTGTAAGAAGGCACAAAAAGAATGAATACAACATGATTTCATTCAAATAAAGTTCAAAAAAAGCAAAGCCAAACCATATTGTGGTGGTTTAAACATTAAAAAAGAAGTAGATGATTTTCATTCTCACCTCTCCCTCTCTCTCTCTCTCTCTCTCTCATCCCCAAGGTGAATCATACTTTACCAAAATCAACCCTAAGGCCCCATCCATTCCATAAATATTGAGTGCCTGCTGTGTACTAGGCATTTGGGGAAAGATACAAGCAAATCTGAACGTAGGATACACTATAACCCATCAGATAGTTGTATTCAGAGGTTGTTTTTAGGTCCTTTCCTCAGCCTTAGCGTATAACTTGTACTTGGTAATGGAATACCAGCTTGTTCACATTTTTTTCTCATTTGTGAGGCATAATAAACATGACATACAAATTTTATTGCTTCCTGCTTTTGGCTACTGAATATCTTTTTGACTACTGAAGAGTAATACCACCTGTTAGATTTAAAGTGCAGTATCTCATTAGATTTAAAGCCCTGCTCTTACCTAGTGTGAAGAAAGATCATATTTGTGCTGGAAGCTACTTTGTGTGACAGGTCATCATTAAAGAATGTAGCAGGGCTTAAAGAATTGGTGGGCTGCACTTTCTCCAGTGGTTGGATACCTCATAATTTTGGAAAATAAAAATGTAAATTATATTTCTAGAAGTGACAGCTCAGGATGCTTCACAAATTAGAAGTCACTTATTATCAGAAGAGTTAAAAGTGAGCCTACATTCGGGGATATGAAAGTTTAGGATAAGGAACCTTTTGGAAATTATTTTTAAGTGAACAATAATAATACTCATTTTAATATCATAACATAAAGCTATAGGACTACCTTTACTGCGGAAACAGTTTATATGGACTTGTGTAATGACAGATGTTCTAATATGTATTTTAAATAATTTGTAAGATGCCTTTAAAAACTTACTGGTTTTGGTAGAGTAAAAGAACACAGCATTATAGCACAGGGAACTCTACTCAATGCTCTGTGACCTAAATGAGAAGAAAATCCAAAAAAAGGGATATATGTATACGTATAGCTGATTCACTTTGCTGTACAGTATAAATTAACACAACACTGTAAAGCAACTATACTCCAATAAAAAAAAGCATTATTATTTATTTCTTTGCATCTTCAGATTCTTTAAAATATTTTAATAAAATTCTCTTTGACTCAGATATCTTCTATTATATGTGCTTTGCTTTTCTTCTCAAATTTGGTAATAATGTATCAATAATTTCTAATGTAGAAATTGAGCTTATGCTCTTCAGCCAACTCTTGATAACACATAGCTATCTTGTAGTCCAAACAGGGCAGGGAGGGAGGAAGGGAACAAAGAAGGAAGCAAAGGAAGGGAAGTGAAATACTGTGGTTCTGAAACACAAGTAGGTAATTTGCCTTTTAATTGTAGTTACGTTCTTATTTATTGCATTATTAAATTTGATGAACAAATTTGTTGAATAAATTTTATTAAAATTTATTGAATTATTTAATGTTTTGAACATTGAATACCTCAGTGTTGATAGGAAGCCAGCTTAGCTTTCTAAGCATATACGATTTATATTTTGAAAGCCCATATTTACTCAACAGTTAGAATTAAAAACTATTTGAGCTTTGTAATTTAGGGATGGGATATATATTGTATATGCATAGTGTTGAAGGTCTGAACCTTTAGATTTGTCATCCTAATATTTAGTTTTTTCTGACATGATCCACATACAAATTGCCTAACAATTTAGATAATTTACATTTATGTTATTGGAAAAGAAAACTTTAGAAATTAGATTTCTAAATGAGATATGACCAATGTACTTGGCTGGCTCATGTGACTAGCTAACTTGGCACTTAAGAATTTTCTGTGATCTTATTAGCTAATTAGCATAGGGTCCTCTTCTGCATCTGTATAATCATAGAATAAAGCCAAGTGGACGTGGCACAAAACTCAAGTGACCAAAACTGTTTTGTTTCATTTTAGTATGGATTTCCTTAAAATTTTGCAAAATTATGAAGCTAGTATTTATGAAGCCCCGCTATATAAGTTGTGTGTGTGTATTTCTACCACAGGAAATGATATGTATTGTCTCATTTTCTAATATGGTTCAGCAGCAGTTATAAAGATATGACCTTAGTTTCAGTTCTTTTATTAGGAAAATGAAAATCTTTCATTTACTAACTAATTTCATAGCTGTAAGTCCTTTGTGAGCCATTTCTTTTACTGATCCTTTTGTTGTGCTTCTATAGCTGCAAGATCCAGTATAGCAGCCACTAGGCATTTTGACTCTTGAGCAATTGAAATGTGGCTAGTCTGAATTGACATGCAACTGTAAGTGTAAAATATAAAATACACTTGGATTTCAAAGATTTATCACAAAGCAGAGATGTAAAATATTTCATTAATAATTTGTATATTGATTGTGTATTGGAGTGATCAGTATTTTAGATATATTGGATTGAGTAAAATATATTACTAAAACTAATTTTTCACTTTTTATGTTTATGTGGCTACTAGTAAATTTAAATTATGTAGGTAGCTCACATTTGCGGCTCTCATATTTTTATTGGATAGCACTGTTCTAGAGTCTATCATATTTTATATAAGGAAGTCAGATTTAGAAAGACATAGTCTTTCTTTCATCTCTTTCCAATTCTATGTTCAAGGGTTAGAAAGTATTTTAAAGCAGTTTATATGTTCCAACAATTAAATGACATCTGTTCTATGTAATGTAGGTGTACATATCATAGAAGGTATGTCTGACCATTTGACCGCTGGTTGTAATGTTGAAGTGTATTGGTGTGCTCGTGAATGGAGAGAATAAGGAAAAATGAAACACAAACTACTAAGAATTGAAAAAGGGAACATGCTTATGTACTATTGAAAATGTCAGTAAAAGACCCTAGTACTAATCTTTAGGAATTACATATTGTAATCTAAAATTATACTGTGTTGCAGATGGTTATCTTTGGTAATAACTGACTTTGAAACCACTGATAGAAAGATACATTTAGTGGTTTCCAAGCTGAGAAAAAAAATATTCCAATGGAATATTAGTTCCTATTTTTTTCTCTTACACAGCGTTGTCATCTGTGAAAGAGGAGGCAAAATATTTCACATGTCATAGTCATAAAATCTTAGGACCCACAGAAGTTCTTTAAGTTCCTATATGATACCAATAAGAATAATCATTTTTCTCCTAAAAAGTGATTGTCTCTTTTCCCCATCCCACCCCCATTTCCATGTTTATTTGTTTTGTTTTCCAAAAAGTCATATTTAATGCCCTACTTAGGTTTATTTAATACTTACTAAATAAGGAATAACTGTTATGTTTTGTATTTGAAATTGTAAGGTACCTTTCTTTTTTCTTTTCTTTTTAATTTGACTCTTTGTTTTACAGATGAGGGCAGAAGTGCAGTTGACCAAGCAGGTGGTGCACAGATTGTAATTGACCATTTAAGGTCACTGTGCAGTAAAACAGATCCCGCCAATGAGAAGCTCTTGACTGTCTTTTGTGGCATGCTGATGAACTATAGCAATGAGAATGGTAAACAAAATTGAAAACTTGCTTTATCTGTGGGGGAAAAATTAAAAATCATTACTGTAGTATAAACCAAAACTATTTAGAAAAATTATGAACAAAGCATTCATAAGTAGCATATAAAATTAGTAATTAGTCAACATTAAATAACAATGTTTAAAAATACAAAATGGTCCAATTTACTAAATGGGACTAATTGTTGAAGGGTTGTCCATGTTAATCAATACCAAAAACAAGAAACAACATAATGGTATGGTTTAAGATTTTTTGCTATGAACATTTAAAAAATATACAATGTTAAAATACCTTCATGTTTATTACTTTATATTAATACCAGGAGCAGCTTTAAAACATAAACACTGTCTATATAAATAGAATTATTTTCTCTAGATACTGGATTTACTTATAACAATAAAAGAACTTTTAATGAAATCTGGCCTTAGAAAAATAAAGTTCAGATATTTGATTTTAGAAATTTAATAAATACTTGTAAACAGAGGTTTTTTTCACTGTAAAACATTCTTAGAACCCAGCAACAAATAACGTCAATTTTCAGATAGCCTATATGGTTGTTAATTGAATGAACATAAGAACAGTGAAACGAAGGCTTCATTGTACTTTTAAATGTCACAAAAAATTCATCTATCTATTCTATGAATTACTGCATGGTAAAACGCTCAAATTCTGGTAGGTTCCTAGAATTAATACAAATAAGGTCTTTCTGTGGCTTATTTCATCATGGCATTTTAAGTTGTAGTCTCTGGCAGAGACCAATTTTACTTGTATATTGAACATGTAATAGTATTCTTTCATGTGTCCTAGAAACACATGGCCCTTTAGGTATATTTTTTATTTCTTCATGAGTCCAAAGAAATATTCTCAGTAATTAAAAAAAAAAATAAAAGGTAAACATTGATGACAAATGGCTACTGACATTTGACCTTGGTGTTAGTGACAACAGCAAATGGTGGGGACTGAGCCCTGTCCCATTGAAAGGGGAGAGCTACTACTCTCCTCTAGCCAGTTGCTTCTGTGTGGGCAGTTTGGAAACATACTGCCAAATCTTTTCATCTGGTGGGAAGAGGAAGCTAGAAATTTAACTTTTCATGTGACATCTGTTTTTTAAATGGTGGATTACATTTGCTTCTTTAGCACTGTACAAGCTAAACAGAATGTGTCCTCAGGTCACATCCTTTCCAAGAAACACCAGTTTTAAACTTATGAATTAAAGTTATCCATTATAATAATAAAAAATAGCTCTTATTCATCAAATGGCTTGCCTGTTAAACTTGAGCTAATAACAAATGTAGTCTTTATAGGGTCAGTAACCTCTATTTTTCTTACCCTCTGGTGGAATAATTTTTGAAGAGAAAATGTCCTAAATATGAACAGGAGAATTCATCTATCTGGGTAATCTACAAAATGAACAGTCAGTTCCTAAATAATTGAAATTTGACCATAATACACAGGTATCTGAACTGCATTAAGAAATCATCGGCCAGTTGTTCTTGTCACTTCCTTTTTCTTCAGCTTCATTTAGGCTTGGACACCTGAGAAGGTGGGACAAAGCTAAGCGGGAGAATGGTTTAGAAAGACAAGTGAAAGAAACTAGTTGTGAAGTTATTATGGCAGCTTTGGATATAAAAGAAATAGGCTTGTTATGCATCTAAACTAGTTGTTTATCCTTTGAGGAAGTTCTTCAAAAATCTGTACAAAAGCTTATCAGATGGCAAAATGGTCTTCAAAAACATCACAGTCTAATCCAAAGGAGACTGTGATTGAATCTCTATAGTAGGATGTCACACTGTGTAGGGAGGTGTACTGAGAAGGTAATGTTAGCAACACGCAGAGTGCACGGTCTGAATGCGTGATACATTTCTTCTGTAAGGGTAGGTTTTTTTTTCCCCTGGTGTGCAAGTATTCCCAAGAAATAGCTTAGATACTTTAGAAAGCTATTTTAACTTTTCTCAGAACATTATTCGAGCAGTGGTGTTTTTGTTCCAGTATTCTAAAAGCTGCAATTTGAATGCAGCTTTCAAAACTTATTAGATAAAATAGAAGTAAACTTATCTTTAGTATTTTAAAGGAACAAATGCCACACTTGTAACGATCTTTCCTCTGCTTCCTTTTACTTTCGTCTGTCATGGGGATCATAGTTTGTGAAGTGGTTCTTTTTCTCCATAATGCTCTTTAACTTAAATTATATCCTTTTTTGTTTTGCATAAATATTAAGCATCTTTGTTGTTGTATCAATTATTTACTTACTCTTTTCTTTAAAATATGTGTTGAAAGACTTTCCAACTTAATGTTAGGTCTTCTTGGTTAACTTAAGATCATTTGGTATTGATCCTGTCCATCTGTATGAGTCACTGAGCCAAAAAGCAGTAGAGCTTTTTGAAACTCAGGAGGTGCTTTTTATTCGCACTGATAAATGAAATTCCTTTTTATGTGTATTTACTATTGAATTCCAGTACACAAGCCTGTGCTAGTTTCTGAGTAGAATAGTTGAGTGATAAATACCTCCTTATTACTCTAACCGAAAAATTAACTCTACCCTTGGGCCCAATAACTTAAGCCTCATTTGTAGTTAGGGAGTTATTCTTTAGCTTCATAGATAAAATTTTTTTAAACAGAGAGAGGTAAGAAAGTACTGAAATGGTAACAAAGACCCACCAACATAGTTTCTCTAATAAGAACATTTTCAAATTGTTTATTAGTCCTAAAGGTGACTTGGCACCAGGCTGAGACTTAGGATATCTTGATTCCTGTCCGTATAGTGGACGAGTCTGAGCATATCAAATCTTTGAACACATTAAATAGGAAATCAAGTTTCTTAAACACATGCCAGAAAGATAGCTATAATGAAAACACTCAGTAAAGGCATTTTTATACCCTTTGATAAAACTGTATAAAGCTCAAGGTTCATGAGTTTTAAAACTTTTGAACCAGCTCAAGACTTTAAGCTATGAGCTAGATATATTCTTTTGTTTCCCCACTGGTGAAGCAATTAAAACTTTCTATATTCAGACAAGTAAGTTTGGAATATCTGAATAGAAAAAGTTATAATTGCTTAGCTAGAAAAGTTGTATCAATAATATTGCTAAATAAAATCATGTTTAAATAGAATAACAAACAAAACTTTGTTTAGTAAAAATCATTTCAAATTTTTCCTTTGGGGAAAAATCATACCTGTTTTTCACATGGCGAAAAAGCACTCTTCAGTCCTGTGGCCCTCCAAAATATTCTGAGTATTTGACAGCTGTGGTTAGAGACAAGCATATTGACAGTTCGATGTTCAGTTTGAGGAAATGTGAACTTCCTGTATTTTCTTTATGTAGTTACAGCAGGGGTCCCCAACCCCGGTACCGGTCTGCGACGGCCTGTTAGGAACCGGGCCTCACAGCAGGAGGTGAACAGTGGGCAAGCGAGCCCTTCTAAAGTGACTAACATAATATACACAGTCTATGATGGGCTTCTTCATGTGACCAGTATCATATATATGATATACGTATGTGTATGTGTATATATAGATATATGTATATACATATGATTTTTACAAATAGAGCTGATTTTTCTGTGGTATCTTAATAACTCCTTATTATCGAAAGAGTAATTTCTCTTTTTTTATGGTTCCTGAAATCTCTCTGCGATACTATCATGATAATTCTCACATTTATTTGCCACACGGACTTGTGATAACTGAACTATGGTTGAAGGGAGGCCATCTGTGTGATTTAAGAAATGCAGCTCATGGAGTATCAGAGCATTTTAACAATTGAATTTAAGTATTAAGCCCAGTACTTAACTTCAGTTGTTTAAAATAGGCCTGTAAAGTATCTTCTCTCCTCTAATTTAAAGATCACTTAATATGTAATTAGTTTTAGCTCCTTTCATTTCAACCAGCAGTTTCCCAATTCTAATAATACTCTTCCTAGTGAACTCAGCCAGTAACTTGGCTTACTTGATTTTTCTTCATGTTTAAAATAGGAAGAATAGAAATTAATAAGGAATAATCCTGATTAAAAACTAAAAACGCACTTTGGCCTGAGCTACTTGTTTATGTTTTGGTATTACTTCATTATAGGTAAGAAAGAATACTTCCTAGATGTTAGATGTTTAGAGAATGATTTGCTTTGCATGAGTGAGGAACTAGTTCCAAAGTTTACTTACTGTGGGTATAAGCTAGTTAATAATTCCATAAATTTCCTAAACACTGAAGACTTTTTGCCTAACTTTAAGGGGAAAAGACAAAACAAAGTGTGTTTTTACAATTTATTGTCTTTTTTTCTTAATTATATTAATTTTCCTATATACTATTTTCATGTATTTTTCTGTTCATAAAGGCATGGGAGATGTACTTTAAGTTATATCTTTTGAAGCCTGGTTTGTCAAATTAAAGTACTCTAGTATGTTAAGGTGTGTTAAAGACTTATTGTACCCCTGAAAAGTTTTTAGGTTTTAAAAAATAATAATATTAGAATTCTTTATTTACTAACTGCTGTTCTCTCTAAAAAATTTCTGAATTTTTACTATTTGTCCAACAGAGCTTTCTAATCAATCTGAAGTAGGTTGCATTCATGAAGTTCTGCTACAAATGTCATTTTAAACAAATTGTTTTATTGACGTACAGAGCAGTTAGTTGTTCTTGTGCCTCCTGCTAATTCTGCCTATTAAATTTGACCAATTAGACTAGGTTAGCTCTTCATCATAATCCTCCTAAACAATTACTATAATAATGCTGTTATTTAATGGACGGGCTAAGAACTTGGTTTTTAGTAGAGGTGTACCAAATGCATATTTTGGTTTAATTCCACATAGACAAGTATTAGCGTTAATATTCAGCTTTGGCCATTATAGAATGAACTTCTGAATGCAAGAATTGGAAATTTTATCACAAAAAAAAATGAAATGATTGTTATAGTTTTTTTTGTTAATGATTTAAAGTTTGGCATTATATTATAGAAATAATACTCTTTGCAGCATTTTCAGCTTCTGGATTATTTTTATAATCATGACAGTGCATTTAGCATTGTGATACTAAATAATCGATTTTAACTGAGGACAGTGGAGTAACAAAATATATTTGGGGTTCTTTATTCTCTAACATGTTTTTCTTCATTTGCTTTATGTCTTGATTGAAGATGACTAATCATGGATGTTATTGAATATTACTTTCAAGAATTTTCTCATAGTGAAAATTTGAAGAGACAGAGTTGGCTTTCTGATTTTAACTCATCCTCATAAGATGTAAAGAATTCTCAAATTGGACTTTTTCCTGAAAGATTCATGGCCTGGATGGAATTAAGTAACTAAAAATCAAAAACAACTCCTAACATTTATCTTATTTTTTGTTGTAAATTATAAAGAGAGTAGATAATATAATCTCTATTATTCTGCCTTGATTTAATTTTTACATTTGTGTAGCTTTCACCCTCATTAGTTATTGCCACATCTTAATATTGCAGTATAAATACACATTTACATTTCAGCTAATAGAATTTCAACATGTGAAACACATTGGGAGATTTTTCTCTGAACATGAAATGCTTACCTATATTTAAAAATGAATATTTAGATAGTAAAGATAAAACTGAAAGACCAGGCCTTGTTTTTATTTTTGATGTTACACTGGTTGAAATATGATGGTATCAAGCACATGATCATTGACTATGGACAAATTTGTCAGTGATAGAAATGACATTGAAGTAAGCGTTCAGGTGTTTGACCTTCAAGAGCTGAGGCAAAAGCCAGAGATGAATAATGGATTTTGGCCAAATATCAGTGCATCTTTAATTCAGACCATTTAAAATATTCATTCAGTGAGAAGCTCAGGGCAGAAAAGTATCATATGTAAACTAACTTGTGTAAAAATTAATAACCCTGTTTTCTAACTACAAATAAGTCCAGTTAACAGCAAACTGCCTATATTTTATTTACTGAAAAAAATTTTTAATTAAATATTTGAAAAATGTTTCTTGGAAAGAAATTAGAAATCTTTGGGTTATATAGATATTTCTTGTTAACACAGTTTGTGTGTTGCAAATAACTTCTATGAATTTTTAAAGTGTAAAAAATTTAATCATAATAATGCTCCAGGGTAACTAGTATTATTTGGGTTTTTGTTAAAACCAGTAAATCCTTTTGTAAAACAGAATTTTCATGTTTTTAAACGCATATGATTATAAGATATACATGTCGTCTGTAAATTAACCTGGCAATTAGCTCAATTTGCTATACAAAAATTTAGGCTTAAATTTATACTTACTATAGATGTGGCCTTTCAGCAATGCCCTATGAGAGCCGAGACTGGATTTATTTCTCCCAATAAGAGCTATGTAAGCAACAGCTGGAAGTAGTCCTCGTCTAAAAAAACAAAAAACAATTTTAACTTTTAAAAGACCAGTTTGCTTCTGAGATGAAAGCACAGCGTTTTCTTAATCAGAGTAGATGTATATGTAGAAATTTTTGTAGCAGTATTCATTATAACAAGAGTTGATCTGTAGTAAATAATTTAACCTGAAGTGAGTCTACGGAAAAAGTTATCTGCTGGACTAAGACATAATCATTCTAGATGTCATGGGATTGAGAACAGCAAATGGGTAGGCCTCTTAATAATAAAACATATTTCCTTTCTCTTGTGATTTGCTTTGAGGTTTTCCGTTGTTGCTGTGTTTTACATCATACTCACTCACGTACTTTCATCAGTTATCTCTAGAACTTTTACAAAAGGGAAATTTTGCTCTGTAGAGACTTTTATTTTCAGAACCCAGAAAAAAACTTTTTCATTTTTTATTGTTAACTTTTAGAAAGCAAGAAATGTGTAAATGTATTGTTTTTAAACCTCTCATATTCTCAATACTAATGAATCTTGATTCTCTTTTTTTTTTTCTTTGAAATGGCTGTTTGTCATGGAAATGTATAACCTGGGTCTTAAATTATAGAGGTAATCTGGGTGCAAAACATATAATGCAGGTTTTGTGTAAAGAGGCCTTTCAAAATCATTGATTTGAAGTTAATTTTAAACAGCTTAAATATTTTTGGTTTTATATCTCAGCACTAGGTTTAGAATAAAAATTCTTCACTTTCCTGATCAATCAACAAAAAGATAGTAAGTCATAAGTAACTGAAAAGGAAGTCTTTACTTGTACCTGCACATGTGTATGTATAAAGTTTTTAACCACAAACCATCCTCTTGGTTGCTGTATTTAAGTCAGTTTACTTTTCAACATTATAATAGATAGAGCTGCAACTTGCTTCAACTTGCAAGTTCTACTTCACTGTTACCTCATTTCTAATTTTTACTTTTTATATATATTTTTGGAAATATAGATGTGCCGTTAGTAAAGGGCAATTTTCTTCCATCTTTATGATGCCCAAATGATTTTTATCCAAGTTGTATTAGAACTTCTCATCAGGATTTACATTTGCTTGTTTTTATTGTTTCAACTGTATATAATTAATTTGACTGTAGATGAGGTTTTTATGCAAGCCTGTAAATAGGAAATGTTGTACTGTTTATACTGTAAATAATATACATACCAAATAGACATACTAATGTAAAGACTGTATATTTTGAATTGTGTGTGTGTTATTTTGACACAGTTTCATCATTAAGTCCTGTTTATCAATAAGCTTATTGTCTATAAGGGCCATTTCTTAGGAATAAGATAAACGTGTTATAATCTTCTTAAGAAACCTATTCTTTTTAGTAATTGATCAACATAACTTCAGTTGAGTTACTGCAATTCTTGGCATACATTTCTGGACCTATAATCTATACCAACGTTTTAAACATTAAACTTAAAACTCAGGGGGAAAAAGGTTCTTCAACTTGAGATCTTCTCTCCAGATCTCCATTCTTTGGAGTTTCCATGTGTGTGACCTGAAGAACTTGGAACCATTGAAATTCAAATGTAGGTAGGTAAGTGTTCACACCAGCGCATGCGTTGATTGCCTTATATTTCTTTGTATATGCATCTGTATTGCACCCCCTCAGTGCCTTTCTTCCTCTTCCTCCCCATAGATCATGCAGGGCCTGTGTCATCTTGATATTATGTAATTTTGTAATTCTGTATTTTGGTCAGTACTTGTCTGTGTTGTGTGTCAGGAGCAATTTTTTAAAGTCTTCAGACATTTATGACATTGTGCTGTCTAAAGACTGTCTTTCACACATAAGTGTTTGCTGTGTATGGGCCTTGGTTGCATTTTTGTGAATTGTGTTTGTTGAGTTCTGACAACATTCCCTTGGAGTTGCTGGTATTCTTTGAAGGATGCAAAAAGTCTCAGTCTTGAATTATGTTGCTTATTTTCTCAAATCTAGAGAATGTGAACTATTTCTGGTTCTAAGGATTTCTTCCAGTTAGTCTTTAATTTAAAAGTCATATTCCTGATACAATTCACAATAGCATGAGTGTCAGCTACTATCCTTTGAAGTCTATTCAAAGCTTTCTTTGGGCAATAAGAAAAAGTGATTCAACTTAATCATTTGCTTCCAGCAATAAGTACTAATACTAATTTATTCCACACAAACAGGACCTCTACTTAACCCTCAAAAAAACTATTTATTGATGACATAGTAAGTTGTAACTGAAATAGGCAAACAGATCTAATTATGAAATATTTTCCTAGGCTTAAGTAGAATTTCTACTCACATAAGCAAAATGAGATTTTCAGGTGCTTAATTAATGTTATTTTGCTCAAAGTATCTGAGCATCGCAATCTAGGATTCCTACCGTGCTTTTAATTTTTTTCTATTGTCACATCTGCCAAGCATATCATTGAATTTCAGAATCTCTTTTTCCATATTGTTTTTTCCAATTCCTATAAAAATCAGGTAATCTGTTGGCAGTGGTTCTTAAACTTTTGATCTCAGGACTCTTTCAGACACTTAAAAATTACTGAAGATCTCAAAGAATTTTTGTTTATATATATGGGTTATATCTATCAATATTTACTATATTGGAAATTAAAGTGAAGACAGTTTTTAAAATTATTTAGTATTGCATTTTACTATCTTAACCTACCATTATAGGTTAAGATAAATAGCATGTTTTTATGAAAAAATAACTTTAAAAATTTTTTTAAAAATTGCTGAGAACAGCATTTATTTTACTGTGAATGTGTGATGGTAAAGAATACGACTACTAATACAATTTGGTGCCACTGACTGCGTTCATTCTAATGCCCCAGCAGTTTTGCCCACTAATTTTTTTGTACCATCAGTGCAAATGTCAAAAATCTTGGTATTTTTATGAAAGTAGTTTTGACCTGGTGATCTTCTGAAAGGGTTTTGGGGACTCCACTTTGAGAACCATGTTCTAGGATGCTTGCTTATCTTGAAATGAAAATTTTTACCAACCTGTTTGAGTAAAGTTTTTATTCCCTCTTCTGGGCCTCCATTATCAAAGGAGAATGACTTGCCTGTAATTGGTATGAACAGATTTTAGAGTTACTTGAGTATAATTTTTGTTTTAGTTACCATCATAGAAATGGATATAAAAGAAAGCACCCGAGTGGTCCAAAATGAGGTCTGTCCATTGGATGACTATATATTTTTCTCTTTACTTGTGTGTGGTATGTGTGTTGTATGTGAGTATACAATCAGTTTGGCTCCTGGGTAGCTTGAAAATACATTTTCATGAAGCAGTGTGATTTTCATGAATTACGGCAATTCACACCATATGCCATTGGGCTATGCTACTTTTTCTGCTGATCTACCACAATTTCAAATATTACTGCTTCAATTTGTATGCCACAGATTGTATGAAACTCTGTAATATTTCTTAACCTTTTGTCCCTCTTATCCCTGGAACCAAAATTCATAATATTGTAAAATTAGAGAGCATTAGAGATGCTAAGTTAAGAGAACATGAAGAACATCTAAGTGGCATTCTCCTGTTGAGTTATCTCCTTCACAAATTTTGTTATTCCTCTAATGTCCCTGGACTCTTGGATTTTTATAGTTTGGACCAGTAGTACTGAGGGGGTGTGTGATGCTTACATATATGCAAACATATAGTGGAGTCTGACTCACTCAATGCATGCGCTAGTGCTCACGCTTACGTACCTGAAAATTAATGATTCAGTAGCTCTGCAGTATTTGAAGAGGTAGTCAAAATGAATAAATAAATAAATAAAGTTTAAAATACTGCTAAAGAACAAGAATCTGCAGAGATGGTCCAATAGTAAGGAACTCTATCTACTGGTAAGTAACCAAAATAATTTCTAATTTGGAAAGCTTCTTGGTACATGATCTTTAAAAATACTATAACCACGTTACAATATTCTACAAATATAACACACAGGTAGAATACTGTAATAGATATAATACTATAGGTATAACAAGTAATTTGCCTGTAAGATAATATAAGTATTGTGAGTCATTCATTAATTACTAAGTTGTAGAGTTAGAAAAAAATATTTAGCATCAAAAGCATAAAAACAAATCATTTAGTTGAATATGTTCTTTTATATCTACTTTTAGAACAGACTTCATAATTCCATTGCAAATTTTGAAATTGTTTTAGACTATTTGAACTCTAAATGTAAACTTAACTTTGTCTCAGGCCTTGTTTCCTATTCTTGTTTTGGTAATAGACCCCTTTCTAGTATAGATGGTCCCCACAACCGAGCCAGATAATATCCATAATTACCGTCAGTTTTCAGGGCTGATAAGCCTCTGTTGGCTGTCTCTTCATACTTCACTCTAAAAGCAGGAAAAATTAAGTACAGAGACCTCCGGGCAAGTAATCAATTGGCATGTGAGACAGCTCAACCTTGCCTTTATGTTCTTTCCTGATGTTTAAGAACTATGAATAGTGACAAAGAGATTAGTACGCAAACTCCGTCAAGGGATGCATGCTATGAGGAAAATGTGTTCTGTAAGAAACAGATTTTTAATCTTTAGGTTCCAAGTAGGTAACTTAAAAGAATTTGGAGAAAATTATTAACTTGAAAATGGCATATAACTTTTAAAAGGAAAAGAAAAAAATTTTGAAGACATTCCTTTATCTTTAGATGAACCAGTTATTAACAGTAATAGTGTTTTGCATAGGCATGTGAGTATTTATGTCTTTCTTCTTAGCTTATTCTAAGAGGCAGTACTTCTGGTTTTCATTTTGGTTTATTTACCTTCAACTTTACTGCTACAGGTATTCTATTATCATTGTTCATGAAGAGCCATTGTGGAAATCCTAGGTATATTAAGTACTTTAAAACCAATTAGCTTCTTAGAAAATGAAGGCAAGCAGTGATGACAAAGCCATATTGACCTCATTCTCTTTACCTCTCAAGCCAAATTTTCTTTTCTTTACTAAGATGATTGTCACTGTTATTAAATAAAACTTTGAAAAGAAAAATATTTTAAGTAACCAGATTTTTTTTCCTTGTTAAAACTACTTTCCTTCCTGACAGTCATCAAAGAACACTCTGCTGCAAATAAACAATAATCTGTGTGTGTTATATACTTTTCATTCTTTATTATGAAGCAACTATTTTTAAGGGATTCTAAGATTTTTATCGTCTTAGTCTTTATTAAAATTGCTTTTTTTCTTACGCTTTTCATATACTCTGTGACATCCTGTAATGCAAATGTTACTTTGTCTAACCTTTTAACTTAAAAACCAGTGGTGGTGTTTAATTATTTATACATTTTAAAACCTGCTCTGTAAAGATATAAGACCATGTTTTAAAAAAAATTAGTGATTTGACATCTTATTTGAATTATTTTCATTTCTAAATTTCTTTTAATCATTGAGAAGTTTTAAAATTCAACTCTTCTGAACTAATGTCTTAAACATTTTCAAGACAGTTTTATGAGTGGACTTAATCTTGCTTTACTCTAATTGAAGTAGTGTTGAGTTTGCAATAGGGAGAATAAGAGATGTTTTCTTCTTACTAATGTCCATTTAATACATAAACACTTTTTTTGTGTTTTGGTGTTTTGTTTTTTTTTTACAGATTCCCTTCAAGCTCAGCTTATCAACATGGGTGTTATTCCTACCTTAGTTAAATTACTGGGCATCCACTGCCAAAATGCAGCTCTTACAGAAATGTGTCTTGTTGCATTTGGCAATTTAGCAGAACTTGGTAAGTCCTAGTCATGAGTCAAAAATGTAATTAACTTATTAATGTACTTATAATAAATGTTCCTTTAGAGGTTAACCTGGGAATCTGTTTAGATTATATTAGTTTATTTTTTTGAAGCATTGTAGATACATTGTTTCAATGTTAAAAATTGTAGATCCAATTACATCTTAGGATTGTATTGTTTATAATTGGAGCTAGTTTGCTTTCCTAATTGTTTTATGTATTAAGGTTTAAAGTTTATACTTGTATACTATTTAATGGAATTGAAAATTTAAAATGATCTCCACTTGACTTTAGTATTCTTTTTTTTTTTTTTAAAGCACCATCTGTTTTTTTTTTTTTTTCTTTAAATTTATTTATTTATTTATTTATTTTTGGCTGTGTTGGGTCTTCGTTTCTGTGCGAGGGCTTTCTCTAGTTGTGGCAAGCGGGGGCCACTCTTCATCGCGATGCGCGGGCCTCTCACTATCGCGGCCTCTCTTGTCGCGGAGCACAGGCTCCAGACGCGCAGGCTCAGTAGTTGTGGCTCACGGGCCTAGTCGCTCCGCGGCATGTGGGATCTTCCCAGACCAGGGCGCGAACCCGTGTCCCCTGCATTAGCAGGCAGACTCTCAACCACTGCGCCACCAGGGAAGCCCGACTTTAGTATTCTTAACGTGAGGGATGGTCTTAAAATCAAGTATTGTATTTCCAGGGCAAAAATAAGGACCTCATAATTTATTACATTTTGTATAAACTCTTTGCTTATCAGGTGAAAAGGAATCTAGCAGACTAAGGTTCTTCCCTCTCTTTTTACAAAATCCAAAAAAATAATAGAGAACTTTTTCATAAGAATATGTTTGTAACAGGATTTGAAAAAAATATGAGAAATCCTTGAAAATCAGATGGCGGGCAGAAACAGACCAGGGCTGGCAACACAGCCCAGCCCTAACAGAGGGAGGACTGATGAACCCAGCATGCCCATCTCTTTTCCCTGTTTTATTTTTCTCTATATCATGTATGTTACCCTTTCTTCTTTTCTCTCCTCCCTCCCCATAATTCTTGATAGAAAGTTACAACTCCTGGTCTAAATCTACCCCACAACCATGTTCATAATAAATTGTTCATCATGGGGACAGTGAAACCAAATGATGTTTCATCATAGCTAAAATAATAGCTACATCAAACGAGTAAATCAATTCTATTAATATCCCCATTTTATAAATAAATAAGCAGAAGCACCAGGGCTCTAACCTTGGTTTTTCTAACTGAAAGCTCATCTCCTTGCACACTCATATTAAAATCTTGATTTCAGTACTTTACTTTTGCTTTGACTTCAAGTTAAGGGAATAGGGATTATCTATCAGAGTTAATTTTTAGAAGTCATTTTTATTCAGTGGGTCATCTCCTGGCATTTGTGAATGTTTCTTGTCTTCTCTTCTGCTTTTTTCTTTTTCATACTGTCTCATTATTTCCATCATTCAAGTAAGGCCAAGAATGAAAGAACATTCATTTACTGTTTTACAAGTTAGTTTCCGTTATTAAAATGGAATGTAGGAGTTTGTGTTTAGTATAGTTTGTAGAAATAAAACAGAAATTGTGTTATAATCCCTGATAATGTCATAACCTTTGTAACAGAGACAGACACCACTTAATATGAGTTACCTGTGTTAAGGTGTCAGGATTTGTTTGGGAAATTGTATAGACCACCTCGATTCTGCATACAGGGAGACCTGGGTCTGTATTAAAAGATGGATATGCACCCAATTTAGTTTGGCCCAATTCCATACTCTGGTCCCAGCTGTTACTGTCCTTACCCCATATGGAGAAAGAAAGTATAAACGAGAAATACTTCTTTATTTACTAAGACTTCTATAGTATATATCATGAGTCTGTTATGCCCGTGTAATAGCTAGTTTATACATCAACACTGAAATAAAACATGTATGCCCCAGGATACATGTTTTCTCTTTTCAGTGTGGGCTTTATTGCCCATGAGTTAGCAAATCACCTAGTATTATTTTATTGACACAGGTAAAGATCAACATCATATCACATTCATATCACACACTTCTGAATATGGCATATCATTAAATGCTAGAGTTACTTTTTGTCAAAATTTCTTAATAAAAATGTTAAATAGCAGAAATTTGTGTGGTTTTGCTCACTAAAGATATAATATAAAGACAAAATATAAAATAATTAAACAACTGCAAACTATTTCATAATTGGGGGCTGAAAAGGAATGTGCAGCTCTATCTTTTTATTCTCTTTCAGTCCTAGTTTATGTGCACACATAATTTTTCTATATTCACAATTATAGCATGAATCCAATTTTAAAGTTTGCAAATTTATTTAACATTATAGATTAAGCAGAATGGGATTTTTTCCCCTTTTTATTTGGCTCCACAATCTTTTATAAATAAAATTGTCTGCTTAAAATATTAGTATTTTGGGGGTTAGAGATGTTAGAATGAAAATCTGCACTTACTTTCACTCCCTTCTGGAAACCAACTAAAACTACAACAAAGAGATTCTTTTTTAAATGCAAAACCATCAAGGAAAAGGAAGCGGGGACCAAGTAAAGGGGATAACACAGAAACTTTTTAGAGCCCGGAAAGAAAAGCAAGCAGTAACTCACTTAGCAAAACTTTGAAATCTAAATCCTGAATTGGAAAACCAAGAACTAACCAGTTTGCTCCTTGGAATCTTCAAAAAGTTTAGGATTTGGTGGCATCAAGATTTCTAAACCTTCTTTCCCTTCCCACACTGTGGTAACTAGCCCTTCCCATCTAAGCAGAAGACTGTGTTTAGTCTCTGGAGAGACTAAAAATAGAGGGTTTGTACACTGGGGACATCAGACTAAATGAAGTAAGAGGTACCAGAGTACCATTCTGAACACAGATTAAGTGAAGGTAGGTATGCTGAATTATCCCATTTGTCCTCTAGAACATGGACTTAAAGATACTTATGTTGGAGTTTCTCTACAAAAGAGCCATCTGACCTACAGGGAATCTTCAGTCAACAAGGCCACTCATAGATTGGCATTGACATATATACACTAATATGTATAAAATAGGTAACTAATAAGAACCTGCTGTATAAAAAATAAAATAAATAAATAAAACAAGGCCACTCCTACTCACAGATCCTAATCAGTTTTTAGAGCCCAGTTAATCAGTTGCAGACAGCTAGAGAGGTGAGGACAGCCTCTAAATGGAAGATAAATAAACAAAAAAAGGTAACTTGGAGGAAATAGAAACTCTGCAGGATGGGGGTAGGGGAAACTCGAACATGCTCAGATAAATGAGAAAAATGCTGTAATCACGAAACTAACAGGATGCTATTTTTAAAGAAAAGGAACAAATGAAAAAGCTAGAACATTAAAAACAATAGCTAAAATGAAAGGCAATAAAATGTATGGAGAAATATTTATAGATATAAAGCAAAAAACAAGGATATGGAAAGTAGAAGCGAAAATACAGATAGAGGATCAGACGAAGAGTTCTAGAAAGAGTTAAATAGGAGGAAATGGCCAAATAACTCAAGTACCACAAAACTAAAGTATATATTTCTCCAGATTAGAAGAATCTGTCAAATGCCTAGCCTAGCAGATGAAAATTAGGCCCCCAGACCATGGCACATCAATATGAAGTTTTAGAATAATGGAGACAAAGAGAATACTTTACAGACTTCCAGAGAGAGGGGAAAAAGTTACATTAAAAAGATTGTGAATCAGTAGACATCAGATGTATCAAAACAACACTGGTAACCAGAAGAAAATGGAATATTGCCTTCAAAAATTTGAGGAAAAATTATTTCCAATATAGAATTCTATATGCAAACCATCAGTCAAGTCTGAGGTTACAATAAGGACATTGTCAAACATGAATGTCTCAAAATTGGTATCCTACATCTTTCCTGGAAGCCACTGGAAGATGGATCCCACCAAAACAAGGGATATAAATAATAAGACTACATAGGAATCAGGAAACGAGATCCAACAGGAAAATAGGAGTTCCTAGTAGTATGGTGACATGAGAGCCCCAGATGGCCTATTTTCAAAGAGCAACCAGTCCAGATTGGGGAAATTCTTTACGAGATGAAATTGATTGAACATCTAAAGTGAACGAGCTTATTAAGAGAAAACTAGACAACTGATGGAGAGTTTGGAGTTGAACTAATGTAAGTACATTGAAAACTAAGTAAATGAGAAAAAAAAAATTCCTGGGAAATAAAAGTAATTCCAGGGCAAATGAAATAGTGTATCATTGAAACACCAATTATTGAAATAACCAAAATTACAGTATAATTACATTGAGAAGATGGAGGGTATTGTGGAGACAAGAAGAAAAGAAAGCTAGTGCTTCATCTTTCATAGTGGGAAGTCAATCAAAACTTAATATAAATACGTTATTTAAAGATTTGGAGGTAAATACCAGGGAATTAGCTAAAAGAGCTTTATGTGCTTATTTCTGAAGAAGAAATGGACAAGGGAGACTCGATTCTGCCGGTAGTGTAAGTACTAACTCTTTAAACTCATACATAATTTTGATAAAAAAAAATAAACCCTTAGGAAATAAGCCTTCTTGCTAAAGGTCTGTTAAGGATCCATGGCATTTAGTTCAAATATAATGTCCAAATCATAATTCACACTATCTTTTCTCTGTATCCACCTGCAGGATAAGTACAGGTTTTTTTCGTTAATTCCTATGTTAATCATAGTGCATTGTTTCCTTGTGCTGGCAAATGACCTGAATTACTTAGCAGCAGTGATTTGGTTTCAGTTTAATAAGTGGAAGAATAAAATATGGATTGGAAAAAAGAGTGCTAGAACTGTTATTTTTTGAAAAGAGTAATAGCATTTAACTAGATAAATGATGTCTATCTACTTCACCTGTGATTTTATGTTTCATTTTATTTGAAGAATTGTCTGAAACAGAGGAGTAACCAGCAGCGTTAAGGAGTTAAATCAAACTAACCTCCTTTTAGGGTAAGGTGGGCTGACGTTTGTAAACTATGATTTCTGAGGGTTTAGGTAGCTTATTAGAAAAGACGCTTCACCCATACTCCTTTTTTTGTGGCACTAAAGAATCCTCCTTACAAGTCTTGGAGTGGATTCTCATCATTTTGGCATAGATCTGGTACATGTGCCAAAAGCAGTGCAACAGTGCAGTGACTCAAAACTGTATTAAGCCATATAAAAATTTATGTTTCTCCATTTTCTTTTAAAGTTGAATTTGTAATATTTTTTATTTGATATTGGCAGAGATTTACCAGAGACTAGAGAGCAGAATATCGTTCTTACATTCATTTACTTGTTCTTTCAGTCACACATTCATGCAATCAATAAATTTCTTTTGAACACCTGCTCTCTACTGGGCACTATACTGTACACTGTATTTATGGTAGTTAAAATACTATACACCGTCCGTGCCCTCAAGGAGCTTATAGTTTAGTGGGTGAGATGGAAATTTATTTTTTAAATGAGTTTACAAATAAATAAGCATATTATTTTAAATTATGATAATTGCTAGTATGAGAAAGTAATTGAATGGGGTAAGGAACTAATTTAAATGACAGGCATAGACTCTAGGTGGGAAAGAGCATTTTCAGACAGTCAAAATTTCAAAATATTTATCTCCTATACACAGTACATAGTAGCTTTCTCAGGAAGCTGCTGGAGGATGCCTCCACCAAAACTAAAAATGTGAAGGTGAAAGGACATAGATAATAGAGTATCTGATACAGGAGGGAGAAGAAAGCATCCATCAAGGTAATGAAAAAGAAATTCCAGGATGTCAGCTGTGCCCCACAAACATGGAGAGCAACCAATCTAGGTTGGATTTGGTCAGAATTCTCTGAAAGAAACTTCTAGATAAATTGATAGGATATCTGATGCAGTGAAAGAAACTGAGAAGAGACTTGGAGAGAAATGGAATGGATTCTGGTTGTATTTTGGAGGTAGACTGATAGACCTTGGTTATTCTTTGGATGTTCAGTTGAGTGAGAACAAGTGAGCAGTGACCCCCAGGTTTCTGCCTGCATGGCAGATGGGTAGGTGGCATGTTCCTTCACTAAATTATGGAAGTCTGGAGGAAGAACAGATTTCAGGGGAGTATCAAAAGTCCGCTTTAGACATGGAGTTTGGATGCTAGAGAGATATTCAAATGGAGACGTCAAATGGCCAGTTAAATAAATAGCCTGGAGTCCAAAAGAGGGCTAGAGATATGATTATATAAGCATCAACATATAGATGCTATTTTATGCTATGGAAGAGGTTAGATTGCCTAGGGTGAGAGTAAGCCTCAAAAAGGTGAGAAGGCAAAGGATCAAGTCGCAAGGAACCATAATAGAATTTATAGAGGTCTGGTGGAGAAGGAGGCACAAGCAAAGGAGACTGCAGAATGTAGAGGTGGGCCAAAACTAGTTTGAGGTGGGTTTAGGAATGCATGTGAGTTGAGAAAGTAAAGACAGTATATGTAGACAATGCTGTCAAGAAACTTGTTTGTGGAAGTGAACAGATTGGATGGTAGTGAATAAAAGTGGTGTAAAGGGAAGGTGTTTATTTTTAATATTGCTATTTTTCTGTGAGAAATATTAAAGCACATTTAAATGGTGATGATGAGGCTCTAGAGTGAGAGGCTGGAGACGGTGAAGAGGCAAGAAGGAATGAGGAATTGGCCTTTAATAGAAAGACATGTCAGGGGCTTCCCTGGTGGCGCAGTGGTTAAGAATCCAACTGCCAATGCAGGGGACACAGGTTCAAGCCCTGGTCCGGGAAGATCCCACATGCCGCGGAGCAACTAAGCCTGTGCACCACAACTACTGAGCCTGCGCTCTAGAGCCTGTGCGCCGCAACTACCGAGCCCATGTGCCACAGCTACTGAAGCCTGTGTGCCTAGAGCCCGTGCTGCACAACAAGAGAAGACACCACAATGAGAAGCCCACGCACCGTAACGAAGAGTAGCCCCCGCTCGCCGCAACTAGAGAAAGCCACACGCAGCAACGAAGACCCAACGCAGCCAAAAATAAAATAAATTTAAAAAATAAATAAATTAGAAAGGCATGTCAGGAAGAATGCAAAAGTATACCACTGTATTGGTGTAAAGACAAGTCACCTTTAATTCAGCCATGTAAAATGCAGTCTGTTATGAGTAATTTTTCTTCTTTGACTAAAACCCTTGAAACTATGAATTTATAATAGTAATTTTACTGTTGCTATGATTACCTATATGTAATGCTAGTGAACATTTATTTTATAGCCTTGAATAAAATTGGGCCAGAACATTTTCTTTAAAGACTTAGCTGTTTTTCCTCTTCAGGGGCATTTTAAAAAGTGGTTTTGATTGTTCCTGTATTTGAAGAGTGTTTGTACTTATCAGTAATGGTAAAAAATGACCAAATATTGAAGGTAATAGAAAACAATTTCTGGGCTTAATTTTGTTTGCTTACTCTAAATTTTCCTCTTGTTTTTTGCAGAGTCAAGTAAAGAACAGTTTGCCAGTACAAACATTGCTGAAGAGCTGGTAAAACTCTTCAAGAAACAAATAGACCATGATAAGAGGGAAATGGTGTTTGAGGTTCTTGCTCCATTGGCAGAAAACGGTGAGAAAATAAATGCATCTCTTGATTTTTGATCATGTAGGCTTTTTCCATTTTTTTCTAATATTATTTAATTGCCAGCTATTTAACTCAAAATTCTTTTTTTTTTTATTAATGATGTGATAAGTTTTATTTGGGGTATCTCTAACTTCAGCTACATTATCTACTGCATAACTATATCTACATTGGCCAAAGCTACTTTCCAAGTTTCTTTGATTTTATAATCTTGGCAAAGATGGTTCTGTATCTTACACATTCTTATGCCAATCTGGAAAAGGCAGCCGGTAGGCTGAGCTCCACTTATGTACCCTTGCAGGGCAAAAAGGTCATAAAAGTTGGAGTACCAGGCCTACCAACAGTGTGAACACTGGTAAACTATTCCTGTCTTTGAGCAAAAAATCTTAAGGGATACACTCTAGGAATAAGAGGGAACCAGAGTAAGCAAACAATCCCATATAAATAATTTTTCAAATACAGTGTCTAGCACACAATCAAAGAGGACCAGACACATGAGGAGACAAGACATTTTAAGCAAGAATCAGCACAAAGAACAGGCAACAACAGCAAATCTCCAGATACTGGAATTATTAGACATTGACTCAAAACAGGTATGCTTATTATGTTCAGAGAGTTAAAAGCAAGCTTAAAAATTTTGGAAGGAAACTAGAAACTATAAA
Organism: Balaenoptera ricei; assembly: GCF_028023285.1. NCBI lineage: Eukaryota > Metazoa > Chordata > Mammalia > Artiodactyla > Balaenopteridae > Balaenoptera > Balaenoptera ricei. Next base: position 18,268,267 of record NC_082643.1, read on the forward strand.
AAGTGGAATGAATAGCAGATTTGAAAAAGAAGCAATTGGAAATTCCTGAATTGAAAAATACAACCAAAATTAAGAACCTAATAGATGAGTTTAACAGCAGATTAAATATAGTTGAATTAGAGGACCAGTGAACTGGAAGATAGATTGGAAGAAAATCCAGAATGAAATACAGAGAAATAAAAGAACCAATATACATAAGAGAGAATAAGAGGTACAGAGTATAAAGTGAGAGGGTCTCATATACATTTTTTGGAGTCCCAGAAGGAGGGCAGATGGGAGGGCAGAAGTTTGAAGAAATTTTGTCAGAACCCTTACCAGAAATCAAAGTTCAAACCCTTACCAGAACCCTTACCAGAAATCAAATCAAACCCTTACCAGAAATTATGAAAGATATCAAAGATTCAAGAAGCCCAATGAATTTAAAACATGATAAAAAGAAATACACATTTTGATACATCATATTGAAATTGCAAAAAAAAAAAAAAAATGACAAAAATTTAAAAAGTAGCCAGGAAGAAAATAGATTACTTTAAAAGGGGCAAAAGTTTGACAGCTAACTTCTCGACAGTAGCAATGAAAGCCAGATGACAAACATCTTCTGTGTGCCGAAAGAAAATAAATTCAATCTAAAATTCTAAACCCAATGAAAATACCCATCAAAACTGAAAGCAAAATGAAGATATTTTCAGGTTAGAAACTGTGAAAGTTCACCACCAATATACCCTTACTAAAGGAAATTATAAAGGATGTTTGTTAGAAAAAAGGAAAATGATTCCAAAAAAAAAAAGGAAACTGACTCCAGAAGGAAGGTTATAGGTGCAAGGGAGGAGAAGGAAGCAAAAGAACCCAGTAAATATGTATGTAAACTCATGAAAGTTGACTATATAAAATAATAAAAATAATTCACTGTGAAGTTTAAAATGTATATGTGTATAATCTAAAATACACCACAGAATGAGTGTATAAATCTGGAGGGGGGTAAAAGTAGTTAAAGAGTCCCAAGACCCTTGTACTACATGGAAGAAAGTACTATTAGATTCTGGTGAATAAATGATTTCAAATTTTAAGGTGAACTAAAATAATTCTTAAAACCAGTCTGTAACTACCAAAACAAATGGAAGGATTTATGGAAAGATTTTTTTTTGTTTTAATACCCCATCAATCCTAATTAACAGAAGAGCAGAGAGAAAAGGGAAAATGGAACGGGGTAAAAACAGGGCAGAAAAAATATGCTAGATTTATGACACAGTATTTCATTAATTACATTAAATGTATGTGGCCCGAATGCTTTAGTTAAAAGACCAATCATTAACTGAATTTTAAAAAACCAGCTTTTTTTTAAACAAGCAATGCTTCTTAAGTATGAGGAGATTTAAAAGATTGAGATTAAAAAGATTGAAAAAAATATACTATTCAAACCTAAAAAAGGCTGAGGTAGTCATATTAATATCAGATAAAATAGACTTTAATATTAAAAGACTTGGTAGAGATAAAGAAGGTGACTTTATCATGATAAAAGGTCCAATTCTTGGAAGCTATAAAAATGTACATTATCTCAAAAGATATGAAATAAAAATATTCAGAACTATGAGGCACCCTAAATACCCACAAAAGCATTATAGAACAAACAGATTAAAAAATAGGAATATAGAAAATGTGGGCAACATGATTAAGAAAATTGATTTAATGGACATATTTTGGAACACTGCACCCTGCTTCAGAGCCCTTTCTTTTCAAGTACATATGAAACATTTAAAACATGTATACTTATGGAAAAAGTATCAAAGGATTGCAATTTTAGAGTATGTTCTCTGATCTAAGTGAATTACAATAGTAACTAATAATAAAAAGATAACTAGGAAATCCCCATTTGTTTAGATATTAAGAAATACACTTCAGATACCTCGGAGGTCGAAGAAGAATCATGAAGAAAATTAGAACTTTTTTCTAATAATGAAAATGAGAACACTATCTCAAATCTTGTGTGTTGCAGGTAAAGCCATCCTTAGAGGGATTTTTTTTTTTCACTTTAAATGAATATAATAGAAAAGGTAAAAAGCTAACATTAGTGAGCTCAGTATTAATCTCAGGAATTGAGAGAGGGAAAACATAAATGAAACCCAAAGAAATTGCAATAGAAGGAAGGAAATACAGGAACCGAAATTAATAAAATAGAATATATGTAATACAATATAAGCATATACTTGTCAATGTTGAGTCTGAAAAGACATCATAAAACTGGTAAATCCCTAGTAGGATTAATCAGGAAAAAAAGAGAGAGAAAGCACAAATAACCAAAATCAAGAAAACAGAGATCTCACTACAGATCTTACAGATATTCAGAGAATGTTATGAAAATTTGATGCCAATACATTTTCAAGTATGGGTGATCTAGAATAGAAAAGCTGAGTAATCTTATCTTAAATTTTTTCCAGAATAGGAAAAGCAGATATACTCACCAATAAATTTTGTGAAGCTAATAAAATACCAACAAAGACAATACAAGAATAAAAATTAAAGGCCAGTCTCACCATGAACATAGATCCAAAATTCCCATAAACTTTTAGCAAACAAAATCCAATAATATATTTAAAAATTAATCATCATACCAAATTGGATTTATTCTGGAAATATAAAGTAGTTTAGTATTCCAAATGCAATCAATATAATTCATCACATTAAAACTTAATAAAGGGGAAAAACATATGATCTTGTCATTCAGAAAAAACATTTTATAAGATTAACCATCCTTCCATGATTTTTAAAAACTCTTTGCAAACCATCACTAGAAGAGAGTGAAAAGAATATATAACCAGAAGCCTATAGATAGCATCATACTGAGTGGTATAACAAAAAACATTTCCTTTTAAGATTGGGAATAAGAAAGGTCATCCCCATTTTTATTTCTTATTGTATTGTAGGAACTATCCAGTGCTGTAGAGTAAAAAAGAAAGAAAGAAAAGATATAGGAAAGAAATAAATAAAACTATCATTATTCATAGATATGATTATGTATATCAAAAATACAAAAGAATATAGATTAATTTTTTAAATTAGAATTTGGTTGGGTGGCCAGGCAAAACAAAGAAAAACATCTAAAAACCCAAAGCATTGTATTTTTACATACCAGCAAAAACAGAAAATACATTTTTAAAAATACACTGTTTACTATAGTATAAAAAATGAAATATTTAAGGGAATTCCCTGGCAGTCCAGTGTTTAGAACTCCGAGCTTCCACTGCCAGGGACCTGGGTTTGACCCTTAGGGAACTAAGATCCTGCAAGCAGTGCGGCGTGGCCAAAAAAAAAAGGAATATTTAAAAATGGATTAATAAAAGACGTGTAATCTAAACAAGGTCTCTCTCCTTTTAGCCTTCTTCCTTAGCCCTTCCCCACCACTGTCTTCCTCAGGCACACCATTTACCAGACGATTCGACTTGAATGCATGCAATAGATGCGTTTGTGTATGCTTATGTGAAATTGTATGATATCGTTTCATGAATGTATCTGTTTATAATTTACACAAGTGACATTTTTCTGTAAGTTTCCTTGTATTCTTAACTTTTGTTGCTCAACAGTATGTTTTAAGAGTGACGCAGGTATGCATAACATTATGTTATATAAGCCTACTTCACTTTAATTATTTATTTTATTTATCCTTAGTTGTCAGCAACCCTCGTATCCAGCAAATACTGGATTTCATTGTTCATTTCTTCTTTGCTAGTTGTTCGAAAAGCAAGTGTTTCATTTGATTGAACTTACAGATGGAGAGATGACCCACAGTCATTATCCCAGACAGCATTCCAATTCTGCAGAAACCAGTACTGACCCAGACAAAGAAACTATTGAAGCCATAGATCTGTGTGCCATTGCTTTATGGAGATACCACATTTTGGATTTCTCTTCTTGTGAAATCTAGAGGTTGTGTTGCAGTTTCAAGAAGAGGGTGGGACTGTAGGAGACAATGACAGTCTTTTAACAGATACAATTTTGGTGTTACTCTTTTTAAAAAACTTTTACTGTTTAAGCAATAAATGGTTAGAACTGTTACTTTTTAATGTCATCTTGGAAATACCATCAAATGAAATTTGAAAATAAATAAATAAATAAAAGATGTGTAAGATCTCTGGCAGAAAACTGTAGAAAGTCATCAAGAGAAATTAAAATCTAAATAAGTGCAAAGCTATATCACTTTCATAGATTGGAAACCTCAATTTTGTGATGATCTTATAGCTCACCATACTGATCTGAAGACTTATGGCGTTCTCATCAAAATCCCAAAGACCAAGAATAGCCAAGATACTGTGAAAGAGACTAAGGTAGCCGAACTGATTTTATTGCATAACAATAATAAAACTTCATTCTGATGAAACCGTAGTATTTAAAAGACAATGTGGTATTGGTTCAAAGATGGACAGGAAGACCAGTGGAACAGGATAACCCGCAAACAAATGGATGCATTAGTAGGTATTTATTTAACTAAGAAAAAAAGGTGTCACTGCAAAACTATATGGAAAGGACAATCTTTTTAATAAACAGCGCTGGGAATGGAAAAAAATACAGTTGGAGACACGCATACAATCCCACTTCATACTATTTTTACTTTTTAAATCTTTTAAAATTTTTATTTATTTTTGGCTGTGTTGGGTCTTCGTTGCTGCGCGTGGGTTTTCTCTAGTTGTAACGAGTGGGGGTTACTCTTCATTGCAGTGTGCAGGCTTCTCATTGTGGTGGCTTCTCCTGTTGTGGAGCATGGACTCTAGGTGTGCAGGCTCAGTAGTTGTGGCTCGTGGGCTCTAGAGTGCAGGCTCAGTAGTTGTGGCACATGGGCTTAGTTGCTCAGCGGCATGTGGGATCCTCCCGGACCAGGGATTGAACCCGTGTCTCCTGCATTGGCATGCAGATTCTTAACCACTGCACCACCAGGGAAGTCCCAATACTGTTTTTTAAATTTCATTTCAGATAGATTATTGACCTGAATGTAAAAGTTAAAACAAGAAAGTTTATCTTAAAATATGAGATAGGAGAATATCATCACAGCTTTGGAGCACAGAAAGTTTTCTTAAGTCACAAAAAGCTGTAACTATAAAGGAAAAACTGATAAATTTTGTTATTTTAAAAGTAAAAACTTTTATTCCTCAAAGGACACCATTAAGAGTGAAAAGCATGACAGTAGATGAGAATTTATTTACAACACATGTAACCAGCAGAGGGCTGATGTGTACAATATATAGAAAAACTCCCTCAAATCATTAAGAAAAATGTAGAAAACCCAGTGGGAAAGTGTGCAAACGATTTAAGAAGGCAAAAGATAAATCCAAGTGGCTAATAAACACATGAAAATATGCTCAACTCATTAAAAATCAGGGACTGCAAAATAAAACGACAATAAAATACCACTGTATACTCCCCGGAAAGTGATAATACCAAGTGTCGATGAAGGTGTGGAACAGTGGAAACTCATTAAGTGCTGATGGGAGTGTAAATTGGTACAATTTGGAAGACAGTATCTACTGAATTGGAGATATGCCTTCCCTGTGAGCCAACAATTCCGCTGTTAGATGTATACCCAGAAATGGGTACATGTGCACCAGGAGCCATTACAAGAATGTTCATAACAGCATTATTTATAATAATGAATAATTGGAAACAACTCATATCCATTAACAGTAGAATAAATAAATTATGGTATATCCATATTATGGAAAAATACACAGTTATGAAAGAATGAAGACAGCTGTAACCAACAGTGTAGATGAATCTTATAAACATATTAAAAGGAAAAAGCCAACACTGAAAAATACATATTTTAAGATTCCATTTATATGAAGTTACAAAAAAGCTAAAATTAACTATAGTTTTTAGGAATGATTATTTGGTGAAACTATAAAAGTATGGATGTGATTACCTTAAAAAGGGTGGTGATTTGAAAGGGAGGGATATGTGATAGGAAAAAGTAAAGCACAGAGGGGCTTCCAGGGTTGTTGGCAATGAATTTCTTGATCTAGGTGATAGTTACACAGTTATTTACTTAGTAATAATAATTGATTAAGAGTAACGTATATTTTAAGCACTCTGCTGCATTTGTGGAAGTTTTTTCACCACTTAGAAAAGATTTTCAAATACACGTTTATACAAATTCACGTACAGATATACATGTACATATGTATGATACATGTATGTACATATATGTACGTATATATGCAAACGGTGGTGATAAAGATAGATGTCCTTGGGCAGAATGGTATTGATCAATGTGTGCTGGGCTGTCTGCTTTGGTAGAATGCCTCATTAATCCTTTTTAATAAGGCAATTTAAGCCTCCCACATATATATGTGATTACAGTTAAACTGTGAGAGGAAAGATCTGTAAACTTTAATCCTGACACATTTTAAATCTTCTGAATGCCTTAGATCTTGTTCTTTAGGAAGAAATTTATTTTTCCTCTCATTTGGTGGTTTGGCCAAATAGGAAATTTTCATTGTGACCTTCAGTCAACTTTATGCCAGAGAATGACCTGTACCCTTCCTTGCAATATTTCAGAATAACAGAGTTTTTATCTCTTATTTGTTTTGTCCTCCACTATCTTCACTTGTGTTTTATAACTGTGCGGTGGATTGAATGATACTTTTGAAAACTTGTTTCTGGACTAGCCTTAGCATATCATCCTTGGTTTTCCTTGTATGCAAAGGAGAATGATTCCAACATTTAAACTGGGATTTGTATAATTCAAGTTTTTTTGTATTTTTAAGGCTTTTTCACTGTGGCTTTCAATTCTAGTCGCCACACATTTCTACTTCTGTCATTCTGTAACCAAGGAAACGCCCTACTTTCAGCATGGCACAGTGCAAGTATACCTTTTAAAAGAATATTACAGGTTGAATATTCTGTGTATTCTGAAATAATATGCTAAAGAATATCAGCGATCCTAGTGATAGTAAAAAGCCAAATTTTTGCACATTAAAATTGTCTGAAAGAAAAATTCTTAAGTATGAAAACAGTCTTTGTTTCTTCCAAATAAAAAGCTTGAACTGCCATTGCTGTAGATATGTGCATATACAGCTTAGGGAAACTGAAGACTAAAATAAAATCCAACTAGAAAATAAAATTTAAATTAAAAAATTTATGTGTAGCAAATGTATTTCTGAGGTCAGTTGATCAGCATTTATCTTAAGCAGTATCAAATATACCCAAAATATTTAAGTAGGCCAATTTAGGTTAAAACACAAAGATGAATGAGGTATATTGGGGGAGACAGATATGGATGCAAATATAAAATCTTCAATGAAGTAAGTTCTATAATGAAAGAATATTTAAGATATTAGTGGTACAAACAATATCAATTTGATAGGTGCACAGAGTTTGCTGTGAAGATAATTTTTTAAAATATAATTGGTATGTAAATTCTGTCTCTAAAATTCCTTAGTTTGTTAGTTATCCATCAGAAAACTTGAAAGTTATTTGTTTCTTTCAACTTTTATTGTGAAAATTTAAAAACCTATTGAGGGGCTTCCCTGGTGGTGCAGTGGTTAAGAATCTGCCTGCCAATGCAGGGGACACGGGTTCGAGCCCTGGTCCAGGAAGATCCCACATGCTGTGGAGCATCTAAGCCCGTGCGCCACAACTACTGAGCCTGCACTCTAGAGCCCACGAGCCACAACTACTGAGCCCACGTGCCACAACTACTGAAGCCCACGTGCCTAGAACCCATGCTCCACAGCAAGAGAAGCCACCGCAATGAGAAGCCCACACACCACAACGAAGAGTGGCCCCCGCTCAGCACAACTAGAGAAAGCCTGCACGCAGCAAGGAAGACCCAACGCAGCCAAAGATAAATTAATTAATTAACTAATTTTTTAAAAAACACCTATTCAGATGTAGAGAGATTGTAGTATAATGAACCACCATGTACCCATCACCCAAGAAAGCTTCAAATTAATGAAAACCTGAAGCCCTTTTTAAAAACATGACTTTTCAAGTTCAGAAAGTTACAAATTAATTAACTGCCCTAGAAAAATAACATCTGTACAAATATGAATCCAAATGTACATACTTGTGATATACTTTGAAATTTACTAATACCTCTTTTTAATACCTTTGTATTCAAACTCCATTAGTGAATGTGTTTTAACTTTATCTAATAGTTATGTGTGTTTTATTTTAAACAGTGTGCAATATTTTATAGTACTGCCTTTTAAATGTGAGCATAATATCTAGAATAATAGTAGAATGATATTACTTCAGAGCTGAGAATCAATTTGTTTAGTTGCTGCCAGACATTGTGAAAAGTGACATCATATCAAATAGAAAATGAAATAAAGCTTTTGTGTATTTAAGCTGCACTGTCAGATACTCCCTTTTGAAACTCAGATCTTCAGAGGTGTGTTATCTAAATCATGCACTTTTTTGGTTTTTTATAATTCTTCACATTAAATTGCTTATACCAGAATTCCTGTTTCATCTCAAGTTTTGGTTATTTTGTTCACATTATTCTTTAGATGCTATTAAGCTGCAGCTGGTTGAAGCAGGCCTGGTAGAATGTCTACTAGAGATTGTTCAGCAGAAAGTGGATAGTGACAAAGAGGAGGATATTGCTGAGCTCAAAACCGCTTCAGATCTAATGGTTTTATTACTTCTTGGAGGTGAGTTGTAATTTATGCCAACGAAAGAATATGACTGTCAGATATTTAAAAATTTATCGTCTCTTTTATAAATACTATATTAGGCATTTTCTCATTTTTCTGTCACATTTAATCCTGTTGATGTGATGATTTTGAAACCTTAAATACATCATGAAGAGAACTAGAGATAATGAACCTGGAAAAGAGGAGCCTTTACTATCTTCCAGTATTTAAAGAGCTGTCATATAGAAGAGACAGCTGTGGCACCAAAGGACTAAAAGCGAGATGGCTCCTTGGGACTTAGACTAGAAAAATTCTAAGCCCTTTTGTCTAGTCTCTGCTAAAAGGTTATTAGAAAAAGAGTCATTACTGGGACTTCCCTGGTGGTGTACTGGTTAAGTATCCGCCTGCCAGTGCAGGGGACACGGGTTCGATCCCTGGTCCGGGAAGATCCCACATGCCATGGAGCAACTAAGCCCATGAGCCACAACTACTGAGCCTGCGCTCTGGAGCCTGCAAGCCACAACTACTGAGCCCACGTGCCACAACTACTGAAGCCCACGCACCTAGAGCCCGTGCTCCACAGCAAGAGAAGCCACCGCAATGAGAAGCCCGCACACCGCAACAAAGAGTAGCCCCCACTCGCCACAACTAGAGAAAGCCCGCGTGCAGCAACAAAGACCCAACGCAGCCAAAAATAAATAAATAAAAAAATTTATAAATTTATTTTAAAAAGAGTCATTACTTTTCCCTTTGTGAATTATAGATTGTAAAGTATCAATATGTGATTTCCCAATTGGGTATTCAGTTAAGAATATGGTACTTCTAAGTATTTACCTCTTATCTGTTGCATTTACCTCTAGATGAATCCATGCAGAAATTATTTGAAGGAGGAAAAGGTAATGTGTTTCAAAGGGTACTGTCTTGGATTCCATCAAATAACCACCAGCTACAGCTTGCTGGAGCATTGGCAATTGCAAATTTTGCCAGAAATGGTAAGCATATGAGTTCATCCTTATTAAATCAAACCTTCTGTATTTTTAAATTTTGCTTTGCCATAACGTGTACTAAACCTAAAACAGTTCAGAAGCGTGTGCAGTATCTGTGTGTAATACTACCTTAATTTTTCAGAAATCTGAAATACTAATATTGACTTTCCCAACAAATTACATATTTTATGCAACTCAACTAAGTTCTAATAGTTTAAAGGTCATGAACAGTGATTATGAAGTCTTTCTTTTGAGTACTCTGTACTTCAGAGATGAATAAACTTGAGTCCCATTCTAATAAACATCTGATCTGGGAGGATATACTCTTTTGCCTGGTGATTTTATTTTGGATTTAATAATCTGAGTATTCATTATTGTGCCTCATTTATACTCTTAACGCCTATAAAACTTAAGCATGGGTAGTCCTCTGGTTTAGGATAGAATATTTACTTAAATAGTATTTCAGAGGCACCAGACCTCCATGTATATTTCTGAAGTCTGACACTTTTGCTATTCCCTCTAGAAACTTATACTGTGTCTAGGAAATATGAGTTATTTTTGTTTTTAATTTGATTTTATTTGAGTATTAACTGTTTTTATAGCATGTTATAATAGATGACTTATTCCATTTTTCCTTCCTTCTTTTGGGGACCATCATTAACTCCTTAATGATGAAATTAAGACTGGCAAAATATTGATAATTATTGAAGCTAAATGGGGGGTAAATAGTAGTTCATTATAATATTCTCTCTGCTTTATAAATGTTTCAGAAATTCTGTCTTTAAAAAATAATTTAAATATCAGCCATGATGACAAAATGTAGAGTACTGTCACTGTAACATTCGCAGAACGCTGGCATACTTCACTATAAATGGAAACTATTGGAGGACATTTTAAGCATGTGGTTTCTACTTACTCATCTTCTGATATATTATCAGGAACTCAGCTAGAGATTTTTTGGCCAGTTTTTAAAATTTTATCTATTTTAAGAATCTTATAATCAGACTTCTCACTCAGTAAACAAACCAAAAAATCTGTAAATCTGATGTGAGAAGGAGATGGAATTCATTTTATTTTCCTATAGCTCCATTTTCCCTAATGTAGATAATGGGCAGGCATCAGTTTTACAAAATATTTATAGATATTTGTAAAGAGGGAAAAAAAATGTTTTTTGTTGTTATTTAGATGGAAATTGTATCCATATGGTAGACAATGGAATTGTAGAAAAACTTATGGATTTACTGGACAGACATGTAGAAGATGGAAACGTAACTGTGCAGCACGCGGCACTAAGTGCCCTCCGAAACCTAGCCATTCCAGGTAAGACTTAAGAACGGGAGCCAATGAGATTTATTCTAAAAGTCATCTATGAGATGGGGTGCTTTGAGACAGTTGTATCAGTAGCCTTTTTATTAGCTCAAATGCTTTTATCTCGTTCTCAGTGCAGTCCAATATTTTAACCTATTATTTAAATGAAATTCGTGGTTTCAATCATAGAAACTGCTCTGAAACAACATCAAAGTCAAGGTCAATAGCTCAAAAAGCAATAGTGCCTACTATACAGCACAGGGAACTCTACTCAATATTCTGTACTGACCTCTACGGGAAAAGAATCTAAAAGAGAGTGGATATACGTATATGTACAACTGATTCACTTTTCTGTAAGCAGAAACTAACACAACATTGTAAATCAACCATACTCCAATAAAAATTAATTTAAAAAAAAAAAAGAATGGGAGCCAACTGTGTAAGAGATAAAATCTGTCATTTTGGGAAGATATTTATGTGATTTGTGGACCTGCCCTGACCAAGAAAAGAAAAATAGTCTTCAGATTGCTTACATTTTTCTTACTAATAAATGGAGATAATATGTTAAAGAAGTTTTCTGAGACTATACAAGCATAACCTTCCTTTTTCAGATTATGCAAATATCCTATTACTTTTTGTGAACTCCTAGATGTTCATCATATTGTATAGTTAAGATTTTTTAAGCATCTTCAGCTGAGGTAAGATAATGGTATCAATTAACAGAATCCCTTAAAGAATGACTTTTAAGAATTTTTTTTCCCTATGAGCAGACGTACAATTTTTTAAAATAGCCTTAATGTGCCTTTTTGGATTACAAGGCTTTTGAAATCACATTATCATGGGAACTAATACAGGATATAGTTGAAACTATCCTTTTATTTTACTTTCTAAAGGTAAATTTCTGATTAGGTAAAATAGTATAACTATATGAGAATGCAATCTATATAAAATCAATTTGGCTCATGTAGCAGATTAGTATTGTTTGTTAATGTCTATAATATCTATATTAACACAGTTGGGTCAAGGACAGAGGTAAAAAGAAATATTAAGGTTGAGGAATTGTGCTTTTCATAAATAAGAAGGCAACATTGTCAGATTTCCTTTACAAATTATTAGTTTGTGATTAGATTTTAAAAGGAAGTAAGTGTGATTTTGTATGTTGTGCTCCTGTAGACAAATAGGATACTTATCCCGTAGCCCTCCCATTCCCAATCCCATTCTTAAAATTAACAGAAAAGTAACGATGTTGTTTTTAAGTAGAAAAATATAACATGGGGCCTTAAGATAATAAGACACTCAAAAAATGTATATTGAATTGAATGATTATCATCAAAAATGCTTACATCATTTTAACAAGTCTTTTTTTTCTCTCTCTCTCTAGTTGTAAATAAAGCAAAGATGTTATCAGCTGGCGTCACAGAGGCAGTTTTGAAATTTCTTAAATCTGAAATGCCCCCGGTTCAGTTCAAACTTCTGGGAACATTAAGAATGTTAATAGATGCACAAGGTAAGAGAAATGCTTTCTCAAGGTGCATTTTTGGTATAATAGTCTTAATGTGCCTCTAGTGGAAAAAGGACCTGTTTTTAGCTTTCAGAATTATGTAATCATAAAGATAAGTAGCAAATAAAAGGCAAAAAGAGATTGGTTTTGGAACCCCATTCATTAATTTCCATGATTGTTATAATTGACTTTAAATGGAAATTATATTGCATTTCTCTTTATTAGTACATATAATCTGATTTTAGGTTGATTTATTAGTGGTTCTTGAGGGGTTTTTATGTTTTGGCATTTTCTATACCCTTTTTTACCTTGTAAAATTATCAAGTTTCAATACAGTGACAGTCAAAAATTTTTTAAATTTGTTTTGCAAACAGGGAGATCATTTTTCTGTTTATAGAAACAATAATGAAAACCAATCCTTGGAATGAGTTATATTTATTTACTTATTTCTAAATTCTAAACCTTCTCTATATTGATTCCTTAGAGTACTGCTAAAAATTCTTCGGTACAGTTTTCCAGAGTACTAACAGACTTCCAGGCTGAACCAAAAGAGTATAAAGTTGTTTATTTTGTTTTTGTATAAAAGTCCACAACTGAATAGAAAACCTCAATAGTCCATCAGATACGGAATATTTGCAGTTCTTGCTTTAATGAAATTGTTGTGTTCTGTTTTTAGACCTGTAATTTTCCTTCACACTCTTACATCTTTACCAATTATTTCAGTTGATTGCCTATCAGTGATTCATTCCTTTGTGGTTTGCCTTCTTTCCTATAGCAGAAGCTGCTGAACAACTGGGAAAGAACGTTAAATTAGTGGAGCGTTTGGTGGAATGGTGTGAAGCCAAAGATCACGCTGGTGTGATGGGGGAGTCAAACAGACTGCTCTCTGCCCTCATACGACACAGTAAATCAAAAGTAAGTCCCAGAGGAAACCGTTCATTTATTTATGAAACAGATTAAAAGAAGATGGCAAGAGAAAAAGCTTAAAAGTAAAGGTATTCCTTGACTTGTGTAAATCTCCTTCATATAAATAATTGACTTCACCATAGTAACTATTCCAGCTGGTTGGCCACAGGAAGGTTCCTCCCCATCAGATGCTACCTCTTGGCATCTTTGCCTGGAGCAAAAGCAGCTGTTAACTTGGACCTTCCTATTACCTGTCTCACCTATAGCAGCCTAAAATCCCATCCATTTTCACTGACACCAGTACAGGACTAAGTATATTGTTGACAAGATGGAAAGTATCAAGAAAGTATAGCAAAATGAACTCCTGTGGTAGTCCTTTTACCTCTTCATCATAACTGCTCTGTCAGGCCCATTTGTTCATTTAACAGTCAACATTTTGGTACTTACAGTGTAACTATTATAAAATATAGTATGACTTTCAAGAATTAACTGTCCAGTGGGAGGGCAGATATAAAAACAGCATTAAAGCCACATACTCCAATTCAGATATAACTTAGAAGACAGAGAGACCAACTGTCTGGGCATCACAGAAGGGGTCATGTTTTAGATGTTAACTAGGAATCTCTCAGGAGGAGAGTGGGAAGACAAAGCATAGAAAGGCCTCCAAGCAAAGACAACAATGTGTCAACAGCACAGAGATCTAAAACAACATAGTCTGAGAGGAAAACTGCAAGTAAAGCAGTATTGCTGGAGCACAGTGTGTAAAGACAGTGACCAGAGAGGAAGAGAAGAGGGGATCAAGATGAATTACGTGCCAGGTTAAGGCATATGAATTTATTCTATAGAGAATTAGGAAGCTCCCAAAGGATTTTAAGCAGCAGGGTGCCATTATTTGGTTTTCATTAGAAAGATGACTCTAGGGCTTACTAAGGGCAAGGAAAACAAAGTTTTTCAAAAATATACATGTGAGATGATAAAGGCCTGAATTAAGGTTTTGGGTTAAGCAATTTGAAATTGCTGGTATTCAACCATTTTGACACAAAGAAACAAATATCATATGGTTCAACCTAATAGAAGCAGTGAGTATGGAAAAGAAGGATTTGAGAAAGATATGAGTGGCAGAATTGACAGAATTCAAAAGTGGGGCCCAAGGAGAAGGAGGTTTTAGAGAGAATTCCAAGTTTGGGGCTTAGCACCAGGTGGGGTAATCATGCCATTCATCAAAATAAGAGACTATGGGAAGAACTGACATTCCCTAACTTGCTTACTGCCAAATCACTCTTCTATCCTTTTCAGAGTCTTTACCTAATTCTTTGCTCCATTCCATGAGAATTCTTACCCGTGGTTTCATTTAGGCAAACCATAATTCTGTTAACTAGATTACAACAAACAGACATGTTTTGGCATCTGAATTTGGAACTCTCAGATAAATTCTTGTTACGTGTGGTGGTTAGGCCAACGAAGACTTGATTAATCCATAATATACCTTAAGTTCACTAACAACTAACAGAAGTGTATAACCAAACCATTAGTGTACACAAAAATGTGTCCACAGGAAGATACGTTCCATCATCTTAAATAACCAAATCTTGGAACCAAAGCTATTCAAATGCTGTAATGTTGAGATCTGAGGGTTTTGAGGCTTTTCTGTGGGTTTCATTATCACAGATTCCCCTTCCCTTATCTAATACCATACTCCCTCCCCTCAAAAGTTTTCAAATAAAATACCCATCAAGCATCCATCACCATGTAGGTTCTTTGAAAAGACTTATGAGAAATATGGGATGGTACCTTTCTAGATGTGTGTGTGTGTGTAATAAACAATTTGAAATGATATGGGATTGCAACTTTATAGTTACATTTTAACTTTTTTACAATTCAGTACCAGATAGGCTACTTTTTGCTTTACATATGTTTCCTACAATTGAGATTATACTGCTGCTAAGAGGCAATAGGAACCTTGATTCATAGATGTTAATGATTAGAATACAAGGTGTGTTATTTGAGCTCTGGATTAGAATTATTAATTTAAATTATTTTTAAATTTAACAAACATTAAAGGAATAGATGATTCTGTTTGAACAGCATTTCTCAAAATATGTTCTATCGAATAATAACCCCAAGAAATGTTCCAAGAAAAAGGGTTTCATGGTCAGAGTAGTTAGGATAATAGTGCATTCCCTTTACTTGCCTTTAGAATTCTGTAGAAGCTCTAAAGAAACTTCCTTAACTTTAGCTATTTAACTGTGGGTCTTTTTTGCAAGAGGCATCTATTAACATTCCACTGGACATACTTTGGAAAATGCTGCTCTGGAGTAAGCTTTTAAAATAATTAAACACTAGGTACAAATTTGTTACATTCCTGTATATCCTTAACCAACTGTTGTGAATCACAGCTCTGTCCTTATGTTATTCTTTTTTTTTTTAAATTGAAGGCAAGCTTTTTTTTTTTTTTAATTTATTTTATTTGTTTATTTTTGGCTGTGTTGGGTCTTCGTTTCTGTGCGAGGGCTTTCTCTAGTTGTGGCAAGCGGGGGCCACTCTTCATCGCGGTGTGCGGGCCTCTCACCACCGCGGCTTCACTTGTTGAGGACCACAGGCTCCAGACGCGCAGGCTCAGTAGTTGTGGCTCACGGGCCCAGCTGCTCTGCGGCATGTGGGATCTTCCCAGACCAGGGCTCGAACCCGTGTCCCCTGCATTGGCAGGCAGACTCTCAACCACTGCGCCACCAGGGAAGCCCATGTCCTTATGTTATTCTTAAACTTTGAATATTCTACTCCTTTTAAAGTCACCCTGAATTCTACCTTAGAGTCCAGTCCTCCAAAAGTTTGCACTGATTCATGGTGTTGCATGCTGGCTTAGGCCTTTCAGCCATATATGGTGTATCCTTGTGCTTATGCCAGTAGGTAAAATTACATCTTCCCTCTAAAGAGTGCCCTAGGCTAGTACTCCTAACCAGCTAGCTGGACCTTCTGGCTGCAGAGATCAAAAACAGAGAAAGAAATATAGTTTGCCTCTACAATAGGAATATAAAAATTCCCTCTTATCAAAGTAGGCACTTTTCTTTAACCTGAAGAGTAAAACATTCTTCATCAGTATCAAGCTAAAAACTTGTTTAAACAAATGTACTTAGTCATTTGCTTATTCATCCAACATTTACTTAAACCTATACTGAGAGCTTTGATGATACAATATTAAAAAAAGAAATTTGTTGGTAGGTGATTCAGTAGCTACACCAGCCTACAGTCTTATAAATCGATTATCTCAAATTCAAGCCTATCTCAAACCATTCCATTGTAACAACATTGTTATACAATTTTCAACAGAGTCTTTAGCTGGATTTATCTCAACAGTTAAGAGCAAACTGACCATAAATGCTAAATATGTGAGCCTGTTAACATAGATAATTTGCCTTAGTTATATATGTACCAAAATTTAGCTTTCCATAAGAAAACTCCTTGAAAAATAGTATTAAGAAATAAAATATTGTTTCAAACTTTGTAAAGCATTATAAAATATTTCCAAAATTCTTAAGGACTCTCCAGAAACATCTAAGGTTTAGAAGGATTACCCAGAGAAAATGTCTCATTATGTATATCTACAGTTTACTTATTATAAATGAAAAGGTTTCAGAGAGGTTAAAATAATCTCTGGATTAATTTTAGAAGTGTATTGGTTAAAATTATTTTTAATTCTCCAGATGAACCTTCTTGCTCTCTGGAGTGGTGCTAATATTCTTTTTTTTTTTTAATCTTGAAGTTAAAAATATAACTTTAAAATACATTGATAGAGCCCCTTCAAATCACATTAAATGACTGCCTCTGCTTGGCATTATGATGAATTCAGTGTGTATGCTTTTCCATAGACTACAAATGGTTAAAAACAAGACCTAGTAGTCAAACTGCCTGGATTGAATCTTGGCTTTTTACCATTTAATCACTGTCTGATTTGGGGCAAATTCCATAACTTAATCTAAGCTTCAGTTTCTTCATCTATAAACTGGAGATAATATCTAGCTCGTGGGATTTTCTGTGAGGATAAAAATAAGCTACTATCTGTAAGTTACCCAGTGTATGAGTGTTGTCCAGTGTATAGGCGTTTCTCCATACAGGGTAGCTGTCAGTAGTAATAATCCTCTTTTGTCATATGACACAAGTACAATGCTTCATTTATCTTTTATCCCCCATTCTGTAGAGTAGCAACTCAGTAAGCATTTACTGAAGTAGGAGGAGAGAGGGCAGGCACTTTAAAGGACAGTACTCTCAGATATTTGTTCCAGAAAAGTGAGATGGAAAAGAAGCTACGCTTTGATTTAAGGGGTCGGGGCGGGGGGGGTGGTGATTTTTGGTATTTCTGATGTGCAAATTTTCTTCATTCACATTCATTCCTTTCCCTTCTTTCTACTACAGTGGGCTTTTGAGGGTGAATCACAAAAGAGAGGATGAAATGACAGTCCAGGAACCTTCCTAGGTGACTGCATATGTATCTTGTGAATCTCTTTTGATCTTTTTTACTCAACAAGCTCCTTTGTGATTTTTATAAAATTCTTTACTAATTTTAAGAATTCTGTATCAGTTTCAAATAAACTGCCTCTGAGTAAGCAGTATAAAGCAGTATATAGTCGTCCTCATCCCTTGGTATCTGAGGGGGAGTGGGCACCCTCTCAGATACCAAAATCTGTGAATGCTCAAGTCCCTTATATAAAAATGGCATAGTATTTCCATCTAACCTACGCACATCCCCCTTATACTTTAAATCATCTCTAAATTACTTATAATACCTAATACGATGTAAATGCTAGTAGATAGTTGTAAATACAGTGTAAATACTAAATAGTTGCCAGCGCACAGCAAATTCAAGTTCTGCTTTTTGAAACTTTATGACAATTTTTTCCCCAAATATTTTCAATACATGGTTGGTTAAATCCATGGATGCAGAACCTGAAGATACAGAGGGCTGACTATATTGGGAGGCTTTCTTTTCATTAGAAAAGGCTTTAAAAGATAGTTTCTCACTTTCTAAAAAAGTTGTGAAAAGACATTAAATGCTAGAACACAACTGCTGTAAAAACTCAGAACTTAGACTCTGTTGATTTAGAATGTTTGTTTGCTCACTAAACAATTTTGGATTCAAAGCAAAGATACTGTCTATAAATAGTTTTCTTAAAAATTTACGTAAGGTAGAAGCATAAAGGAAACCCTTTTTCCAATATTTTAGCAAATTAATTTGAAAATATTTCTAATTACAGTTTTGTACCATTGAAGCTAACTTGGACAGGCTACTTAAAATATTCAGTGCTTACTTCAAATTACTAAAAATAGTGAAAAGTAGTAAAATTACTTTTAAAATATTTTATAATTGAGGCTTTCTACTAAATCATATTGAATCCAACAAAACCCTGAGATGAAGACAAAAATGAGTACTAGAAATAAACGTAGCCATTTCTTTCCATCTAGCCTTTGCTGTATACTTTTATGTGTGCTTTTCATGTAATAACTTTGTAATTATAACAAAAAGCTATGAGATATACACTTACACTGTCTCAGTGTTACAGGTGAAGTCTCTGAGATGCAGAGAGAGTCAGCAGTTTGCTCAAAGTCAGTGGGATTTACTGAGTCTGGAGCCTACAGCCCCTCTGCCGCTGGAGAGGACCGAGCTGTGGGCACCGTGAGAAATGAGGGAGACAGAATTTTGATTTAAGTTCTGCTCAAGTCCTTTTGTATGTAATCTAGTGTTGTTAGATCCAACAAAGGTTTTAAAAGGCTGCATACATACATGTATACATGCACACATACATACGTAAAAAGCTTCACCTGATGCATCTGAAAAAACTACCTGGTGTTATAATAAAAATTTGAAAGGAAGAACTTTTTACATTATTATTATTCCAAGATTTATTCTCTTTTGTTGATCTCGTGGTAAGTCTTCATTTGGGGCAATGGCACTTTTATTTCTTTGACTTTGTTAGCTTCTGGGACTCTCTATTCCTTGATATGAACTGCAGTGGTCTTTTTCGCTTAGGTAATTTAAGTTGTCATCTTTTGATGAATTTATTTAAAGCTAAAAGCTTTTTCTCTTCTGTGAAGAAAAAGAAATTATGGTTAAATGTAATGATTCATAGGGACACTGTCAGAAAACCACTCAACAGTGAATTGACTGATGGTAACGCGGTTTTTTTATGTTTAAAATTAAAGTTTATAATTCTGTGATATTAATTTATTGTAGGATGTAATTAAAACCATTGTACAAAGTGGTGGCATCAAGCATCTAGTTACCATGGCAACTAGTGAACATGTAATAATGCAGAATGAAGCCCTTGTTGCTTTGGCACTAATAGCAGCTTTAGAATTGGGTAAGTACCCCAGTGACAAACTTTTCTCCTATTTTTATCTTGGATGGAAGGAAGCACAGGAGTGGAATAGAAGTCAGACAGAACCTTGACTAGAAGCATTTTGCCAGTGTGTTTCTGTACCCGTCTGGATCTGAGTATATGTAAAATCATATTCTATAGATTGTCACCATAGCTGTCCCCTTTGGTTGTTCTTTTGGTAACATTTTTAGGGTAATGCTTTAAGGTTAGTTTGACTCTTAAATGATACCTCAAAGTTTAGGCACTTAGGGAATACAGAAAACATTTCCAGCAGACCTCATGGAGAAGTGAAACAATACTTAGAATACAACAACAAGTTTAGGGTTTGCTACTCTTCCAGACACCCAGACCTTCTCTTCCATCTCTACTACTGATTCTCTCTTACTAACCTCCTCCTCTCTATCACCATGGTTTCTGTTGCTTTACAGCATTGCCTTCATTCTAAATTCTCACCTTTTATGTCACTCTTCTGTGTATTTACATTCAGAATTCCCCCAAAGCAGAGTCTAAATGATTCAGGTAGTTTCTCTCTAGCAGTAGCGTTCCTGTTACTCAGAATTCTTCAGGAGAAGCTAGCTCATAGGCATCTAGTTTATGGGTAGCAACTTTGTCTCCAGAACCAAGCTCTGATACGCAGTCAGCTGGGGACAATCACAGTCACATGGCCTGTGGTAAGGCCTGAGGTTGCCTTACATAAAGGAGGACTATAGACTTAGTAGGCATGTCCTGTTCGGTTCAAAGCCGTTCGGGTAAATACTGTTAATTGATCACCTCAGTTCCCAGTGATGATTTTTGTCCATAATTCTCACCCTGGGGCAAGTGGACCCACCAGGCCTTATCCCAGGAAGGAGAAGCCAAAAGATAAACATGGTATATCTCCTTCAGTGTCAGATTGACTCAGATTTCAGGTACGAGAGATTTGAATTTTTGTCCTCTTAAGGGGTTATAAACTTTAAAACAATTTATAATTTTTTAAAAATCAGGTAAAAGTAGGATGTAAAATTTTCTTGAATTTTAAAGATAGAAAACGTCAAGAAGATATATGTGGCTTTGGTCACTAACTTAGGTTAAAGATGCTGTGATTTCCTCCATGGTTTGGTTAGATGATGTGAGTCTGTCCAGAGGTCCAGACACCTTTAAGAGGGGAAGCTATGATGAAGAGGTGAGAGTTGGTGAGGACATTGAATACCAAACGGGGTTCATGGCTTGATTTTTAAAAATGGCTTAAAGTGATTGATAGAGCAATTTCAGAGTATCCTTGACTTCCTTTCCTGGGGTGAATCTGGTCTTGTGCCCTTCATAACTAGTATCTTCTAAATAGGCTTTAATTTTGTCTGCTTCCTGATAGCTGAGCATTTGCCTGAGTCTGTTTACCTTACCACAGATGGCAAATAAGCACATAAAGATGTTAGGATATAAAATGACAAAACATAATCATATTTGTTGTTGGCTGTTGTCACCTAGTGTTTCCTAGGCTTCTTGAGCCTAAGATTTAAAAATAAGGTCATACTACCTTTTTAATATACAATACACTTTGAAAACCATATTTTTCCAAACTTGTATCCTTATAGGCTTTTAGATATTATTAAGGAATTATTATAAAAGTTTTGTATGATAATAGTATTAAAGCAACATTTTAAGAGTCCTTATCCTTTTTTTTTTTTTTTGATAATTGTAGATTCACAAGCAGTTGTAGGAAATAATACAGAAAGATCCCTTGTACACTTTGCCCAGTTTTGCCCAGTGGTAACATTTTGCAAAACTAGTGTAACATCCCAACCACTGATACAATGTACCTATCTTATTCAGACTTCCCCAGTTTTACTTGTACTCACTTGTGTGTATGTTATATTCAGTTTATCACCTGTGTAGGTGTCTCTGAGCAGTTCTAATACCACAAGGATTCTCCATTTATAACCACATTCACCTACCTCCTACGCTGCTCCTAATCCCTGGAAACCACTAATCTTCCCTTCATTTCTAAAATTTTTTTCATTTCAAAAATATATAAATGGAATCATATAGTATGTGACCTTATGGAATCGGCTTCTTTTGCTCAGCATAAATCCCTAAAGAGTCATTGATTTGTGTGTCAATAGTTCATTCCTTCTCATTCCTGAATAGTATTTTGTGATATGTATGTACCACAGTTTGTTTAACCATTCACGTATTGAAGGACATCTGGGCTGATTCCACTTTGGGATTTTTAAAAATAAGGCTACAGTGAACATTCCATGTATAGGATTTTATGTAAACATAAATTTTCATTTTTCTAGATAAATGCCTAGGAGTTACTAGATAACTCCTGGGTTGTATGGTAACTGCATGATTGATATTTAGAGACACTGACAGACTGTTTTTCAGAGTGGCTATACCATTTTACATTCCCGCCAGCACTGCATAAGTGGTCTAATTTGCTCTGTACTGTCACCAGCGTTTAGTATTGTCCCTGTTTTTTTCTTTTATTTTAGTCAATCTGATAGATATATAGTGATATCTCATGTAGTTTTAATTTCCGTTTTTCTAATAACTACTGATGATGAACATCTTTATGTGCTTATCTGCCATCTGTATTTATTCCTTGGTGAAATGCCTATTTAGATCTTTGCCCATTTTCTAACTACTGAGTTTTGAGGATTATTTATATTCTGAAAGTCCTGTAGTTTTACATTTAACTCTGTGATCCTTTTTGTATTAATATCTGTATAAGATGTGAGGTTTAGGTCAGGGTTTCTTTTTTTTTTTTTTTTTTTTTTTTGCCTATGGATGTAATTGCTCCAGCACCATTTATTGAAAAGGCTGTCTTTCCTCAACTGAATTGATTTTGTACCTTTGTCAAAAATCAGTTGTGCTTATGTGTGTGGGTCTACTTCTAGGGTCTTCTTTCAGTTCCTCTGACCTATGTGTCTGTCTCTCCACCAACACCACACTGTCTTGATAACTGTAGCTATACAGTGACCTTCATATCAGGTAGAGGAATTCCTCCCACTTTATTCTTCTTTATCAAGATTGTTTACCTCTTCTAGGGCCTGTCACTTTCCATATAAATTTTAGTATAAGCTTATCTATTTCCTATGGAGAATCATCTTGGGATTTTGATAGGAATTGCAGAGTCCGATTCTCTTAAAGATACATGCTGAAATAACCTGTGGAGGAAATTATGTGATTATAGGATTTGCTCCAAAATTATTTGGGATGGGTTAGAATAAGTGGATAAGACTAGAGACAGAAGATACACAGTTGGCCATGATCATTTTTGGAGATGGTGATAGTACATAGTGTATCATACTATCTTTTCTGCTTTTGTATGTTTAACAGTTTTCATAATAAAGGTTTTTAATTGCCTCATGTTTAAAGGAATGTTTTAATATTGAATTTTAAGCCTAAACTCCTGAAATATCTACTGAAGTTTAGATCTAAATACCCTTTTAACAAGGTCTAAATTTAATATTGTATATCTATGTCATTATTATTTATCAGTCCCTTTTGAAAGGTTTCACATTATCAGTTTCTAGAAAGGGAAGTAGTATTTAGCCAGATTGTACCAGGTTCATACCCAGTGAATATAACTGATACTTCGTTTCATGTTCCAGGCACTGCTGAGAAAGATCTAGAAAGTGCTAAACTTGTACAGATTTTACACACACTGCTAGCAGATGAGAGAAGTGCTCCTGAAATCAAATATAATTCCATGGTCCTGATCTGTGCTCTCATGGGATCTGGTACGTATTTCTTCTGTCATTTGATATTCATCAACATATGGTTGACATTAAATATAAAATAATAGTAAATGGTGGCTTTGGGTTTTAAAACATTAGAAATTATTTTATGGAAGATACAGGATTACTTTTACATTGCAAATACTCCCAAAAAATTCTTAGTAATGAAAAGTATTATATAGCAAATATAGGCAAAAGTCAATGTTAAAAAATTAATACCTTTATGTTTCATTAACCCTAAAATATTTTATATAAAGAACAAATTCTGATTTTGTATACCATGATATTAGCTAAGGAGTTTGTTCAAGAAATCATTGGCATATCTTGTTATACATTTCTTGGACCACTTGAAAAGAACATGTATCCTGCTGTTATCGAGTGGTGAGTTCTATAAATGTCAATTAGATGTTTTTGTTTGGTAATGGTGTTTCTGTATTCTTGCTGATTTTCTACTCGGTCTGTCAATTTTTGAGAGAGGGCTGTTGAAGTCTCCAGCTCTTATTGTTGATTTGTCTGTATCTCCCTTCAGTTCTATCAGGTTTTGCTTCATATATTTTGCAGCTCAGTTGGTAGGTGCATACACCCTTCCTAGTGGATTTACCTTTCTATCGTTACGTAATGTTTGTCTCTGTCTCTGGTAGTTTTCTTTGCTCTGAAGTCTACTTTATCTGATATTAATATAGCTACTCCTACTTTCTTTTGAATAACATTCACATGATCTTTTTCTACCCTTTCAGATTCAATCTGTGGTATCTTGTATTTGAAGTGTAGGCAGCATATTGTTGGGTCATGTTTTTTAATCCACTCTGTCATCCCCCCACCTTTTTTATTCATGCTTAAAGATTACATAATTCCATCCACAAAGTTGGTTATCATTATTATTACTACCATTTGTTAGACAAGGAAACCAAGACTGTGAAGGAAGTAAGCAGGGACATTGCAGTGGTGCTGGGTGAGGAGTGGTGAACATCAATTGTCCTGTCTGGTTAGTGACAGGCACTTTCAAGGTGATGGTAACAACCAAAATGATGGGCAGTAGAGGGGGTGGGTGTCGGGAAAGCACCTCTGGTCGTGAGCCTTGATGGGCAGAGTTGGGTTTCTAGGTGGACTTTTTTGTGCACACACCAAGGGTGGATATGTCTCCTGGGGCAGGCTCACCTTATCCAAGTACAAAACCGGAATGGTAGTTTACTTATATATAATGAGAAGTATGCCTGCCGCTGATCTCAGAACACCCCAAGTGCACATGTCTGGCTCATTGACTCCTTCAGGGCAGACGGGCATCAAGGGTTGCTTGATGAGCTTTGATCTGAACGAGGAGAATTAAATGAATGGGCTGTGTAATGGCATCAGGTCAAAGTGGTTTGATGCATCTGTCTCTGCAGCTGCATCAGCTTTGCTAAAGGAACTGGAAGCATGGAATTCCTTGGCTTGAGGCTCCATCTTTTTGGATGTTGCTGGCATGGCTCTGTCTGCATTGCCCACAGTAGTGTTTTCTGTTCTATGCTGCTGTACTGACGAATGCCCCAGTAACCTCTGCTTTGCTTGCATTCTTTGAGGTAATTGTTGATACTTTCCACAAATCCTGCTTGGGCAAACCCTCAAATGTTCTCCTTTACAAAGAGTTCATCCATTCTCATTTTGACCAATAAATAAATGGTCAAGACACTCTTGTGTTAAGTCTTTAGTTAAGGAAGTATTTCCTTTGGTTATTTTCTGAATTTTTCCAGGGCCAGTATTTTTAGTGATGCACTGTTAGAGAAAAATAGAAATATTATTTGGGTAACTGGTAAGATTTTTGTTTTTTTTAACTGTAATATGATACCCAAGTCGGAGAGCAGTGGGAAACAAAAAGTTTGTGTGTTGTTTAATCAGTAAGCAAAAATCATTTACTATTTGTTTGGGTTTTTTATTATTATTGCAATTTTTAATATTTATTCCATTTATTTAAATTAATTTTAAAAAGTTCACCCATTTCTCCCAACCCCAATCCCTGCCCCCTGCAACCACCAATCTATTCTCTGTATCTATGAACTTGGTTTTTAGATTCCACATATAAGAGAGATCATATGGTATTTGTCTTTCTCTGTCTTATTTCACTTAGAATAATGCCCTCAAGGTCCAGCCGTATTGTCACAAATGGCAAGATTTCATTCTTTTTATGGCTGAATAATATTCCATTATATACACACACTATAATTTCTTTACTCATTCACGTATCCATAGACATGTAAGTTGTTGCCGTATCTTGGCTTTTCTAAGTAATGCTGCAATGAACATGGGGTGCATATGTCTTTTCAAATTAGTGGTATTTCCTCTGTATACATTTAGAACCACATTAGTGTTATAATTTTTGTTTTCAACCATCAAACATAATCCAGAAAACTCTTGAGAAAAGGAAAGCCTATTGTATTTATCTATATGTATTTGCTATATCTGTTCTTTCTGATGTTCCAAAATTCCTTTTTTTCCCTTTCTGTTTAGAGAACTTCCTTTAGCCATTCTTTTAGGTTAGGTCTGTTTGTGACAAATTCTCATTTCCTTTATTATTCCTTATTTATTCATTTTCGTTGAGAATATCTTGATTTCGTCTTCATTTCTGAAAAATATTTTCTCTGTGTATAGAATTCTGGGTTGACAGTTCTTTTCTTTCATATGAAAAACGTTGTGCCACTTTCTTCTGGCCTCCATAGTTTCTTATGAGAAATCTACTATCTCACTGTTTGTTTTTTCCCTTGTAGGTAAGGTGTCATTTCTGTCTCAAGACTTTTTTCTCTTAGTTTTCAAAAGTTTGAATATGATTTGTCTTGGCATAGATTTCTTTAGGATTATCCTGTTTAGGGCTTGCTCAGCTTCTTGAATCTGTAGGCTTATGTCTTTTGCTAAATTTGGGAAGTTTTTAACCATGTTCCTTCAGGTACTTTTTCAGTCCCACCTTATTTCTCTTCTCCTTCAAGGCCTCTAATGACATAAATGTGAGCTCTTTAGTTATATCCCACAGGTCCCTGAGGTTTTGTTCATTTTTTTTCCAGTTTATTATCTCTCCGTTGTTCAGATGGGTAATTTGTATTGCTTTAAGTTCACTGATTATTTCTTCTGTCTTCTCCATTCTGTTGTTGAGCCTATCAAGCTTTTTGTTGCAGGTACTATAGTTTTGAGTTCTAAAATTTCTATTCTCTTCTTTATATCTTCTGTTTCCTTGCTGTGATCTCATTTGTTTCGAGCATGTTCATAATTGTTCAGGCATTTTCTTAATGTAAAATATACATACAATTTGCCATTTGAACCATTTTTAAATGTACAGTTCAGTGGATTAAGTACATTTATATCACTGTGCAACCATCCCCACCATTCATCTCCAGACCTTTTTCTTCTTTCCAAACTGAAACTCCATACTCTTTAAACAATAACTCCCTAATCACCCATCTTCCCAGCTTTTGGCAACCACCATTTTATTTTCTCTCTTTATGAATTTGACTACTCTTGGTACCCCATGTAAGTGGAATCATACAATATTTTTCCTTTTGTGTCTTGCTTATTTCCCTTAGCATAATGTCTTCAAGGCTCATCTATGTTGTAGCATGTGTTAGTATTCCATTCCTTCTTAAGGCTGAATAATGTTCCATTGTTTGTATATATTACATTTTGTTTATCCTTTCATCCATCAGTGGACATTTGGGTTATTTTCACCTTTTGGCTATTGTGAATAATGCCACTGTGACCATGAATGCACAAATATCTGTTTGAGTTCCTGCTTTCAGTTATTTTGCTTATATACACAGAAGTGGAATTGCTGGATAATACAGTAATTCTATGTGTAATTTTTTGAGGAACCACTGTACTGTTTTCCACAGTGGCTGCACCATTTTACATTTCCACCAGAGGTGCACATGGGTTCCAGTTTATACATCCTCGCTAATATTTGTGATTTTGTTTTGATAATAGCCATCCTAATGGTTGTCAGGTGGTATCTTATTGTAGTTTTGATTTGAATTCCCCTGATGATTTGTGATGTTGGGGATCTTTTCATTTGCTTATTGGCTGTTTGTATATCTTATCTTCTTTGGTGATATGTTTATTCAAGTCCTTTGCCCACTTTTTATTTGGGTTGTTTTTTGTTGTTGACTTGGAAAAGTTCTCTATATGTTCCGTGTATTAAATGCTTATTGGATATATGATTTGCACGTATTTTCCCCTATTCCAAGAGTTGCCTTTTCACTGTTGTGTCCTTTGATACACAGAAGTTTTTAATTTTAATGAAGTCCAGTTTATCTATTTCTCCTTTTGTTGCCTGTGCTTTTCATGCATATCCAAAAGATCATTACTAAACTCAATGTCATGAAGTCTTCCCCCTATGTTTTCTTTTAGAATCTTACAGTTTTAGCTCTTATGTTCAGGTCTTTGATCTATTTTGAGTTATCTTTTGTATGTGATGTAAGGTAAGGGCCCAACCTCATTTTTCTCCTGTGCATATTACCAGCACCATTTGTTGAAAAGACTGTCCTTTTGTCATTGAATGGTCTTGACACCCTTGTCGAAAATTATTTGACCATATATGTAAGGGCTTATTTCTGGGCTTTCTATTCTATTCTGTTAATTGCTCTGTCTTTATATCAGCACCACACTGTTTTAATTATTGTAGCTTTGTAGTAAGTTTTGAAATTAGGAAGTGTAAGACCTCCAACTTTCTTCTTTTTCAAGATTGTTTTAGATATCTGGAGTCCCTTGAGATTCCATCTGAATTTTAAAGTGGATTTTTCTATTTCTGCTAAAAACGTTGGTTCTGGTTTCATTTTTTGTATTTTTTTAGCCTTTCCGCTATGTTTATTTTTATTTTATTACATTGTAATGAAACTGATTATTTTTATTATTAGTTTTACCATTATACTCTATTAGTGAATGTTTTATTTTATTTTTTTTTATTTTTATTTTATATTGGAGTATAGTTGATTAACAATGTTGTGTTAGTTTCAGGGGTACAGCAGAGTGATTCAGTTAGTTATACATATACATGTATCTATTCTTTTTCAAATTTTTTTCCCATTTAGGTTTTTTACAGAGTATTGAGAGGAGAGTTCCCTGTGCTGTACACTAGGTCCTTGTTGGTTATCTATTTTATATATAGTTGTGTGTATATGTCAATCCCAAACTCCCAATCTATCCCACCCCCCCTCCCCCCCTGGTAACCATAAGTTCATTCTCTAAGTCTGTGAGTCTGTTTCTGTTTTGTAAATAAGTTCATTTGTATCTTTTTTTTTTTTTAGATTCTGCATATAAGCGATAGCATATGATATTTGTCTTTCTGTCTGACTTATTTCACTTAGTGTGATAATCTCCAGTCCATCCATATTGCTGCAAATGGCATTATTTCATTCTTTTTAATGGCTGAGTAATATTCCACTATATATATGTACCACATCTTCTTTATCCATTCATCTGTCAGTGGACATTTAGGTTGTGCTACGTCTTGGCTATCGTAAACAGCGCGGCAGTGAACATCGGGGTGCGTGTATCCTTTCGGACCATGTTTTTCTCCAGATATATGCCCAGGACTGGGATTACTGGATCATATGGTAGCTCTATGTTTAGTTTCTTAAGGAACCTCCATACTGTTCTCCATACTGGCTATACAAATTTACATTCCTGCCAACAGTGTAGGAGGGTTCCCTTCTCTCCACACCCTCTCCACCATTTATTGTTTGTAGACTTTTTGATGATGGCCATTCTGACTGGTGTGAGGTGGAATCTCATTGCAGTTTTGATTTCCATTTCTCTAATAATTAGCGATGTTGAGCATCTTTTCATGTGCCACTTGGTCATCTGTATATCTTCTTTGGAGAAGTATCTATTTAGGACTTCAGCCCATTTTTTGATTGGGTTGTTATTTTTTTTTTTGATATTGAGCCACATGAGCTATTCGTAAATTTTGGAGACTGATCCTTTGTCAGTCGCATTGTTCGCAAATATTTTCTCCCATTCTGTGGGTTGTCTTTTCGCTTTGTTTATGGTTTCCTTTGCTGTGCAAAAGCTTTTGAGTTTAATTAGGTCCAATTTGTTTATTTTTGTTTTTATTTCCATTACTCTAGGATATGGGTTGAAAAAGATATTGCTGTGATTTATGTCAAAGAGTGTTCTGCCTATGTTTTCCTCTAAGAGTTTTATAGTATCCAGTCTTACATTTAGGTCTTGAATCCATTTTGAGTTTATTTTTGTGTATGGTGTTAAAGGATGTTCTAATTTCATTTTTTTACATGTAGCTGTCCAGTTTTCTCAGCACCATTTATTGAAGAGACTGTCTTTTCTCCAATGTATAGTGTTGCCTCCTTTGTCATAGATTAATTGACCATACCATGTGTGGGTTTATTTCTGGGCTTTCTATCCTGTTCCATTGATCTATATTTCTGGTTTTGTGCCAGTACCATACTGTTTTGATGACTAGCTTTGTGGTATAGTCTGAAGTCAGGGAGCCTGATTCCTCCAGCTCCGTTCTTACTTCTCAAGATTGCTTTGGCTATTTGGGGTTTTTTTGTGTCTCCATACAGATTTTTAGATTTTTTGTTCTAGTTCTGTGAAAAATGCCATTGGTAATTTGATAGGGATTGCATTGAATTTGTAGACCGCCTTGGGTAGTATCATCATTTTGACAATATTGGTTCTTCCAATCCAAGAACATTATACAGTATATCTGTCCATCTGTTTGTGTCATCTTCGATTTATCTCATCAGCCTCTTATAGTTTTCAGAGTACAGGTCTTTTGCCTTCTTAGGTAAGTTTATTCCTATGTATTTTATTCTTTTTGATGAGATGGTAAATGGGACTGTTTCTTTCATTTCTCTTTCTGATCTTTTGTTGTTAATGTATAGAAATGCAACAGATTTCTGTGTATTAATTTTGTATCCCGCAGCTTTACCGAATTCACTGATGAGCTCCTTGTCTTGTTCCTGATCTTAGAGGAAATGCTTTCAGCTTTTCACCATTAAGTATGATGTTAGCTGTAGGTTTGTCATATATGGCCTTTATTATGCCCACTTTGTAGAGAGTTTTTATCATAAAAAAGGGTGTTGAATTTTGTCCAAAGCTTTTTTCTGCATCTATTGAGATGATCATATGGTTTTTATTCTTCTATTTTTTGGTGTGGTGTATCACAGTGATTGATTTGCATATATTGAAGAATCCTTGCATCCCTGGGATAAATCCCACTTGATCATGGTGTGTAATCCTTTTAATGTATTGTTGGATTTGGTTTGCTAGTGTTTTGTTGACGATTTTTGCGTCTCCGTTCATCAGTGATATTGGCCTATAACTTTCTTTTTTTGTGGTATCTTTGTTTGGTTTTGGTATCAGGGTGATAGTGTCCTCCTAGAATGAGTTTGGGATTGTTCCTTCCTCTGTGATTTTATTGGAATAGTTCCAGAAGGATAAGTGTTAAATCTTCTCTAAACATTTGATAGAATTTGCCTGTGAAGCCATCTGGTCCAGGACTTTTGTTTGTTGGGAGTTTTTTAATCAATCATAGCTTCCATTTCAGTACTTGTAATTGGTCTGTTCATATTTTCTGTTTCTTCCTGGTTCAGTCTTGGGAGATTGCACCTTTCTAAGAATTTGTCCATTTCTTTTGGGTTGTCCATTTTATTGGCATATAGTTGCTTGTAGTAGTCTCTTATGATCCTTTGATTTTCTGTGGTGTCCATTGTAACTTCTCCTTTTTCATTTCTAATTTTATTGATTTCAGCCCACTCCTCTGTTTTTTCTTGATGAGTCTGGCTAAAGGTTTATTAATTTTGTTTCTCTTTTCAAAGAACCAGCTTTTAGTTTCCTTGATCTTTTTTTATCATTTTCTTTGTCTCTATTACATTTATTTCTGCTCTGATCTTTATGATTTCTTTCCTTCTACTAACTTTGGGTTTTGTTACTTCTTCTTTCTCTAGTTGCTTTAAGTGTAAGGTTAGGTTGTTTATTTGAGATTTTTCTTATTTCCTGAGGTAAGATTATATTGCTGTAAACTTCCTTCTTAGGACTGCTTTTGCTGTGTCCCATAGGTTTTGGACTGTTGTGTTTTCGTGGTCATTTGCCTCTAGGTACTTTATGATTTCCTCTTTGATTTCTTCAGTGATTCATTGGTTGTTTAGTGGCATATTGTTTAGCCTCCACGTGTTGTGTTTTTTACAGTTTTTTTCTTGTAGTTAATTTCAAATCTCATAGCGTTTTGGTTAGAAAATTTGCTTGATAAGATTTCAATTTTCTTAAGTTTACCAAGGCTCACTTTGTGGCCCAACATGTGATCAGTCCTGGAGAATGTTCCATGTGCACTTGAGAAGACTGTGTATTCTACTGCTTTTGGATGGAATGCTCTATAAATATCAATTAAGTCCATCTGGTCTGATGTGTCATTTAAGGCCTGTGTTCCCTTATTGATTTTTCTGTCTGGATGTTCTGTCCATTGATGAAAGTGGGGTGTTAAGGTCCCCCACTATTACTGTGTTACTGTCAATTTCTCCTCTTATGGCTGTTAGTATTTGCCTTTAAGGTGCTCCTGTGTTGGGTGCATATATAGTTACAATTGTTATATCTCCTTCTTGGATTGATCCCTTGATCATTAATTACATAGTGTCCTTCTTTGTCTCTTGTAACAGTCTTTATTTTAAACTCTAATTGTCTGATATAAGTATTGCTACTCCAGCTGGTTCTGGTTTTATACCTCAGTTTTATCAAAATAAACACATCAGTTTGAGGGATGCTAATTACATTAAACTTACTGGACTTACTTAAGAGGAATCCTGTATTTTACTGTAACTGAAGTTAAATAGAGCAAGAAAACCAGAAAGAGGAAGATAGTAGGCTCCTTTTTAGATTTCCTGTCACAGAAATTTGTTGAAAGGATGTGAGGTAACAACCTTTTTATTTGCCACAAAATTAATTTGAAACAGATCTAAGATTTTTCTGTAAGTATTGGACTTCATATTTGAACCAATGATAGGGTTAAGTAAGGAGTGTATAACTGAACCTTGAGATCATACAATGAGCTGTGTTTTAATTATAACTCATTACTTTAATCAACCTTTGACTGTAGAACTTGACATCCGATTTATTTTTATAAAGGGTCTCTGATTTTTTTATCCTAACATCCCTTAAAAAGACATTTCTAGGCTACTGCTGTGTCTTTTTCCAGAATTGTTCCTAGTTTTATAACTCAGTATCATTTAAATAAGCATTTTGGGTATATGTTTTAGGTTGAGTGTATAGTAAGAAAGATTAGAACAACCTAATAGAAGCATATCTGTTGCCTTGTTTTTGTCTTCCAGAATCTCTACACAAGGAAGTACAGGATTTGGCCTTTCTAGATGTTGTATCCAAACTTCGCAGTCATGAGAACAAAAGTGTTGCTCAACAGGCCTCTCTCACAGAGCAGAGACTTGCTGTGGAAAGCTGAGAACTACCCCTCCCCGATACACCTCTCATTTCCCCTTTGTCCTCCATCCAGCTGCCTCTTCTGCTTCATTCTCTTCCAGATCACTTGTGCATGCGTGTAATGTTCCAATGCCAATTGAAGAACTGCTGTAGGTACCTGCCCAGTAAGATTTCTAAACCCATAGTTAGTGTGAACATGAATTTGTCAAAAACAAGTCTCCACCCCATAACTGTTTCCTTGTATTCCTGTTGCTTGAGCTACATTAAGTAGAATGTGCATGTTGTAGTCCTATGATGATGACGTAAACTTGGTACTACACAATGACTTGCTCCTCATCCTTGGTAGACTACATAATAATGTACTGGTAAATTAGAAACGAATGAGAATGCAGCAGGATCTGACTAGCTTATGAAAGATGGAATTGAATAGTAAAAATAGCTCCATTTATTGGTGCT
Source organism: Balaenoptera ricei (assembly GCF_028023285.1). Taxonomy (NCBI): domain Eukaryota; kingdom Metazoa; phylum Chordata; class Mammalia; order Artiodactyla; family Balaenopteridae; genus Balaenoptera; species Balaenoptera ricei. The sequence goes on from NC_082643.1 coordinate 18,301,546, forward strand.
TGGAAAGCACAGTGACCAAAAAACCTGTATGGCTGCTTATTCATTAGTCTTACCTACTAATGTCAAACCCATGGTACCTAGAGTTAAATAAAGTCCAATGCTCTCGCTCTTTACCCTCTGGTTTCTTCTTCTTCCTTTGTAGACTCTTGAAACTGCCACAGACTTGGCAAGACTTCCTAAGGTTTTTTATGTCATATTTAATTGGCCGTCATCAGTAGCCTGATGTTGAAAACGTTTGTAGTTTTCAGCATGAAACTAAGGGGTTGAAGAATATTACACTAGTACATCTTGTTTTTTTGCCTGTATTTTAGATTCTGATATATGTACAGTTTCACCTCAGAATTTCTTCCGTCAGTTAATCAACATCGTTCAACACATGTCTTTAAAAGTCACTTGGCATTTGTTTTCAACTGAGAAAGTTGAGTACAGCTCTTTGGAAAATGGATTTTTTTTTTTTTTTTTTCTGTTTCTCACCATTCAGCTTGAAAGCAAGAAGTTTCCTTGGTCTTTTAGCCCTTTTAAATTTTATATGAGAACTAGCAGGGCATATGAAAAAAGATTGTCTAGACTAAAGAAAGGAAGCAGGTCATAAAAGCCATAGTAGCCAGTCCAGTTCATTCTGCACATGGCCTCATCCCGGTAGCTGTTAGAGTTTCCCACCTCCACTTTCCACACAGAACTGCAGTGGATCTTAAAGCCTATCGGAAAGTGACTGACAGTGCCAAGTGCCAAGACTCAAGAGGTAAGAAGCCCCCTTGGCAGAATGTAGTACACTCTTCACTGCTACCACCACACCAAACAGGTCTTAGAGCTTTGAAACACATGAACATCCCTGTGACATACCTGCCTTCTCCGAATGCCCAAGTGTGACAGATACTGGCTGAAAGGTAAGGTGGGCTCCTCGCTCTCCAAAATTGATGCTGCACATCTCTGTGGGGTGACCGAAGTTGGACTTTTGACTCTGAAGTAATAGCTGTAATTCGAGAAAGTTAAAACCCCAGTGGAGGTAAAGAACTTTTTGACTGTTCCCTTTGATGTCCAAGAAAAGGACGATTATTGTGAGTGCTTATGCTACATTTACTGTAAGAATGATCTTGTTCATTGTCTTCTCCTGGGCTGGATAGTGGACTATATTTTATTTTAGATTTTGAAAGACATCTGTAATGTTGCATCATAGGCTGTCCATATTAATAACTAAATAAACAGTATATAAACTGTAATGACATCATGTGGTTTATTTGTATATTTTACTTCTATTTCCAGCTCCTAGAACAGTGCCTGCTCATTGTTGGTGCTCAGTAAGTATTTGTTGAATGAATCCCTACTTCCATGAAACGTCCAGAGTGCCTGAACTATTTCTAGACAGATTGATAGAGAAATTGAGATGTAGGTATTTGTCTGACTTCAAAGAATTTTTCTTTTTTGATAGTAGGATCTGTCTGTATTGAAAAGCATTATATAGAAAACCTCGGAACAGAAGCACGGACTTGAGAAAAGCACGGACTCGAGAAAAAATACTGTCTGGGCCAGCTGCCAGCAATCAATTTGCTGATATGCTAGGAACTCGCATCTTCAGCAAAACAAAATGCAATTCAAATCACCGGTTGTTCTGCGGCGTGACCAGACCAGAGGCCGTGCCCTTACAATGACAGGGCTCCAGCAAACTCGGTGACGCGCTGCTGTGCCGTGGCAGTGGGTGGGAGTCCACAGACAGTACCGTCCCTCTCCTACTACTTGGTCCTAGTTTTAGAGACCACCTTTACGTTAGTTTGCTACTCACTAAGAGTGCATTCTAAGGGAAAGATGGGAGGAGCCGCACAACAGAGCTTTCATTACCACTTTGTGCCAGGACTAGAGCATAGATGAAAAGCAGAAAGGCCAAAACTTAGAGGGAAGAAGATGTCTGAGTGAAATGCACTGGAATGTCCTCCTCTCCTCCCTCCCAGTCCCATTAGCTCCTTGGAATCTTGCTAACCACCCACCCAGAGTGTAACTTCACTGTGCTCAAAGCAAAATTGATTAAATACTGGCCCATAATCCTGTGTCTTCCTTGATAAAACATGCTTTGAGCATTCTATCTGATAACAGTGGAGATGTGGAACAAAATTTTTCAGTTCTAATACAATTTCCTCTTGGGTGGAACAGAATGCTCTCAGATATAAGCATTAGTGTGAAGTGTTCTGAGAAACCCCTGCATGTGAAGATTTCAAAAAGAAATACTCTTTGGTATCATTAGAAGGCTTATTATCTAATTCTGTTGAACATAAGGAGTGAAGATGTCTATTACTCAGGTGAGCATTATCCTTTGTATCCAGCTGTTAATAGAATCAGTAAGCTTAAAAGACACTTCTTAACTCTAGGAAGCCATACATTTGAATCATACAAGTGTCTATTAAAAAGCACTTAATGATATCCGGGGTGAATCTTCATGGCTGTAACCAGGAAAATTGAGGGGTTTTTTTTCACAGATGTGATCTCTTAGTTTACATACAAAGATACATCATTATATGCCATGTGGTGTCACAGATATGTTTTAAAGGTCTGTCTTACTAAAATGTTGTGGCAACTATTTGAAAAGTGTGATAAATGGAAAGAGTAAGGTCTCTGGGTACTGCCTCTTCCGTAGTCACATCCTGGTTCTATTACTTGCTACCTATGTGACCATTGCCAATTACTTAAACTCTCTGGGCCTGTTTTCTCATTGAATTTAATAATTCCTCCTTCCCGGGGTTTTTGTGACAATTCAAACTTTCAGAGGTTGACGGTAAAGCTGGAGGGAACTACGACATCTTATGGCCTAAACTATATTCCCCGCCTTCCCCCTACAGGATTCCTGGCTAAAGGAATTCAGAGAACAAAAGCCAAATAGGAGAATTAGTTCTAGAGAGATTGATAGAGAAATTGAGATTTAGATATTTGTCTGACTTCAGAGAATTTCTTTTGATAGTAGACTCTGTCTCTATTAATAGTGTATTAATAATGTATTAATAGTGTCTATTAATAGTTTGAGGAGCACGCAGTTGTCCTCCATACAGAGTGCATAACCTCTTACCTCCTTCCCCTGAAACTGAGATGGCCAGGTGGGCAGAGAAGGCCTTTCAGTGTAGCGCCCACTGTAGGACTTCCTCTTCCTGTCTCAGACCTCTTCATCTGTAAAGTGGGAATAACAGTACTAGCTCAGTGATATTAGCTTTTATTAGTATTATTACTAAGTCAATACAGATAAAGCTGTAGTAGTGAGTTTTTCCTCAGTATAGAAACAAAACAATCCCCCCTTCCCATTTTCAGTGCTGCCACCTGTTTATCAGTATATATAAAATATACCTTTTTAATATACATACTTCTCATTATATGTCTTTCGTCTTTTTCTTATATATAAATGCTGTGTGTTTTGCATAAAGGTTTATGGTAACTGTGCTCTGAATCCAGTAATAGAATCCACCCATTTATCATTATGCTTCTTGACTAGACAGGCAGAGCCCCTTGTTGGAGGTTTCCAGGGGTAAGCTGTTATTAGCTCCTTGTATGCCGTGAATGGTAAGCTACAGTATTTGAAGGAAAAAGTGAGCTTTGCATGGAATTTATGCTCCTAAGTTCAATTTATTTATTCTTTCCTTCTCAGTTGACTTTTTGAAGTTCATTATTTCCTTATCCTTACTTTGTTTCTTCCCAGAAAAACAAACAAACCCTTTTACCAAATTGAGCTTTTTAGCCATGGCCACAGAGATTGTAATCTGTCATCATTTCAGAAATGGGCAATATGCATCTGTCTGCTATTTATAACACTAGATAGACATTTAATATGGCAACAATTCATTTATATACTGGAACCAATTATAATTAGACCAAACTTAAGCCAGGTAGGAACTGATGCCTGGGTTCTCCTGACATTCGTTTCCTCAGTCCCTGGCTTTTCTACTGCCTGATGTCACATTTGTCCAAAGAGAAATGTAGAGCCTCCCACTTCCTAAGCAAACTGGAGGATCAGGGTGATGTCTTCTCCCAAGTGGTTTTAGTGGGTTCTCTGATCCCCAGCATTATGAATGCAGCTTTTAAGGAGTAAAAGTGGAGCAAGTAGGATGGTTAAGCCATGGACACAGGGGCTCAGGGGAGAAGTGACTTGATTCAAGTACCATCTACAATCTAAAAAAAAACCTTCGTTTTCACATTCACCCCCAACCTCAGAGCACATTCTTAGAACTTATCCATGACTCAGAGATCTGTGGTTTTGCTGGTAGGCATGTGTGCCATCTTATATTAATCTGCTTAACCATACAAAGGTAAAACCACATTCCGTGGTGTGTGGAACTTTATAGTGTTTAGTTGGTGTTGGTCACATATATAGAGAATTTTCTGTTTCAGGATTAGGTTTTAAGAAAATTAACTAGCTAGGTTTTTTAATCTTCATCAAGGAAGTTTAAAGCCTAATCCTGTCATACTTTGAAGCCTCTTAGTCTCAAGTTTGGGATTTATTTTAATTAAATAATTCAAAAGATCTTTATTAGATTTCTGTTATCTCAAGATAAAAAATTTTAAAGCTTTAACCCAGATTTCCAGTATATAAACTTTATATATATTTTTAGAAGATCTATGGTTGGATTTAGTGTTCCTTGAAAAATTAAAAATAGAACTACAATACGATCCAGCAATTCCCCTTCTGTGTATTTACCGAAAGAAAACAAAAACACTAGTTTGAAAAGATATATGCACCCCTGTGTTCTAGATATGGAAGCAACCTAAGTGTCCATCAATAGATGAATGTATGAAGAAGATACAGTGGTGTATACAGTCGTACCTTGATATCCACTGGGGATTGGTTCCAGGACCTGCCTCAGATACCAAAAATCCATGGATGCTCAAGTACCATAGTTGGCCCTCTGTATCCATGGTCCTGCATCTGTGGAATCAACCAACCACAGATTGTGTAGTACTGTAGTTTTTATTGAAAAAAATCCACATATAAGTGGACCCGTGCAGTTGAAACCTGTGTTATTTAAGGGTTAACTGTATTTACAATGAAATATTACTCAGTCATAAAAAAAAGAGTGAATTCTCAGCATGTGCAACACCGTGGCTGGATCTAGAGGATATTATAACAAGTGAAGGGAGACAGAAAGACAAACACCATATGATTCACTTATACTTGGAATCTAAAAACAACAAAAACAAAACAGAAGCAGACTCACAGATACAGAGAACAAACTGGTGGTTGCCAGAGGGGAGAGGGGTGTATAGCTGGGTGAAATAGATGAAGGGGATTAAGAGGTACAAACTTCTAGTTATAAAGTCACGGGGATGTGATACACAGCATAGGGAATATAGTCAATAATACTGTAATAACGTGTATGGTTACTAGACATGGTGATTATTTCATAATGTATTTAAATGTCAAATCCCTATGTTGTACACTTGAAACATTATGTTGTACATCAACTGTACTTAAGTTTTTTAAAAATCTGATTTTCAAGTATACTTGACAGATATTACTTACTATTACAGTAGTTATTTTGTCATTTATTGATTCCCAGGAATCCAGAAGGAAAGAAACTCAAACTATACCCTCAGATTACTGTCAAAAATAAATTCCTATATGAATTCTCACTTTGAATTTTATAACCATACCTACTTTAAAATAGGCCTCCCTTCTAGCCAAATGGTGTTTTTGTGGTTTTTTTTGGTTCATTTTTAATGAACTGTCATACAAAGAACAGAGCGCCGCGATGAAGAGTGGACCCCGCTCGCCACAACTAGAGAAAGCCCTCGCACAGAAACGAAGACCCAACACAGCCAAAAATAAATAAATAAATACATAAAATTAAAAAAAAAAAGAACAGAGCGAAGCCTGCTGGGAAGCTGGCTACACCCCTGCCCTTAGGGTGTCCGTGCCCTCAGATGAAAAACCCCTGCTCCTTTGCAGACATTTCACAGTGCTCTCCTGCGGCCACCATCACCCCACCACCAGGACCAGAGAAGGTCAGCTGCCTTTGATCTTGACCGCTCTTCAGGGATATCTGCTCTGCTTCCTGGTGCTCCCTTCTTCCCCATGTCTAACATAAGCACATCAGATGAATACCTGTGATTACCTAGAACTTATGAAGGAGGTAAAGGTTGAATCATACTCTTAAGATTGCAACCCAACAGTAGAAGATAAAGTGCTGCCCTAATCAGAGTGAACCACGGGGAGGAAATATTAACCAGAGCGGCTTTGATTTTAGACCCATCTCTGCAGGAACCCGAAACAGTCCCTAACTTCAATTGGTGCCAACAATCCGTACACAGTTCCTTCACCCTCACCCTCCGTTTTTTTATGGTTCTAGAATGTATCCCACTCTCCACCATGCCTCTCCTATAATGACTTCCTTTTCCGTGCAGGTAAGTATGGAAGGAGTTATTAATGACTCATATTCCACTCTTTTCACCCACACCCCTCACCCCCTGGTGCCCAGTAGAAGTTAGGGGAAGTGACACTTTGAGCTAAGTGACCATTGGTCACCCTTGGTCACCAATGGTCTAGCAAAGTGACCATTGAGCTTCATAATAGGACAATCTACACAATCTGTTAAATCCTCTGCTTCCCCCTCTCCTACCCCTTGCCCTCTTGTTCCCCTTATCAGGATCACTGTGAGATGCAGGGCCTTCCCCTGCACTGACCAAAGAAAAGCAAGAGATGGAAAGCAGAGATTACCTGTACATCTGGATGTTTATAACCTGATTTGGTAGTCCCTTACTCTGTAAAATGCAGGCTTCGTCTGATGCAGTTTCGGAAGGATGTTCTGGCGTACTCTCCACAGCAATTGCCCTGCGTGTGTGCATATTTTACATAGTTGAAGTGTTATGCCACATGTAGCTACATCCTTTTTTTTCCACTTACACAACAAGAATTTTTCCACATTACTAAGAACTCTGTTTCATAACCTCATTTTTAATGGCTGCCTATTCTCCAATTACATGGATGTACCATAATTTACTTAGCCATTTCCCCACATCTGGACATTAAAGACATATTTCAAGTTTTGAAAAACAAACCTCAAATGCTAAGTCATGAGCATTTGCAGATGCTCAACTAAAAACATCTGACCTGTAAGTCCCCTCTGCTTTCTGCCCCTAATCCTAAATTAAAAACTCCATTCCTTTCTCCTTCAAGAGTCCTTATCAATTTCTCAATTCGGCCTCTTTGTACCCTTCCTGATCCACTCGTACGTTTGTCACCTCCCGGACACTCTGCTCCTGCAAAGTTCTTGCTGGTCTCCGAAGGGGACCCACCCCGAGGGGTAGTGGCGTCGCAAGGGTGGGGCGGCTGCACGTCCCTCCTGGCATCCGGGCCTTAAAGCAGCTATACCCACCCACCCTTCACCAGCGCCGCTTACCAGGCGTCTCAGAGAGGGCCTCTAGAAAGAGGTGGCGCAGAGCGCACCTCCAAGTGCCCACTGGAGCTGGTGTTGAGCTAACTGGAGTCTCACTGCCTCTTAGCCCTGCCATCCACCACTCCCAACGCCTCTGCACCCGTTGCCAAGCCTGTGAACTGCCGTTCTGATGGGTTCCAGGTGATGAGCTCGCTCCAGGCACCGCTCACATGGAGGGAGGAGAGAGGGGAGGAGGGCCTCTTCTTCCACAGGACTCCTCGTTTAACACTCCCGAGGCATCTGTGACCTGGCTAAGCCGTTTCTTCCTCTAGAGACCAGGGCAAGCTGGGGGCCCTCACACATCTTTGTTTGCTCCACATGGTATTTTGAAAAAAAAGAAAACGAACAGCTGTAAACACTGAAATTTTGGATGATTTTGCATAAAAATCTAGTCATTTGCCTTTTACAAGGGGGAGAGCAGGCGACCAGGCATTCTGCATCCCGGGAGGGCGGCGTGTGGCTGTGACCCTGTGCCCTTGGACAGGGCATGCGTCTCCAGCCTGTCAGTCCCCACCTGGCCCACCTCCCCTGTGCCCCTCAACTCCGCAGCCCCCGGAGGCCTGCGTGGCTTCACCCTGTGGAGACCTCGTGTGTAGTCTGTCTGCTTCCAGAGCAGAAGGGGTGGGGATTTTTAGGGGAAGAGAAGCAGCGCCACGGGAAGGGCCTTGTCAAACAGAGGTCCAAATACTTGACCCCAGGGCATTCTTATGACCTGTGCAAACTTGGATTGTTTTTATCCCCTCAGAGAAAAGACTCGACACTCTGAAGGCCAGTGACAGCTGCAGTCTGACTGTCAAGTGTCAGGAATATCGGAAACCCAAACAGCTGTAAGCCGTGCCCACGCCCGTACCCACGCCATCCTGCTGATAGGAGTGGGCTGGTGCTGACCTTCCCGTCCCCTCACACGGCTGGCAGCACCCTGAGGGGACTGTAGGAATGTAGGACATCCTCCCTTGGCTGGATCAGGAATGCAGCCCTTCTCCTGAGGCCAAAAGTATCCTCCCCATCCCCTTTATCCCATGATTCAGGAGCTCTTATGGAATACGGGCCCCTGCTAACCCAAGCGATTGCACTCTGCTCTTGGAGAAGCAGAGAATTCTAACACCTGCCAAACTCCCGGGATAACCTGATCAACCACAATTTCCTCTTTGTAGCCAACCCTTCAGATATGAGTCTCCTCATTTAAAAAGGCTCATACAATTAAAAGTTTCAATCCACTCTCGGCCGAAACACCCGTGAAGAGAAACAGCCTGCTCCTAAATGTTTCACTGATGTAACGCACCGAAGGAGAGTATGTCCCTCGTGTCCCCCAGAGTGAGGAGGACCGGGCAAGTCCCCACGCCCCAGACCGCCAGCGATGCACAGACCAGGAGCTGAAGTGCGGCTATCGCACGGGAATGGTTGTCAAACCTTGTTTTCTCTAGAGGCGACTAACCCAGGACCAAAAAATGCCAGAACTCCCCACCTCCCTGCCATGGTTGAAGAGGAATATAATATCAATAAGAGACCCAAACAAACAAACAAAAATGCCTTCAGTTTCTGAGAAGACAAGGCAGAGCATGAAAGAGAAAGAGGAAGGAAAAATCATTCAGGACTCAGGACATGAATGTCCACAAAGTCATCGGACACAGGAACAATGGGCCTGGACAAAAGCTCACGTTGGTAGGACCAATAAAGAAAGAAACTACAGATTAGCAGGTGCAAACTATTATGTATATGTATAACTGAATCACTTTGCTGTATACCTGAAACTAACACAACATTGTAAATCAATCTGTACTTCAATGAAATAAAATTTTTTAAAAAGAACAATACAAAGACAAAAAAGAAAAGGGACATCTGTCTTTGGGGCAAATATTGCAAGTTATTTACCCAATATCCAGCTACCCCTTCTACCCTATTTACAGAACCCCAATTTTGTTCAGGAGGACAATGTACCAAGCTTTAAATACTCCAATTCCCCGGCTTTCCAAGTTGGTGTTACCACTCTATAGAAGTTCATGGGAAGGGCGTCCCTTAGTAAACAAAAAGGCAAAGACCTTCTAGAAGGCCTTTGGCCCTTCACCCTTTCACTTTCTTCCTTTTCCCTACCTCAAATGTTGATATGGGCCCCACAGGTGCAGGAGCCCTCTTGCAGCCAGGAAGTACGAACATGAGAATGAAAGCCTCCACATTAAGCACAGTGGAGCACAAAGGTGGAAAGAACCTGGATCCCACAATGAACCAAAAGATCAGCCCTGTACTGAGGAACCTTAGATAATGCAGGAGACTCACACCTACCTGTTTAAACCCCTAGAGCAAGGTATTCTGTTATTTGGATCGGAATGAAACCTTGATTCACATGGCTAGTCACTAAAGCATCAAGACCTCCCTAGAACAACTTTTTGTGCTTACAGGTTATGGCCACAGAACTCAGGAAAACAAAGCCCAGAGGACTGAAACAACTGGGGCTACAAGCTTTAACCCTCAAAGTTCAGAAAAACGCCAAACAGCCTGACTTGCTGACCTAGCAGCCTTCCTCACTACACAAAGATCTACTGAGCACGTACTGTGTACATCAGGCGCCATGTTGGACGATGGATAGAACAAGGAGATAGCTACGTTCCATTGGGGGAGAAGATGAGAAACATATTTATCTGACTACCATAGTAAAGCAAACAAGTAAGGATATTAACTGACGTATAAACAGAGTCATAGGGGTTCTGTAGAGAGACGACTCAGCTCCGAGCATCCTGGAGCAGCAGCTACTTGTGAAAGCAGAGTAGTAAGAGATAAGGAAGGAAAAACAGAGCAGAGCAGACCAGATGGGATGGGGCCTTAGACATTTTAACTTGTTATTATGTAGTGGAAAACCAAAGTTTAAACAGACGATTGGCATATTTGCTTTATGTTTTGATCTAGAACCAGAACTATTGCTAGTGGAAGAGAGACTAATAGCAGAGATTCATAGGTAATTGTGATGAGTTCCTAGTGTTGGGAGACAATTCTCCATGGGTGTCTCATGTTTCTATACTTCTGTGAAGAGCTTTCATCTCAAACTATCTCTTCGGGGATGTTTATGTAACAGCCTTGTAAGATAGAGATAGTGTCTCCTTCTGAGGGCGGGGGCAGATTTTTGTACTGTGGGAGATAATAAAGATAACACCTCCCTCGGGGCAAAGTTTGGTCAGGATTGCTTGCAGACTCCTTAGAAAGTTGGGAGATACCTGGGAATTCCCTGGCGGTCCAGTGGTTAGGACTCCAGGCTTTCACTGCTGGGGCCTGGGTTCGATCGTTGGTCAGGGAACTAAGATCCCGCAAGCCAGGAGGCGCAGCAAAAAAAAAAAAAAAAAAGTTGGGGGATTGCTGAGCTCAGTGCACCTTGCAGCACAGACACTGTGCAGTAGCCACCTGGGTCACTGTCCTCTGAGGGACGAGGGGCTCAGGAACTATCACAAACATGAAACTCACACCATCTGCAAGGCCGTCCTTTGTCTCTGACCCAGAAGTCTCACGCCTCCTGTGGGCATTGGTGAAACTGAGGCAAGCTAAGCAGTTAGCCTGCGAGAAGGGTAGAGCCTCTGAGCCTTCACGGTTCTTGGTACTTGAACTAGGACTAGAGAGACGGAGAAGGTCTAAGATAAGTGTGTGTGGTGGAGACTGGAATCAAAGATGATTCCCAAATGTCTGCACTGGGAGACAGGGCGGAAAACAGTGGTGACGTGAACTGAGAGGAGGAATGAAGGAGGAGCAGCGGCCTCCTGTAAAGGACACGAGCTGGGCTGAGGTGCTTGGGATCTTGAGGAGGAGACGTCCAGGGGGCACTTCCTCAATGCAGCTGAGCCTTCACTACAGGGGCTGCTCCACACACCAACGGAGCCCCTCAGCCCACAGCGCTCCCTTCAGCGCTTCCTAACTCACATGGCATTGTGTCACATCGGAGTCCCCAAGAGACACCAACAACAGACCCCTTTAAGAAAAGAAAAAGGGGGCTTCCCTGGTGGCGCAGTGGTTGAGAGTCTGCCTGCCAATGCAGGGGACACGGGTTCGAGCCCTGGTCTGGGAAGATCCCACATGCCGCGGAGCAACTGGGCCCGTGAGCCACAACTACTGAGCCTGCGTGTCTGGAGCCTGTGCTCCACAACAAGAGAGGCCACGACAGTGAGAGGCCCGCACACCGCGATGAAGAGTGGTCCCCGCTTGCCGCAACTAGGGAAGGCCCTCGCACAGAAACGAGGACCCAGCACAGCCAAGAATAAATAAATAAATTTTTTAAAAAATGACTTGAGAAAAAGAAGTCTTTGAAATATTCAAAAATAACTTTAAAAAAAAAAAAGAAAAGAAAAAGGGGTGATTTACCCAAAACTTACAGAATCAAATCTTTGGAGCTGGAGCCTGGGCATCTGAATTTCTTAAAGCTCCAAAGGTGATTTCCGATCTGCAGCCAGAATGGAAAAGCATTGTTCTATTAGAATGAAAGGCAAGCAAACTTTCCTTAAAGTCCTCAGAGAGAGGCTGACCTAGCCAACAAAAGGGTCATCATCCTATTTGGGCAAGCAGGAGGCCATTTACTGCATCAGTAACCCAGGATTACTATTCAACTTCCATCCTTTTTGAGGCCCCTCAGTTCTGACCCAGGGACCCATTATCACTTGCCAAGTAAACTGCTGCACTTAGAGCAAGCCAACTTCCTGAGCTGTTCAACTCCAGATGTGGTCTATGGTAGACATCTCCCAGAATGGTACCCTGAACTACCTGGAATCTATGCTGCCTGACACATCCTCTGGAGAAATCATCCGGATACCCTCACGCTTGCTTAGCCTTAGTGGGCACAGCCCAGAAACAACCATCCACCACGGCAGCCTGTCCTCCATCACCCTGATGGAAGGCCCAGGCATCAGGAGCCTCTTGCTGATAGTCTGGGGCCCTGAGCATCTCGAGAAGGCAAAGGGAGTTGCTGCATTCCTGAGGGGCACAGAGCCTTCCTCGTAAGCTTTCCATGTGTCCCAAGTGAGCCTGACAGCCTTACAGTGATGGCTGACTCATGACTTCCGCTTGTCTTGGAAAGCTTGGTCTCCCTTTCCCCTGCAGGACATGAAGGGTAGCCATCTACTCCAGCACATACACCCTTTTTTAAAAAAATTAATTAATTAATTAAATTTATTTTTGGCTGCGTTGGGTCTTCGTTGCTGTGCGTGGGCTTTCTCTAGTTGCGGCGAGTGGGGGCTACTCTTCGTTGTGGTACGCGGGCTTCTCACTGTGGTGGCTTCTCGTTGCAGAGCAGGGGCTCTAGGCATGCAGGCTTCAGTAGTTGTGGCTCGCAAGCTCAGTAGTTGCGGCTCACACGCTCTAGAGCGCAGGCTCAGTAGTTGTGGCTCACGGGCTTAGTTGCTCCATGGCATGTGGGATCTTCCCGGACCAGGGACCAAACCTGTGTCCCATGCACTGGCAGACGGATTCTTAACCCCTGCGCCACCAGGGAAGTCCTCCAGCACATACACTGTTACTACTGTGTGAACCTAAAAGCATGAGATTCATGAGGGTCTCAATTCAATCTGGCAATCCTGAACGAGTTTTTCTCAGCTTAACTGTGATCTCACCTCCTGGCAACATAGCTCTTTCAAAAAATGTTGAGTTCAGAAATCCTGCAAGCCTGGAAAAAACTCAGAATTCATTAGCAAAATAATTTCTTCCAAGGCTTAATCCTCACCCACCTTTGCCTTTCCTGTTTGATGCTTAAACAGGATTGGTGGGCGGGGGGGATGGAGGTGCCCTGGGAGGATTAGGCACTTGCTGTACTCAGTGCACAGGCCTGAGCCCATCCAGGGTTGGCTGACAGATGCCAGGGTCAGTTCCTCTTTGAAAAAGCCATATTACAGGAAAATAGAAATAGTTTTCTTTTTCAGAATAAAAGTCCATCCGTTAGGCGAGCACATACTCTCTACGCAGAGACAAAGGTACGCTCATCCTCTTTGACTTGCTCAAAGCAGTAGCCTGGTCTGGGTACTAGAGACATAGAGGTTCCTGATTCCACGGAAAAAGATGCCAATCAAGTAAGTTCTTCCAGAGAGGATGCTGCAGGAGCGCATCTTGGTGTGGAGAGGACGGGGCTAATGGAGCTCCCTGAGAAAGCTGACTTAAGTGAGATCTGAAGCATGACTGGGGTTTGGGGAAGAAGAGCAGTTCGACACTTTTCATCTTTGCAACATCCCTGTGGTATAGGCATGACTATCTCCACTCATGAGGGAGGCTCTGAGGATAAGAGAGAGAAAGCCACGTGTCTAAGGCCACACCCATGCTATAACCAGTGGCTAAGCTCTGAGTCCAACCAGCACACACACTGTCTGTGACTTTCTTACTTTGCCACGCATGGGTTTGCTTTACTAAAGCAACCTGAGGAGCTTTTTCACTGAGTACAGATTGTATGATATTCTTCAGGCTTAGCGGCTGACCAGCCTCCTAGGGTCTCCCCAGAGACCGAGTCATTAAGGCATTTGTTCCAATGTCCAGCTTGACTCCAGGTCTTTCCATGACAGAGTCAATAAAGGAATCAAATCTCCTCCAGCCTTTGCTCTGCACTGCAGTGAAAGGGGTAGCCCTGCCTTACTCTTCGTTCTGGTTTTAGTACCTCCCGCTCTTCCCTCTCTCGCTCTAGAACTTAGTAGAATGTTTGACGTACGTGAGGCTCAAAAAATGTGCACTAAGCTTGAGAAACAGCAGACACAGGAAGGGCTCTGTGACTTCCCCTTTCTACCTAAAAGCAGGACATGAAATTTCCCCTGAGAAAGGTGCCCTCCCTGTACCAGGAAGAACATTCATATCACCAGAGACTGGGAGTCAATGCCGAAATGGACCTGTACAAACACACCTACTAAAATGAACTTCCATTAGTTTCCCACATTTAGCTGCTAGTCACCGTGCCACAATATACTGCTCCTACCACCAGCCCCTCTGTCTTGTCATGTCCCCACAATTTATTGTTCTCTGTGTAACAAGGTGTTTAAGCTTTTGGTCCTAATGACTTCTGGTCTTCATTTTCCTTTTGAAGACTCCCATGTACATGCAAAAAAGTTAAATTTGTATGCTTTTCTTCTTGTTAAAAAAAAAAATGTGTGCTAAGAGTCCTCATTACCAATTAGCATCAGTAGAAATTAAATTAGAATATGAAGCCAGAGTCCTGAGATGATCTTTCCTAAAATGGCCTGACAGAATCTTGAGAGCCGTTTTCTCATTTAAGTTCTCACACTCTAAGCAAAAGACGGGGGTAGGGCATGCAGCTCTGCACTCCAGACGCCACAATGGTAATTAAATACCTCTACTGCAACAGGTCTGGGTTTGTGGTGTAACTGGAATTCTATTTTTGTTAGGTAAACAAAAATGCTAATCTGGAGACATTAATCTTTCCTCTTTTAATTTGGGTGCAAATCTTGACTTAAACAATTTTCACTTTAAAATTTAAATGTCTATGGTAAGGTATTCATTTGGTGCCACAAATGAGATGTTTTTAATCCTTTGATCCAGTCATTCCACTATTAGGGCTCTATCAATGTGCAAAGTATAAGAAATATATAAGAAAGTTCACTGCAGAGACTGGTTCAAGATGGTGGAGTAGAAGGACATGTGCTCACTCCCTCTTGCGAGAGCAACGGAATCACAACTAACTGCTGAACAATCATCGACAGGAAGACACTGGAACTCACCAAAAAAATACCCCACATCCAAAGACAAAGGAGAAACCACAATGAGATGGTAGGAGGAGCACAATCACAATAAAATCAAATCCCATAACTGCTGGGTGGGTGTCTCACAAACTGGAGAACAATTATACCACAGAAGTCCACCCACTGGAGTGAAGGTTCTGAGCCCCACATCAGGCTTACCGACCTGGGAATCCAGCAATGGGAGGGAGAATTCCCAGAGAATTAGACTTTGAAGGCTACCAGGATTTGATTGCAGGACTTTGACAGGTCTTGGGGAAACAGAGGCTCCACTCTTGGAGGGCACACACAAAGTAGTGGGCACATCAGGACCCAGGGGGAAGGAGCAGTGACCCCATAGGAGACTGAACCAGACCTACCTGTTAGTGTTGGAGGGACTCCTGCAGAAGCAGGGGATGGCTGTGGCTCACCAGGGGGACAAGGACACTGGCAGCAGAAGTTCTGAGAAGTACTCCTTGGTGTGACCCCATTAGCCCCACCAAAGGGTGTGTGGGCTCCAGTGCTGGGTCACCTCAGGCCAAACAACCAACAGGGAAGGAACTCAGCCCCACCCATCAGCAGACAAGCAGATTAGAGTTTTACTGAGTTCTGCCTACCAGAACAACACCCAGCTCTACCCACCACCAGTCCCTCCTATCAGTAAGCTTGCGTAAGCCTCTTAGATAGCCTCATCCACCAGAGGGTAGACAGCAGAAGCAAGAAGAACTACAATCCTGCAGACTGTGGGACAAAAACCACATTCACAGAAAGACAGACAAGATGAAAAGGCAGAGGACTATGTACCAGATGAAGGAACAAGATAAAACCCCAGTAAAACAACTAAATGAAGTGGAGATAGGCAACCTTCCAGAAAAAGAATTCAGAATAATGACAGTGAAGATGATCCAGGACCTCGGAAAAAGAATGCAGGCAAAGATCGAGAAGATGCAAGAAATGTTTAACAAACACCTAGAAGAATTAAAGAAAAAACAAACAGAGGTGAACAATACAATAACTGAAATGAAAAATACACTAGAAGGAATCAATAGCAGAAGAACTGAGGCAGAAGAACAGATAAGTGACCTGTAAAACAGAATGGTGGAATTCACTGCCACAGAAGAGAATAAAGAAAAAAGAATGAAAAGAAATGAAGACAGCCTAACAGACCTCTGGGACTACTTTAAATGCACCAACATTTGCGTTATAGGGGTCCCAGAAGGAGAAGAGAGAGAGAAAGGACCTGAGAAAATATTTGAAGAGATGATAGTTGAAAACTTCCCTAACATGGGATAGGAAACAGCCACCCAGGTCCAGGAAGCGCAGAAAGTCCCAGGCAGGATACCCAAGGAGAAACACACTGAGACACATAGGGATCAAATTGAAAAAAATTAAAGACAAAGAAAAATTATTAAAAGCAACAAGGGAAAAATGACAAATAACATACAAGGGAACTCCCATAAGGTTAACAGCTGAATTCTCAGCAGAAACTCTACAACCCAGAAGGGAGTGGCATGATATATTTGAAGTGATGAAAGGGAAGAACCTACAACCAAGATTACTCTACCCAGTAAGGATCTCATTCAGATTCGACAGAGAAATCAGAAGCTTTTCAGACAAGCAAAAGCTAAGAGAATTCAGCACCACCAAACCAGCTCTACAACAAATGCTAAAGGAACTTCTCTACGTTGGAAACACAAGAGAAGAAAAGGACCTACAAAAACAAACCCAAAACAATTAAGAAAATGGTAATAGGAATATACATATCGATAATTCAATAATTACCTTAAATGTGACTGGATTAAATCCTCTAACCAAAAGACACAGGCTCGCTGAATGGATACAAAAGCAAGACCCATATATATGCTGTCTACAAGAGATCCACTTCAGACCTAAGGACACATACAGACTGAAAGTGAGGGGATGGAAAAAGATATTCCACGCAAATGGAAATCAAAAGAAAGCTAGAGTAGCAATACTCATATCGGACAAAATGGACTTTAAAGAATGTTACAAGAAACAAGGAAGGACACTACATAATGATCAAGGGATCAATCCAAGAAGACGATATAACAATCATAAATATATATGCACCCAACATAGGAGCACCTCAATACATAAGGCAAATGCTAACAGCTATAAGAGAGGAAATCAACAGTAACACAACAATAGTGGGGGACATTAACGCCTCCTTACACCAATGGACAGATCATCCAGACAGAAAATTAATAAGGAAACACAAGCTTTAAATGACACAATAGACCAGATAGATTTAATTGATATTTATAGGACATTCCATCCAAAAACAGCAGATTACACTTTCTTCTCACGTGCACATGGAACATTCTCCAGGATAGATCACATCTTGGGTCACAAATCAAGCACTGGTAAATTTGAGAAAATTGAAATTATATCAAGCATTTTTTCTGACCACAACGCTATGAGATTAGAAATAAATTACAGGGGAAAAAATGTAAAATAACACAAACACATGTAGGCTAAACAATACGTTACTAAGTAACCAAGAGATCACTGAAACATCAAAGAGGAAATCAAAAAATACGTAGAGACAAATGACAATGAAAACACGATGATCCAAAACCTATGGGATGCAGCAAAAGCAGTTCAAAGAGGGAATTTTATAGCAATACAATCCTACCTCAAGAAACAAGAAAAATCTCAAATAAAAAAATCTAAGCTTACACCTAAAGGAACTAGAGAAAGAAGAACAAACGAAACCCAGAGTTAGTAGAAGGAAAGAAATCATGAAGATCAGAGCAGAAATAAATGAAATAGAAACAAAGAAAACAATAGCAAAGATCAATAAAACTAAAAGCTGGTTCTCTGAGAAGATAAACAAAACTGATAAACCTTTAGCCAGACTCATCAAGAAAAAGAGGGAGAGGACTCAAATCAATAAAATTAGAAATGAAAAATGAGAAGTTATAATGGACACTGCAGAAGTACAAAGCATCATAAAAGACTACTACAAGCAACTCTGTGCCAATAAAATGGACAACCTGGAAGAAATGGACAAATTCTTAGAAAGTTATAACCTTCCAAGACTGAACCAGGAAGAAATAGAAAGTATGAACAGACCAATCACAAGTAATGAAATTGAAACTGTGATTGAAAGTCTTCCAACAGGGCTTCCCTAGTGGTGCAATGGTTAAGAATCCGCCTGCCAATGCAGGGGACACGGGTTCGAGCCCTGCGCTAGGAAGATCCCACATGCCGCAGAGCAACTAAGCCCATGCGTGACAACTACTGAGCCTGCGCTCTCGAGCCCACGAGCCACAACTACTGAAACCCTCGTGCCTAGAGCCCGTGCTCTACAACAAGAGAAGTCACTACAATGAGAAACCTGGACACCACAACGAAGAGTAGCCCCCACTCACCACAACTAGAGAAAGCCCACGCAGAGCAACGAAAAACCAATACAGACAAAAATAAAAAAACAAATAAATTTATTTAAAAAAAAATCTTCCAACAAACAAAAGTCCAGGACCACATGGCTTCACAGGTGAATTCTATCAAACATTTAGAGAAGAGCTAACACTCATCCTTCTCAAACTCTTCCAAAAAATTGCAGAGGAAAGAACACACCCAAACTCATTCTACAAAGCCACCATCACCCTGATACCACAACCAGACAAAGAAACTACAAAAAAAGAAAATTACTGACCAATATCACTGATGAATATAGATGCAAAAATTCTCAACAAAATACTAGCAAACAGAATCCAACAACACATTAAAAGGATCATACACCATGATGAAGTGGGATTTACCCCAGGGATGCAAGGATCCCTCAATATATGCAAATCAGTCAATGTGATACACCATATTAACAAACTGAATAAAAACCATATGATCATCTCAATAGATGCAGAAAAAGCTTTTGACAAAATTCAACACCCATTTATGATAAAAACTCTCCAGAAAGTGGGCATAGAGGGAACCTACCTCAACATAATAAAGGCCATATACGACAAACCCACAGCAAACATCATTCTCAATGGTGAAAAACTGAAAGCATTTCCTCTAAGATCAGGAACAAGACAAGGATGCCCACTCTTGCCACTATTATTCAACATAGTTTTGGAAGTCCTAGCCATGGCAATCAGAGAAGAAAAAGAAATAAAAGGAATACAAATTGGAAAAGAAGAAGTAAAACTGTCACTGTTCACGGATGACATGACACTATACGTAAAGAATTCTAAAGATGCTACCAGAAAACTACTAGAGCTAATTAATGAATTTGGTAGAGTAGCAGGATACAAAATTAATGCACAGAAATCTCTTGCATTCCTATACACTAAAAACCAATGATCAGAAAGAGAAATTAAGGAAACAACCCCATTCACCGTTGCAACAAAAAGAATAAAATACGTAGGAATAACCCTATCTGAGGAGGTAAAAGACCTGTATGCAGAAAACTATAAGACACTGATGAAAGAAATCAAAGATGACACAAACAGATGGAGAGATACACCATGTTCTTGAATTGGAAGAATCAATATTGTGAAAATGACTATATTGCCCAAAGCAATCTACAGATTCAATGCAATCCCTATCAAATTACCAATGACATTTTTTACAGAACTAGAACAAAAAGTCTTAAAATTTGTATGGAGACACAAAAGACCCCGAATAGCCAAAGCAATCTTGAGGGAAAAAACTGAGCTGGAGGAATGAGACTCCCTGACTTCAGACAATACTACAAAGCTACAGTAATCAAGACAGTATAGTACTGGCACAAAAACAGAAATATAGATCAATGGAACAGGATAGAAAACCCAGAGATAAACCCACACACCTATGGTCAACTAAATCTATGACAAAGGAGGCAAGAATATACAATGGAGAAAAGACAGTCTCTTCAATAATTAGTTGTGGGAAAACTGGACAGCTACATGTAAAAATATGAAATTAGAACACTTCCTAACATGATACACAAAAATAAACTCAAAATGGATTAAAGACCTAAATGTAAGACCGGACACTATAAAACTCTTAGAGGAAAACATAGGCAGAACACTCTTTGACATAAATCACAGCAAGATCTTTTTTGACCCACTTCCTAGAGTAATAGAAATAAAAACAAAAATAAACAAATGGGACCTAATGAAACTTAAAAGCTTTTGCACAGAAAAGGAAACTATAAACAAGATGAAAAGACAACCCTCAGAATGGGAGAAAATATTTGCAAGCAAATCAACGGACAAAGGATTAATCTCCAAAATATATATGCAGCTCAATGTTAAAAAAACAAACAATCCAGTCCAAAAATGGGCAGAAGACCTACATAGACATTTCTCCAAAGAAGACATAGAGATGGCCAAGAGGCACATGAAAAGCTGCTCAACATCACTAATTATTAGAGAAATGCAAATCAAAACTACAATGAGGTATCACCTCCCACTGGTTAGAATGGGCATCATCAGAAAATCTACAAACAACAAATGCTAGAGAGGGTGTGGAGAAAAGGGAACCCTCTTGCACTGTTGATGGGAATGTAAATTGATACAGCCACTATGGAGAACAGTATGGAGGTTCCTTTAAAAACTAAAAATAGAATTACCATATGACCCATCAATCCCACTACTGGGCATATACCCAGAGTAAACCATAATTCAGAAAGACACATGCACCCCAATGTTCACTGCAGCACTATTTACAATAGCCAGGTCACCAAAGCAACCTAAATGCCCGTCGACAGATGAATGGATAAGGAAGATGTGGTATGTAAATACAATGGAATATTACTCAGCCATAAAAAGGAACAAAATTGGATCATTTGTAGAGACGTGGATGGACCTAGAGACTGTCATACAGAGTGAAGTAAGTCAGAAAGAGAAAAACAGATATTGTATGTTAACGCATATATGTGGAATCTAGAAAAATGGTACAGATGAACTGGTTTGCAAGGCGGAAATAGAGACACAGGTGTAGAGAACAAACGTATGGACACCAAGGGGGGAAAGCGGGTGGGTGGCTGGTGGTGGGTTGAATCGGGAGATTGGGATTGACATGTATACACTAATATTTATAAAATAGATGACGAATAAGAACCTGCTGTATAAAAAAATAAAATAAAATTTAAAGAAAAGTTATTTAATGGGGAAGAGTCTAAATTTCTAATAGTGATGGGTTGGTTAATTAAATTATAGTTTATCTACACAAGGAGTTCCCAAAGTTTTTGTTCTCAGGACCCCTTTACACTTTGAACAATGACTGAAGCCCCTAAACAACTTTTGTGTATGTGGGTTATTTGTATGAGTATTTCCTATATCAGAAATTAAAAGGGAGAAATATTTAAACACAGAAACATTCAATACATACACATTCCATTAGCTGTCAGAGTGATGATATAACATCATCATGTAGTCTCTGAAAAACTCCACTGTACACTCAGAAAGAATGGTATCAAAAAAGGGAAATAATGTCTTATAACATTATGAAATAATTTTGAGCTTGTGGACTCTCTGAGAGGGTCTTGGGAAGCCCCGAGATTCCCTTGTCCACATTTCCACATTTTGAGGACCCCTGATCTATACCAGAGAATACTATGTGACCACAAATTTTTATTGTATAAAATATTCACTGACTTTGAACACGTTCTGTTTTGAAAAAGAAAAAAAAAAAAGAGCAGACTACAGAACAGTATAAACAGTATTATACAATTTAAAACAAACAAAAAAGTAATGGAAAGACACACACTAACATACCTCTAGATGGTGTATACCAGCATAGGCCTCTAGATGGTGAAAATACACGTTATTTCTTTTTCTGTTTTCCTGTGTTTTCTGCATTAAGCACATTTTTCTTTTGTAATCAAAATAAAATGTATTTAACAAACATATACGTATTGCCTATTTATAATCACCCTGTGTTTTCTTACCCAGACCTGAAAATTTCAGCTTAGTAATTTTAGGAAAGATATCACCCAGAAATGTCAATAAGGTATTAATTTTGCACGGTTCTAAACAAGGCCTACTTGTAGATTGTCCTTGCCTCTCAAACTGTGTTCTGCAGATGACATCAGTGTCACCTGGGAGCCTGCTGGAGCCTCAGACTCTAGCTCCGCTTAAGACTGGCTAAATCAGACCCAGATAATTTAAAGTGAATTATGACCCAGGTGAATTAAGACCCAGGTGATTTATGTATATTGAAGTTTGAGAAACCCTGGTGGCACATTAGAATTACCTGGAGGCTTTAAAAGGGGGTGGGGGGGGGGGGTGGGGAAGGGCTGCACAGTGGTTTGTTTGTGTAATGCTCCCGGGTGATTCTAATGGGCATCTAGAGCTGAGAACCACTGTCAAACACAAGGACCTGGTCGCCTCCAACCTCCACCTGCTTCAGGGCAATGTCCCCTGCTGCAGCATGGTGAGCTCCGTGCCAGCCCCCAGATCATAGAAATTTCAGAGGGACACTGGACCTGGATGGAGGAAAAAAGTGGATTCCAGAACAAGGATAAAACACGACATTTCCGGGCTTCCCTGGTGGCACAGTGGTTAAGAATCCGCCTGCCAACGCAGGGCATATGGGTTCAAGCCCTGGTCTGGGAAGATCCCACATGCCACGGAGCAACTAAGCCCGTGCACCACAACTATTGAGCCTGTGCTCTAGAGCCCATGTGCCACAACTACTGAGCCCATGAGCCGCAACTACTGAAGCCCGTGCGCCTAGAGCCTGTGCTCCGTAACAAGAGAAGCCACCACAATGAGAAGCCCGCGTACTGCAACAAAGAGTAGCCCCCGCTCGCCGCAACTAGAGAAAGCCTGCACGCAGCAACGAAGATCCAACACAGCCAAAAATAAATAAATATATAAATAAAATAAATTATTAAAAAAAAACAACAAAAAACACGACATTTCCTGCGGCCTGTAAAGTTATGGTGACTTCTTTAGAAGGCACGGGTGTTGCAACTGGCACTTTGCCTTCCACAAAATGCTTTGATAGACAATTGTGGCAGACTTCTTGGAATGATTTTTTAACTATTCCCAGATGGCAGGGGGTTTGCACCTGCAGACACTGACCAGCTTTACCCTAAATTCTACTTTGCATCAGTCACCTCTTCATTCATACCCAACACCTCAATTATCTCACCTGGTCATTCAGCAAGTTATTGAGTGCTTGGCATGAGCCAGAGACTGGCCACAACTCCAGCACTCTCTGTACCTGAACTTCTCATGGCTTACCCACACTTCTCCCCACTCCTGCAGTGTGGAAGCTCTAGGGCCTCCCCATCTCCCCAGCGGCACTCACCTCCTCATTCCTGCCCCGGAGTGTCTTCCTCTGCTCTCCCTGAGGGCCCAGGTCAGGCCTCTCTTCTTCCTCCAGGCCTTCTTCCATTACCCATGTCCTCCCATCTCAGCCAGCACCACCTTGGAGGACATATGCTCTTGGTGAAATTTATATTTTCCACGAGTGTGGTTTTTTCCTCTCCTGCAGTTTACATTTCCTCAAAAATGTATGCAGAGTGCTTATAGCACAGTGCCTGGAACATAGTAAACTTTCAGTGAATGTTACCTGTTATTTCAAGGGATGGAAGATGCATTCACCTCTGGTAGCTGGCTTGCAGCAGGGGTTGGTGAAGTAGTGGGCTGATTCAGTCACAAAGTAACAAGACTAAAGAAAGCAGAGTCATGGAAATTAGCTGTTTTATTTATAAGACTTTAATCACTCACACAAGTTGCATGTAAGATGGTTTACTTCAAAGAAATACATACTGCAGTGTGACCATTTTTTTAAGTTTTATACATTTTATTTGTTCAGTGCCAAGTTGTTTTTTTAACATCTTTGTTGGAGTATAATTGCTTTACAGTGTTGTGTTAGTTTCTGCTGTATAACAAAGTGAATCAGCTATATGCATACGTATATCCCCATAACCCCTTCCTCTTGTGTCTCCCTCCCATCCTCCCTATCCCATCCCTCTAGGTGGTCGCAAAGCACCGAGCTGATCTCCCTGTGCTATGCAGCTGCTTCCCACTAGCTATCTATTTTACATTTGGTAGTGTATATATGTCAGTGCTACTCTCTCACTTCGTCTCAGCTTACCCTTCCCCCTTCCCGTGTCCTCAAGTCCATTCTCTACGTCTGTGTCTTTATTCCTGTCCTGCCCCTAGGTTCATCAGAACCTTTTATTTTTTAGATTCCATATATATGTGTTAGCATACACTATTTGTTTTTCTCTTTCTGACTTCCTTCACTCTGTATGACAGACTCTGGGTCCTCACTACAAATAACTCAGTTTCGTTTCGTTTTATCGCTGAGTGATATTCCATTGTATATACGTGCCATATCTTCTTCATCCATTCATCTGTCGATGGACATTTAGGTTGCTTCCATGTCCTGGCTACTGTAAATAGAGCTGCAATGAACACTGTGGAACATGACTCTTTTTGAATTATGGTTTTCTCAGGGTATATGCCCAGTAGTGGGATTGCTGGGTCATATGGTAGTTCTATTTTTAGTTTTCTAAGGAACCTCCATACTGTTCTCCATAGTGGATGTATCAATTTACAATCACACCAACGGTGCAAGAGGGTTCCCTTTTCTCCACACCGTCTCCAGCATTTATTGTTGATAGATTTTTTGATGATGGCCATTCTGACTGGTGTGAGGTGGTACCTCATTGTAGTTTTGATTTGAATTTCTCTAATGATTAGTGATGTTGAGCATCTTTTCATGTGTTTGTTGGCAATCTGTATATCTTCTTTGGAGAAATGTCTATTTAGGTCTTCTGCCCATTTTTAGATTGGGTTGTTTTTTTGATATTGAGCTACATGAGCTGCTTGTATATTTTGGAGATTAATCCTTTGTCAGTTGCTTCATTTGCAAATATTTTTTCCAATTTGGAGGGTTGTCTTTTCGTCTTGTTTATGGTTTCCTTTGCTGTGCAAAAGCTTTTAAGTTTCATTAGATCCCGTTTGTTTATTTTTCTTTTTATTTCCATTTCTCTAGGAGGTGGGTCAAAAACGATCTTGCTGTGATTTATGTCATAGAGTGTTCTGCCTATGTTTTCCTCTAAGAGTTTCATGGTGTCTGGCCTTACATTTAGGTTTTTAATCCATTTTGAGTTTATTTTTGTGTATGGTGTTAGGGGGTGTTCTAATTTCATTCTTTTACATGTAGCTGTCCAGTTTTCCCAGCACCACTTATTGAAGAGACTGTGTTTTCCCCATTGTATACTCTTACCTCCTTTATCAAAGATAAGGTGACCATATGTGTGTGGGTTTATCTCTGGGCTTTCTATCCTGTTCCATTGATCTATATTTCTGTTTTTGTGCCAGTACCATACTGTCTTGATTACTATAGCTTTGTCATATAATCTGAAGTCCAGGAGCCTGATTCCTCCATCTCTGTTTTCCTTTCCCAAGATTGCTTTGGCTATTTGGGGTCTTTTGTGTTTCCATACAAATTGTGAAATTTTTTGCTCTAGTCCTGTGAAAAATGCCATTGGTAGTTTGATAGGGATTGCACTGAATCTGTAGATTGCTTTCTGTAGTATAGTCATTTTCACAATGTTGATTCTTCCAATGCAAGAACATAATATATCTCTCCATCTGTTTGTATCATCTTTAATTTCTTTCATCAGTGTCTTATAGTTTTCTGCATACAGGTCTTTTGTCTCCTTAGGTAGGTTTATTCCTAGGTATTTTATTCTTTTTGTTGCAATCGTAAATGGGAGTGTTTCCTTAATTTCTCTTTCAGATTTTTCATCATTAGTGTATAGGAATGCAAGAGATTTCTGTGCATTAATTTTGTATCCTGCTACTCTACCAAATTCATTGATTAGCTCTAGTAGTTTTCTGGTAGCATGTTTAGGATTCTCTATGTATAGTATCATGTCATCTGCAAAGAGTGACAGTTTTACTTCTTCTTTTCTGATTTGGATTCCTTTAATTCTTTTTCTTCTCTGATTGGCGTGGCTAAAAGTTCCAAAACTATATTGAATAACAGTGGTGAGAGTGGGCAACCTTGTCTTGTTCCTGATCTTCGAGGAAATGCTTTCAGTTTTTCACCATTGAGAATGAAGTTGTCTGTGGGTTTGTCCTATATGGCCTTTATTATGTTCAGGTAGGTTCCCTCTATGCCTACTTTCTGGAGAGTTTTTATCATAAATGGGTGTTGAATTTTGTCAAAAGCTTTTCCTGCATCTACTGAGATGATCATATGGTTTATTATTCTTCAATTTGTTAATATGGTGTATCACATTGATTTGCGTATATTGAAGAATGCTTGCATTCCTGGGATAAACCCCACTTCATCATGGTGTATGATCCTTTTAATGTGCTGTTGGATTCTGTTTGCTAGTATTTTGTTGAGGAGTTTTGCATCTATGTTCATCAGTGATATTGGCCTGTAGTTTTCTTTTTTTGTGACATCTTTGTCTGGTTTTGGTATCAGGGTGATGGGAGCCTTGTAGAATGAATTTGGGAGTGGTCCTCCCTCTGCTATATTTTGGAAGAGTTTGAGAAGGACAGGTGTTAGCTCTTCTCTAAATGTTTGATAGAATTCACCTGTGAAGCCATCTGGTCCTGGGCTTTTGTTTGTTGGAAGATTTTTAATCACAGTTTCAATTTCAGTGCTTGTGATTGGTCTGTTTATATTTTCTATTTCTTCCTGGTTCAGTCTCAGAAGGTTGTGCTTTTCTAAGAATTTGTCCATTTCCTCCAGGTTGTCCATTTTATTGGCATAGAGTTGCTTGTAGTAATCTCTCATGATCCTTTGTATTTCTGCAGTATCAGTTGTTACTTCTCCTTTTTCATTTCTAATTCTGTTGATTTGAGTCTTCTCTCTTTTTTTGCTTGATGAGTCTGGCTAATGGTTTATCAATATTGTTCATGTTCTCAAAGAACCAGCTTTTAGTATTATTGATCTTTGCTACTGTTTCTCTGATTTCTTTTTCATTTATTTCTGATCTGATCTTTATGATTTCTTTCCTTCTGCTAACTTTGGGTTTTTTTGTTGTTGTTCTTCTTTCTCTAATTGCTTTAGGTGTAAGGTTAGGTTGCTTATTTGAGATGTTTCTTGTTTCTTGAGGTAGGATTGTATTGCTATAAACTTCCGTCTTAGAACTCCTTTTGCTGCATCCCATAGGTTTTGGGTCATCGTGTTTTCATTGTCCTTTGTTTCTAGGTATTTTTTGATTTCCTCTTTGATTTCTTCAGTGGTCTCTTGGTTATTTAATAGCGTATTGTTTAGCCTCCATCTGTTTGTATTTTATAGATTTTTTCCTGTAATTGATATCCAGTCTCATAGCATTGTGGTCAGAAAAGATACTTGATACAATTTCAATTTTCTTAAATCTATGAAGGCTTGATTTGTGACCCAAGATATGATCTATCCTGGAGAGTGTTCCATGAGCACTTGAGAAGAATGTGTATTCTGTTGTTTTTGGATGGAATGTCCTAGAAATATCAATTAAGTCCATCTTGTTTAATGTGTCATTTAAAGCTTCTGTTTCCTTATTTATTTTCATTTTGGATGATCTGTCCATTGGTGAAAGTGGGGTGTTAAAGTCCCCTATGATTGTGTTACTGTCGATTTCCCCTTTTATGGCTGTTAGCATTTGCCTTATGTATTGAGGTCCTCCTGTGTTGGGTGCATAAATATTTACAATTGTTATATCTTCTTCTTGGATTGATCCCTTGATCATTATGTAGTGTCCTTCTTTGTCTCTTGTAGTAGTCTTTATTTTAAAGTCTATTTTGTCTGATATGAGAATTGCTACTCCAGGTTTCTTTTGATTTCCATTTGCATGGAATATCTTTTTCCATCCCCTCACTTTCAGTCTGTATGTGTCCTTAGGTCTGAAGTGGGTCTCTTGTAGACAGCATATATACAGGTCTTAATTTTTTATCCATTCAGCCAGTCCATGCCTTTTGGTTGGAGCATTTAATCTATTTACATTTAAGGTAATTATCGATAGGTATGTTCCTTTTACCATTTTCTTAATTGTTTTGGGTTTGTTTTTGTAGGTCTTTTCCTTTTCTTGTGTTTCCTGCCTAAAGAAGTTCCTTTAGCATTTGTTGTAAAGCTGGTTGGGTGGTGCTGAATTCTCTTAACTTTTGCTTATCTGTAAAGGTTTTAATTTCTCTATCAAATCTGAATGAGATCCTTGCTGGGTAGAGTAATCTTGGTTGTAGTTTTTTCCCTTTCATCAGTTTAAATATGTCCTGCCATTCCCTCCTGGCTTGCAGAGTTTCTGCTGAAAAATCAGCTGTTAATCTTATGGGGATTCCCTTGTATGTTGCTTGTTGTTTTTCCTTTGCAGCTTTTAATATTTTTTTCTTTGTATTTAATTTTTGATAGTTTGATTAATATGTGTCTTGGCATGTTTCTCTTTGGGTTTATCCTGTATGGGACTCTCTGTGCTTCCTGGACTTGATTGACTATTTCCTTTCCCATGTTAGGGAAGTTTTCGACTATAATCTTTTCAAATATTTTCTCAGACCCTTTCTTTTTCTCTTCTTCTGGGACCCCTATAATTCGAATGTTGGTGTGTTTAATGTTGTGCCAGAGTTCTCTGAGACTGTCCTCTATATTTTTCCTTCTTTTTTCTTTATTCTGCTCCCTGGCAGTTATTTCCAGCATTTTTTCTTCCAGCTCACTTATTTGTCCTTCTGCCTCAGTTATTGTTATTGATTCCTTCTAGAGTATTTTTATTTTCAGTAATTGTGTTGTTCATCACTGTTTGTTTGCCCTTTTGTTCTTCTAGATCTTTGTTAAATGTTTCTTGTATTTTCTCCATTCTGTTTCTGAGATTTTGATCATCTTTACTATCATTACTCTGAATTCTTTTTCAGGTAGGTTGCCTATTTCCTCTTCATTTATTTGGTCTTGTAGGTTTTTACCTTGCTCCTTCATCTGTAACATATTTTTTTGTTGTTTCAATTTTTTTTTTGATGGGTGGGGCTGTGTTCCTGTCTTACTGGTTGTTTGGTCTGAGACATCCAGCACTGAAGTTTGCAGGCAGTTGGATAGAGCCAGGTGTTGGTTCTGAGATGAGGACGTCCAGGAGGCCTCACTCGACTGATATTCCCTGGGGTCTGAGGTTGTCTGTTAGTCCAGCAGTTTGGACTCGGACCTCTCCCCACAGGAGCTCGGGCCCGACATCCGGCCTGGGAACGAAGATACCGCAAGCTTTGTGGCATGCTAAATTTCAAAAAAAAAAAAAAAAAAAGGAAGAAAGAAAGAAAAAAAGGAGCAGTACAATATCAAAGAATAAAAAACAAAATACAATTAGAAAAATTTAAAATATATTAGGAACAATAAAACTATAATTGAAACAACTGCAACAAGGTAAAATAAAACCACAACAGAAAAGAGAAACTAAAAAGGGTGGGGGGACAAGCCAAAAGGAGAGAACAATAACGAATTATAAAGAATAAAATAAAATTAGAAAAATAAAAGATTTGTTACGAAAAATAAAAATGTACAAGAATCAAAACAATGAATCAACAAGGTAAAACAGAACCCCAATCTAAAAGAGGAAAAAAGAAAAAAAAAAAGCTTTGGCTATGGGGGCGGAGTTTAGGCTGGGGGGTGGAACTTAGGCAGGGGTGGGGTTTGGGTGGGGTGGGGTCTAGGTGGGGTGATGTTCAAGCGTGGGGCAGGGCCTCTGCTTAGGACCTCTGGCAGGGGAGAGGCAGCACATGGAAAGGAGGGCCTCTGGAGCGTGGAGTTCCGGAGTTTGGAGGTGGGGCCCTGAGTGAGGGTGTGTGGGTGGGGCTTAGGCCCAGCGCCTTGGAGGGGGTCTCAGAGGGGGTCTCCGAGTGTAGAGGTGGGGCCCTGGGCGGGGGTGTAGGGGCGGGGCTTGGGGTCTGCGTGCAGGAGGGAGGCTCCGCGGGCAGAGGATTAGGCCCAGGAGCCAAACAGGCTCCCCGGTGCCTAAGTGGACAGGTAAAGCCCTGGCCACGTTCCCTTCTGTTCCTTCGTGTCCCTCCCCCACTGTCTCCCACAGGGTCTCCCCTGTCCCCAGTGCACCGCTAACAGTGGGTGGGTCCCGCTGGGTGTAGGAACCCCTCCCCTCGCCCAGCCGCCCCTCAGAGGTGCCAGTCCCATCCCACCTCCACTTCTCCTCCCCCTTCACTCCCCCCACGCCCCACATCCTACCCGGTAGCTGGGGGTTCCTCCTGTCCCCTTAGGTGTCCGTGGTCCCCCACTGGTGCCTGGTAGGTGCCCTCGTTGTGAGGACACGCAAATTCTGCATCCTCCTAGTACGCCGTCTTGACTCCACCCCAGTGTGACCGTTTTTAATCAACATGTAATAAAGCATCCCTTGTTTTAAATGCCCCACAAAACGTATCAAGGCTGTTTTCAAAGAGCTGAAAAGCAGATACAGAGAGCAAGTCCTTAGCCATGTTCGGGGGCATCCATTCAAATAATAAGAGCCACATACACATTCTACCAGCTAAAAGCAGCACATGGTCCTACCATTTCCAGCCTGAAAACCAGCAATAGGTGCTCAAACTCTATTAGGTTCCTAGTGCTATTAAAACAAAATACCACAGTGTAGATGGCTTAAGGCACAGAAATTTATTGTTTCATAATTCTGGAGGCTAAAAGTCCAAAATCAAGGTGTTGGCAGGGTTGGCTCCTTCTGGAGGCTCTGGGGGAGGGTCGATTCCATGCCTCTCTCCTGGCTTCTGGTGACTCGTTCACAGTCTTTGGCATTCCTTGCCTTACAGATGCATCACCTGATCTCTGCCTTCATGTTCACATGGCTTTCTCCCTGTGTGCATGTCTGTGTCCAAGTTTCCCCTTTTTATAAGGACAATAATCTACTGGAGTAGGAACCCACCCAGTATGACCTCATCTTAATTACATCTGCAACAACACTATTTCCAAATAAGGTCACATTCTGAGGTCCTGGAGGTTAGGAGTTCACATGAACTTTTGGAAGATGCAATTCAACCTATGACAAACTCCTAAAACACAAGTTACAGTCAGGAATACTCTACCAGTCTTCACAGCCTTTAAAATCAAGGTTGCAAATTCTCAGTTCAAAGCAAACTCCACAGGGGTGCTTTTAGAGGGAATACAAGGAATGTCTAATCTTTGTTTCAGGAGACTTGCTTGTCTTGAAGAGGAATACAGACGCAGATCAGGACACTGGGGCTTTGGGTCACAGAAGCCTCCAGAGTGCCAGTGGAGAGTAGGGGTGAGCTGGGAGGGAAAGTGTAAAAGCTCAGTGCACCTCCCCTCCTCGTTGGGCATTTTGACGGAGGCAGTGCCTCTTGCCTGGCAGATTAGCAGTTTCAGACTGTCGCCACCCCTTCTAGAAACTTCGTCTGAGCCTAGGCAGGAAGGCAGGGCCCAGCTTCAACCTGTACACATTGCTACAGTGCCCTGGAAAGTCCCAGCCATAAGATTGGGACTTAGATGGTGAAGGGAGCTTAACACCTGCTCCCTAACTTTCCAAAACAAACTCTGTCATTTTTCAGGAGTGTCAAAGGAATAAAACATCTACCTACCCTAAGCAAGCAACATACAGCTGTACACCCTCAAGTTTCTCCAAAGAGCAAGGGCCTCTGAGTAGACTGTAGTGACTCTTCCAACTTAAGTCAGGAGTGGTTCTACAAGGTCACCACTAGAGGGCAGGCTGTTAAAACGTTCCTTTCAAACCAGTCGTTCTGCAAAAGCAAAAGCTAATACAAGCTGACAAGCTCCAGGTTTAAAAGGCGGCTTTCTAGCTGGCCCTCTGCTACGTGTACTGCAGCTACACATTCAATGAAGAGCAAGAGCATGCGAAGCACTACCTTGTTTGCATGCTACCATTTTCTTTTCAGAGTAAATCTACAGCGTAAAGCCCAGGCACTAACCTGCTCTTCCTTCAGCTTTTCTTCTGTTGGGGGTTCCTGGAAGTGAAGGAATTACTGGCCGGGGCAGGTCCTGAGGAGTTTGGTTTAGGTTAAAGGATACCAGGATGAACTCACTCAGGCACCCATCCTCTCCTTGGTGCCAAGCTTACAAGAGAAATACTCAGCATGAACACCCCCCAAAAGACACTGTATTTAATTCCTCACATAAGTCTTAAAAACCGTAATTTTATAAACTCTTCTGTCGCAAACTCTCCCAAAAAAAGAAATGCTCAAGTCTACAGATGGCTTCCGTCCCGTGCAGAATTTGGCTTCCCTTCTCTGTCCCCTACCCGCACCTAGATACGTCTGTCTTGTCTGTTGTCACGTATAGACTTTATCATGTCACCATGATAAGGCCAAAACTAAAGTATTTCCAAACACTGCCTTTTCCCTTCTCATTCAAAGACTAGGCCTCCTACTCCTGAAAGGGCATCACTTAGAAACAGCCCCCCGGCCTCCCTGGAGAGAGCTGGCCACCAACCTCATTGGCCAGTGTTTATGGAGAGCTTCCCAGTTCTTCCTTGGAGGTCTCAACAGGATTTCCCTAGAGGAGGAGGGCTTCGTGGAATAAATGACAAAGAGCTGGGGAAGGCCTGCCAGGTCGCTGGGCTCAGGCTCCTCATTGTTCAGCCCACCGGCTTCCCAGGGCTCTGGTCCAAGCCCGCAGAACCAGGAAACTGCAGAATTAGTGCGTCCACCCGCCCCTACACACACACACACACACACACACACAAGGGGCACGGAGGAGGAAACAGTCTGCATAATAAGAACAAGCCAAGACACACTTTTCAGCATCCCCTTGAGAGAAGGATGACTGGGACCTGGGGCAGGAAGAAAGCTGCAAGAGAAGTAGAGGTTTATTCTTTGGGAGAAGAAAAAGGAGGAAGAACAAGGAAAGGCACTTCTTTTTCAAGTACTTCATGACACGAAATTCTGCTTTTGAATTCCTGCATTCATTTAAAAAAAAAAACCAAACTATCAGCTATTTTTAAATCATAGAAACAAATGATGTTTGTGGGAACTGGTCAAACAATAGAGATAGAGAAATGTAATAATCATCCTCCAAAGTCTACCTTCTAAATATGGAAGAAACTTCCTGTAAGTTCTGAGTTTTGTAGACAAAGCACCTTTTGACTTCTGAGCTGTAACATTTCTCCTTTGTTGGCCCAGAGTTTGCTCTGAACAAGGAGGGCCAATTACCTCACGTGCACAGATAATCTCTATAGCACAGCTAAGAAAACTCAAGAAATCGGGATTAGTTATCTCCAGTTACCCCTGATAAATTTCCTTATAGTCAAAATAACATTTTTGTCTTAAATATCCAGGGAAGTGAGGCACATTGTTTCTCAAACAAGTATCGAGACATAGTGTCAGGGTCTGAGAATACTATGTGAACCATAAAATTTTGTTTTCTTTTGATCTTTGAAAATAGTCTTTAATAGTTTGAAGGAGCCTTCTGCAGTGATAATTCACAATGAAAGGACATTTACATTGGCATTTTCATCTTAAAAACGTAGATTTTTAAGATTCCTGCTCTGAGACTGCTAGAAATTATTTTCTCATAAAAGGCTTGTGAATATTATTAAGATTTACCTAGGTCCATGGGTCCTAAATCTCACTGTGCATTAAATTTTCATGGGAGCTTCTTAAAAATACAGGCTCTGGCTCTCCCACCCCAGAATTGCTCGGGGCAAGACCTGATCTGTATTCTACGTGGTGCCCAGGTGATTGTGACCAGCAGACAATGATTTCAGAGACAGAGATTTTCCTCCATCCCCAGCTCTGCCCCTGTCTCTCATCAGTCTGTGTCCAGCAGCACAAAGGGACCTTCCCCTCCCCAGCCACAAAATGTCCCCTATCCTTTTCCCCTCTGAGAGAACCTGATCAGAACGGTGCCTTTCCAAGTGTCCTTCCCGGACAAGGAACAACAGTATCACCTGGAAACGTGTCAGAAATGCACATTCTTGGGCTTCCCTGGTGGCGCAGTGGTTGAGAATCTGCCTGCCAATGCAGGGGACACGGGTTCGAGCCCTGGTCTGGGAAGATCCCACATGCCGCGGAGCAACTGGGCCCGTGAGCCACAATTACTGAGCCTGCGCGTCTGGAGCCTGTGCTCCGCAACAGGAGAGGCCGCGATAGTGAGAGGCCCGCGCACCACGATGAAGAGTGGCCCCCGCTCGCCGCAACTAGAGAAAAAGCCCTCGCACAGAAACGAGGACCCAACACAGCCAAAAATAAATAAATAAATAAATTAATTAATTAAAAAAAAAAAAAAAGAAATGCACATTCTCAAGCTCCACCCAAGACCTACTAAATTAGAAATTCTGTGGATGGGCAAACCCAGTAACCTGTGTTTTAACAAACTTTCCAGGTGATTCCAATGCACACTTAAGTTTGATCACCATTGGATTGGAGAATTTCACAACTGCAAGAGAGAATGAAGACAGGCATAACTCCACATAAGGTAGAACCAAGTTTATTAATGACAACCTTTATTACAACCACTCTCAAGTGTAAAAAATAAAGGGTGATTAATTAAAATTTAGAACTCACTTGGACTTGCTGTTTGGCCTTTCACTGGATGTGCCAAAGGGTGGGAGGCTCGCCTGATTCTGAATCAACTGGTCAGGTGGAGTTCACTGGAGACTGAGGTAACAAACAAGACAAGAGTGCCAGCTGGAGAGCTCAAGTCTTCTCCATGTTGGAATGACAATATGGAATGACAACAGTGGTGGGGGCAGAGATGAAACAAAATAATCTTACAGCCAGAATGTGGAACGAACATCTCTAACTACACAGAGACACAGAAACACACACATGCAGAGTCATACACACCTTAACTCTGGAGACTAGATTTGCAAAAGAATTTTTGTCCTTTCTCTGGGCAGACGGACACATTCATCAGCCACAGCGATGCAACATGGGGCTGAAATGGAAAACCTTGCTAAGTTTCCACCAACTGTGCTAGCTGGCTGCCCAGTTCTGTGTTGGTAAGTGTGTCATCACCAGAAAATACACCTGTGGTCTTCCCAGTGTTCCACAGACTAACATCTACTCCCCAGGCGGGCGACATCCTGGTGGACCTGGATGATTAAAATCTGGGGGCAAAACTCGTCCCTCCCACCTGGAATGGGGGCAGGTGGCAGGATCTGGAAGTGTTTCCCACCTTGTGTCACAGAACACTTGCCCCATCAATGCTCTCCCCTCCAAAGTGTTTGTGCTTTGTCACCATCCTGATGGTGAGTCTGTACAAGAAAAGAAGGAGCTCTGGCCATGCACTCTGGGTTTTTTTGTTTTTGTTTTTGTTTGTTTTTAATAAAAACGAACTAAAACCAGAAGAAAGAAACCATCAGAAGCTTTGATTGTGTCCACATCATTTCAGAATTGGGTTGGATTCCCTTCAAAGAGAAAGACGGGGAGGCTGCAGAAGAGGCCACGATGATCAACCGACACGGTTCAGAGAGTGTTGAGTCCACAGAAGCATTTGCGATGGCCCAGACGGTCCCTTCGCAGACACGGAGGACACATCTCTTAAGGCTGTGAACCCACGAAATGAATGCTGACCGAATAACGTTTTTAAAGGTTTGTAGAAAAGATGGCAGGAAAAGGAGTTGGTGGATTGATTCACAGGTCATGCAGGGGGATCATATAAAAAATTAATATTCGAGCTGAGTAAAAAAAAATCTTTAAAATTTAAGAAACTGTATCATAGCTTTCACTTTTGGAAGAAGAAAAAAACAAAAACAAAAAAACACCCACAACAAAACGAAACCCATAGTATTCCAGAGTTTCCAAAGAATCCAACGACTAATTTGGTAGGTTGCAGTATTTACTACCTCTTCATTAACCTCATTTTCTCCTTGGATTTCATTGATAAATAAAGCTCAGGCCTACTTAGAAAAGAGACCTGTCCTGCTAAAATTCAGCATCATGAAGTATTCCAAAGCCCCTGCTCAGCACACAAGGAATATACAACTTCTCTTATGAGGAGAAACTCCAGGAGAGACCAGACGTGCCCACCCAAGTTCCTTGTTGAATGCGGTCACAAAATCTGAACCCAAAGGCAAGCTGTTTTCTTCTTGGGACCATGGTTGTAGCAGTTCCTTGAAACGTACAGTGAAGGAATGCCGAGAAACCACAGCCCTCCCAGGTAAGGGGCTGGGTTTTAGAAAAGACGCACTTCCTCAGGCCATGGCACAGAAGGCAGCCCCCAATTACCGAAGCAGAGAACAAGGCTTTTCCACAAATTCAGTACATCTGGGTCCCCCACCCTCCCTTCTTTTCTCATTTGGTAAGTATCCAACCACCCAGAAATTCATGGCTACAATAGAGATTCACGGCGCAACGACTTTCATACTGGTTAATTTTTTTTTTTTTTAATTCTGTCAGTGAGCAGCATTTCCCAGTTCTACCCCCCAGAAACTAAGTTCTGATGGCAGCTCCATCAGGTGGGATCGCAGGATGCCTCTGTGATTAGGGTCCGTGCAGCATGGGTATCAGTTGGGCGCATGGAGGGTCAGGAAGGCGGGGTCTGTCCAGTGTCTGGAGGCAGCTGTTGCAGGCGCTCTACCAGCTAGCCCTGACAGCTTCAATATCACTCACCAGGTTCTGGGCCAGGCAGATCCCAAAAATCTGAGCAAGGAAGGAAAAGACAGTCAAACAGTAGAACTTTTCACTTTAGATTAGGCTTTTCTTTGGCTACTGAATTCCATTTTTCAAAAATCTTTGATTTTCTAAAATTGAGATAGAGTTCACATCCCACAAATTTCATCCTTTTAAAGTGTATAATTTATAGTGATTTTCGGTATATTCGCGAGGATGTGCAACTATCACCGCTATCTAAATCCAGAACATTTTTGTTACCCCAAAAAGAAACTCTGTACCCATGAGCAGTCTTCCCCACCCCACCCCCATCCTGACAGGCCTGGCAACCACTATGCCACATTCTATCACTATGGATTGGCCTATTGTGGACATTTAATATAAATAGAATCATATAATATATGGCCTTTTGTGTTGGTCTGCTTTCATGTAGCAAAATGTTTTCAAGGTTCGTCCATGTTGCAACAGTAGTTCAATCTTTTTGATGGCTGAATAATATTCCATTATATGGATACACCACATTTTGTTTATCCATTCATCAGATGA
Source organism: Balaenoptera ricei (assembly GCF_028023285.1). Taxonomy (NCBI): domain Eukaryota; kingdom Metazoa; phylum Chordata; class Mammalia; order Artiodactyla; family Balaenopteridae; genus Balaenoptera; species Balaenoptera ricei. Next base: position 18,338,644 of record NC_082643.1, read on the forward strand.
TGGACATTAGATGGTTTTCACTTTTTGGCTATTGCAAATAATGCTGCTTTGAACATCTGTGTACAACTTTTTGGGTAAACATGTTTTCAGTACTTTTGGGCACATACCTAGGAGTAGAATTGCTGGGTCATATGGTAACTGTTTAATTTTCTCATGAACTGACAAATTGTTTTCCAAAGAGACTGCATCATTTTCATTCCCTTCAGCAATGTATGAGGGTTCCAATTTCTCCACATCCTAACCAGCTCTTGTTATTGGTTTGTCTTTTTTATCATAGCCATCTTGATATGTTTGAAGTGGTATGTCATTGTGGTTTTGATTTGAATTTCCTTCAGAATGAACGATGTCATTACAAATAGCTAATGTGTATTTTCTTTGGAGAAATGTCTATTCAAATCCTTTGCCCACCTTTAAATTGGGTTTGTCTTCTTTTATTGTTGAGTTGTTCTTCATATGTTCTATTTACAGGATCCTTAACAGATGCACGGATATGCAAATATTTCCTCCCATTTTGTGGGTTGTCTTTTCACTTTCTTGATAGTATCATTTTCAGCACAGAAGTTTTTAATTTTGAAGAAGCCCAATTTATCCACTCTTCCTTTGGTTGCTTGTGCTTTTGGTATCATATCTAAGAAAACACTGCCTAATTCAAGGTCACAAAGATTTACACCTATACTTTCTTCTAAAACTTTTATAGCTTTACCTTTTACATTTAGGTCTTTGATCTGTTTTGAGTTAAGTTTTATTTTTATTTTTTTGCCAAACCATGTGGCTAGCAGGATCTTAGCCGCCCCCGACCAGGGACCGAACCCAAGCCCCCTGCAGTGGAAGTGCAGAGTCCTAATCACTGGACCGCCAGGGAATTTTGAGTTAATTTTTATATGTGATGTGAGTTACGGGTCCAAATACGATCTTTTGCATATAGATATCCAGTTGGTCCAGCACTGTTTGTTGAAAAGACTATTCTTTCTCCATTGAATGGTCTTGGTTTCCTGGTCAAAATATCAGCTGACCATAGATATAGAGGCTCTTTTGAACTTTCAATTCCATTCCACTAATCTGTAGGTCCAACCTTACGCCAGTACACTCTATCTTGATTACGGTAGCTTTGTAGTAAGTTTTGAACTGGGAAGTGTGGATTCTCCAACTTTGTGCTTTTTAAAGTTTGTTTTGCTATTCTGGGTCCCTTGAATTTCCATATGAATTGTAGGATCAGCTTGTCCATTTTTGCAAAAAAGGCAGTTGTAATTTTGGTAGGGGTTGCACTGAATCCGTAGATCAATTTCGGGAGTACTGTCACCTTAACAATATTAAGTCTTCCAATCCGTGAATGCGAAATGGCTTTCCATTTATTTAGGTCTTCTTTAATTTCTTTCAACCATGGAGCCTCATTTGTGACCCTCTAAGTTAAAGGTATCACATCACCATAAGACGCAAAGCCTAGCTCTTGGGACTTCCCAGGAGGAAAAGTAGGTGCTCCCTTCCCTCACTAGCACTTTGGCAAGGTGGCCCAGAGAGAGAAAGGAGCAGAGCGTAGCTGTGAAACTCCAAAAAGCCTTAGCCTTGCCACTGGGCAAGGCTCTACATCTGACCATTCCCGTCTGACCAGCTGTCACAATGCCGCATTACTGAGCCCATGGCAATGTTGGAACGCCAGCAGGCAAATACTGACCCAGTCAATTTCTCTTACTTGAAAAGGAAAAAAAAAAAAAGGTTTCCTAAAGTCTTTCAGGACAGTAGCATCTAAAATCAGAGCTTTAATAAAATACAAACCAAATATAGTTGAGGTCTGTTCCCCAGCCCTCCAATGTGTCTTAAAAACTGTGAAATGATGGTGAATAAGCAAAGCTCCTGTCCTGGTGAGGGCTCTCCCAGGGCATCATTTCCCTGCGACATCCGTCTTACCTGTAGCAATGCAATGCCTATGAAAATACCAGCCACAATGGTTAAGTTGTCCTGCAACCACTTCTCAAACTGGGGCACACAGCCTTTCGTGTAGATTACAATCTGCTGATCGACTTCCTTCAGAGGGAAGAGGAGAGCACAGCATCACTAGGCAAGTTCAAAAGCTCCTCCAACACCCTTCGTGCTAAGCGACAAGATGAGTTTCCACTTACTGGTTTTTGCCTGGCATCATAGCCACACTGAGTGTTGATGACATCTTCCTGGGGGAGAAAAGAAACAGAAGAGTGAAATTCACTCTTGTCAGAGAGAAAGCCCACCTAGGGGTCAGCAGAAGACCCCTGTTAAGTGCTGGTCAGAAAATGTTTATTTGGGCACACAGACGTCCCAGGCACCATGTTAAACACCTTTACACGTAATTCCATGGAATTATTATAACAATCCTTAGAAGTAGGTATTAAATATCCCTTCCTTTCCAAATGAGGAAAACTGAGACTCAGGAAATATCAGAAAGACTAGTAATTCCATTATGTGGAAGGCTCTAGATTCAAAGTTGATAATCTCAAGAAGCTTATGGGTTTAGGAAACTGGAGACAGGTAAAAACCACAGTTAAAGGTTTCTTATAATTACTTTCATAATGACTATCTTCATTTATGATCTTTTGGGGGGAATTCTACTTTTGAATCTATATACTTACTTGTATGGGATTTAAATGATTTTTCAATGAGAATGAATTATTTTGATAATTAAAAACGATACCCTGACCACACAGCACATGGACAGATGCCCTGAAATCTTATAGGCCTGATCAGAAACGTGGGTTCCGCTGCTTTAGGTTTGTTTATGTTACCCTCTGGAGGGTATGGGGTGGATTTTATTAGCTTAGCGTTTATGGAATGAGATATCTCTACCCAGAGGATCTGTCGTTGAGAGGGGGGCACAGCACCTGAGAATCTTCAGAATTCTTCTGATGGAACGGTTACTCAGGGCAGGGGCTGGAGACGAGAGAGCAGGGCTTGCATCTACTGCCTGGGTGGGCGCCCTGGGCTCTGTGCTGGGCGCTCTCTTGCCTCCCAGCCTCCTCAGAGGAAAGGAGGAGTGAGCTAGTGGGAAAGGCTGGCGCTGCCGCTGAGGGCTCAGAGCGGGGCAGGACAGTCCTCGCCGACTCTGTCTCCTTCAGACCACCTCTGGTGGGCAGCCTACGAGAAGCTGTGCTTTGCTACCTCAGACCACTGTCCCCTCTTCTCTCTCTCTCTTTTTTTTTTTTCATTTTTAAAATCGAAGTGTAGTAGATTTGCAATATTATATTAGCTTCAGGGGTACAGCATAATGATTCAGCATCTTTACAGACGAACCACGCCCCCTTTTAAAGAGCCCCCCCCCCCCCCACCTTGCAGGGGAAAATCGGCCATGAACTCATCAGCGCCCACTCGGCTCTGCTCCTTGTGGGGAAGGGCGCGTCTGGGAGAGGACACCTGGGGACTGACCAGCCAGAGAGAGGCTGAAGAGGGCGGAAGGGCCAGGGGCACCTTCTCCCTCACATTTATTGTTCTAACCCTCAATTCTGGCTTTTAACTTACAGCAGGGGTGCTGCATTTTAAGCTGTTCTATATACCAGGCACATGATTTGACTCAAAATACAATCAAACCTGTGGTGAAGAGGGTGGCTTGTGAACAGGTTTTATGTTTTTGTTTTTGTTTTTTTTAAAAAAAGAATGACTGTGGTCATTCTGGCCGAGAGTCTGGGCAGCTGCAGTCTTCCTGCAAGTGGTCTCGTCCTATCTTGTCTCAAACTCTTCTGCTATTCCTAGTATTCCTTGGGAGCTAAGTCAGCAAGAAAAGGGTTACTAACCCCAAGCAATGCAGAGAGCTTCCACACAAGCCCATCCTTCTCGCAAGGAAGGAATCACAGGCAATACAGGCAGCTTGCCTGAGTCTAAGCTCAGCTCCATCACTTGCCAGCAATGTGAGCTTGGGAAAGTTACTTAAACTCCACGGGCCTTGATTTCACCTGAAAAGGGAAGATAATGGTGGTATCTGCCAGTAGGGATGTTCCAAACTTAAGCCAACACACAAAAAGGCTCAGAATAGGAACCAGCATGTACCGCTAAATTATAGTCAGGGACGATTACGCCTACTGGGAAGATCTGAGCACTAACCCCCCTACAGGGGCTACAGTTAGGAATAAGCGGGTAAGGAGCGGTTTCCAGAAAACACCACTCTGCTCATCCCACACACGCTCTCGGTGTGATGCGCGGAGCGGGCCCACGGCTTGCTGGCAGTCACTTACCGCGGGGTCTTTAGTGCAGCAGGAGAAGGGCACGCCGCATCGCTCTCGACTTGCATTGGAATCTGTGCAATTGAAGTAAATATTTAGGTTCCAATCATCAGCTCCAAAAGCCCCACAGCACTGCCACTAGAGCAAACAGGAGAGAATTAGAACATCTCGACTTGGAGGCGACCAGGTGCCTGCACTCGCACCCGCCAGGACGACCCACACCCAGCTTCCGCCAGCTCTAACCTTCTCTCTATCTCAGAATTTATTTTTAAACCAACTGAACCTAAAGGGCCCCTGTAAAAGCTTCCAAGGTAAGGCTGAAGGTTTGTAAGGATGTGTTGGCGTGAGACTTAAAAAAACAATTGATGAGACCCGTGGTGTTAGGTGGAAGACGGGCAGAGCAGGAGTTGTACAGCAGGGCCCAGTCAGAGCAAGATCTGTTTGGCTCGAGTACGTGTAGGAGCATTCTAGAAGGATAAGCAAGGCAGAAAACAGTGGTAGTGTCTGAAGGAGGCAACTGGGGTTGTGGGTAGGAGATCTAGAGGCTTACTTTTTTTAAAATTTCCATCTCTCCACCTGAACGGTTTTTTAAAAAATCCATTTTATTGAGGTGCAATTGACATACAACAAACTGCACATATTTAAAGTATACAATTTTATAAGTTTTGACACACTTATACATTGTAAAACCATCACCACAAGCAAGATAGTGAAAATACTCATTACCTTCCCCCAAGTTTTAGAGGCTTACTTTTCATTCTATATCTGTTTCTACTCTGAATTTTTATAAACAAGAGCATGCATTTACATTTTCAACCTAAAAAAAATTCAATCATCTAATTAAAATATAATCAAACAAGCTGTTAAATTCAGTGGGTCTTAAACGAGGCCTGATTCAAGGGCGGCTCCATCATAAGCCCCTTTGACACTCCCCACGCTGGACTAGCCCTGCTCCTCCAAGTTAAATAAACATCAAGCCTTGACCATTTTAAGAGTTTCAAAACCAATAGCTACTTCAAAGTATTAAAGGCCATGAGAGAAAAGTGAAATCACATGAAATAACAGAATCTCCATATAAAGCAGACACAGCCTCTCAAGAGAACGTGTATCCGCCTGTTCTTCCAACTCATCGGGTCCTCCGGGGGCTTGGGTTGTGCATCTCCACTTTGCCTACAATGCTCCATCAGATTTGTCACGCAAACTAGTCAGCAATAATACTTGGCAAGGTGTGAGCTTGCATCCATTATGACCCAACAAAACAGTGAAGCCTGCCGAGGAGATGAAACAGGGCTTAATTTCACACCTGAGGGACAACGGGCTCCGGGACAGTCGTTGCTGCCACCGAACAAAAGCGACACGATTCAGCTCACTTCCGAGCACCTAAGGAGGGCCGGGGACCTCCCTCACGGCGAGCGCCGACGCAGCCCTCTCCTCCCTTTATCAAAGGGACCCCAGCTCACTCTGGAAAACTGTCCAACCAGGAGACAGCCCCTGGTCCGCAGAGTTTCATGTCTGCCCTCCAGTTCTGCCATATACGTGAACGTCAGGGACACGGCTCTCCAGGTCTGCTCACCTTATCCAGTTTCTCCGTGCATGCAACTAAAGGCCTGTCAGATCGTAGGACAATAACACCTGAAGCCTGATGTAAAACCGTGTACGTCTTATGAGAGTGTCACGTGATCCCCGTGAGTTAGGCAGTTGCTACTATGATTCCCATTTTACTCTTGAGGAAATAGCTCAAGGTCCTACTAGCCCAAGGTCACTTAGCTAATCAGATTCTGGCACGAGCTGTGTCTTCCGAACCCTTGTTTACACCATTCTGCGCTGTGAGTGCAACAGGGCACCCGCTCCTTCGTCTGCATCGCAGAGGCTGTCACGTAGTGATGCTGAGAAACCTGAGTCGGGTGGCTCTCCTCCACAGGTTCTTCACTTGTGAGGAGCTACCAAGGCTTGACTTTCAGTTTTAGCTGCAGGTGCTATAATAATATTTGGATAGGCACAATTCTAGGAACTTTGTGGAAAACATTCTATTGACTGAGTATATTATTATGAGCTATGAAGTGCGGAGAGTGATCAAAAAGGGGGCCAAGAATAGGAAAGAACCCACATCGAACACCAAAGAACAGGGCTAAACCTATAGCAAAACAATAGTCTTCAAATGTCGATAGGAATGGGCACCTTTGACTCTAACCTCTTTGCCTAAGAGTTTTCTTCCTTGTTCTTAGCAGAAATTGAGGTAAGTGAAAATAAGACATTTCCCATTAGGGTACATATCGTGTATGCCCTAGAACAAGTCAGAAAATTATAAATACACAAGCAAACAGACAAAAACCCATGCAGAAAAGTCAGAGGTAGGTTCCAGCTGGCAGATGCAGAAGCCAGGAGGAGTTTTCATTGGGGTCATCCTTCCGAGAAGGCTTTCAACTTGAAAATAAACCAAATTTAAACTTACATATTCCTGGGTGAAGTCTATGAGGTTTTGCAAATCAATGTCATCCCTGTACGCTCTGATGTTGTTGTTTATAAAGAAATACAGCTGGTCTTTGATCCAGTCTTTGAAAACAAATGCCAGAACCCCGGCAGTGAGCTCCAGGAAGAAAATAATTCCCAGGAATACAGAAAACTAAAACAAAAGACACATATACAGAGAACAGTTATAAGGGCTATTTTGATCCTATATAGTCAAATGCTTCCTTCTAAAAAGGTTTATAATACCATTGGGTTGTTACCCATGTCCAAAGCAGATAACCTTCAGTTTCTTAAGATTCATTAATAGAATATTACACTCCAAGAAAGGATTTTTAAAAATCACTTCATAATCACATTTTAGGGGCTCTGGTGTTCCAGTTGGTAATTAACCAACAAAGCAGACATGGATAATAGGAATTCCTCATTAGACCCACATTAAGGCCTAATGAATTTCTCCTGATTAATGCATTTGTCAGACGCTTGAACAACGACCTGCTCCTACCTCTAGTAAGCTTTTGTAACGTTGAAAGATAAATTAGCCCAGTATTTTAAGATCGCCTGTCATTTGTTACTGTGGCCTTGATTCTGTATGCAATATATTCCTTTTCCGGATTCAGATACTGTGTTACTTCCCCTTTGCACCTGCTACAGGGGGTAAACCAGCAGATGGGTTCATTTTAGGTGAAGAGGTCAAAAAGGAACTGGGTGGGGAGGAGGGGGCAGCTGTGACATGAAAGTAATTTCCCATGATGAAAACAAAATGAAACCACTGGGTTGAGGGCTTTCTTGGGACAGCAAGCTGTGCCAGCTTTCCTTTGTGAAGCACCAGGCTCAGAATATTTTAAATAGCATCAACGCGCAGCCAGAGGAAGACTTCCGGTTGACTCAGACAACAAGAATTTAAAAGGAATGCTGGAGACCATGGGTTACAAGGTAATTGCCCATAAATCTGGAGAAATTTCCCTTTCATCTACAAGACCCAGAAGTGTCTCATCTTAGTCATATCAACGTCCCGCTCACACCCATGGTTCTTTCCACTTCCTCCCACCCCCATGTTCTCACCCTTTTCAAACTATTTTGCTCAAGCCATTTACGAGAAATGAGGGTGTGAAGGACCAGAGGGTAAACTGCGGGCAAACTCCTGTGGACAAGGGCAGAAAGGGTGGCACTGGGGCCACCTGCTCAGCCGAGCTCCTGAGGGCTCCTGCCACACAGGGAGAGGCTGAGGAGGTACAGGGGCTACTGTCTGCTGTGCCTACATTCAGCGAGCAGACAGCAAGCAGCCAACCAAGAGGAAAATATATTGGCGACGGGTGCAAAGGAAGTTACAGCTACTTATGAAAATAAAAGACAAAAAAGGTTTATTCACTCAGCAAACACCTACTGAATGGCCCACAAGAGATCAGGCTCGGGCCTAGGTGGCCTTTGCAGAAGCAAGGATAAGTAGGACCACAGCTCTGCCTCCAAAGAGCCCACAGTCTTATGTGAGGGTAGGAAAGGACCGTGGGGTCAGCTCTTTCCACATTAGATATCAGTATATCTGGCAGTGTTTATCCAGGGTGCCAAGTGCCATTCTGGGAGGATGGGCATGAGGGGAGGGGTGGAAGGAAGAAAGAAGTGCCTGCCAAAGTCTAGGACCCCAAGGTCTAGGTCCCAATTCTAGATGCTCCAGCTCAGCCCCTCAGGTTCCATAGAGCTCCTGGTCATCTGTCCTTGATGAGTTCACTTTAGAAATAGAATCTAAACAGTTCTTAACAATCATCAGCAGTACCCATAATTTCAAAGTGAGCTTTCCTCAATCTAGAAAAAAGGAAAGAAAAAAAATCCTATCACTTTCACACAATGCCTACCCCACCACATAAAACGACTCCCTCCTTTATCAGGTACCACTCTACACATGTAAATACGACAGTTATCAGACTATAGAAATGAGAGAATCATAGCTAGTTCAAAGGCGCACACACGCCAAATAGCAAAACAGAGGTCATGCAAAGGTTTTAATTAGATTTTTGTTCTCACCTCTATCAAGGTGAGGCCCAGTCACCCTGGTAAGTTTTCTCATAATGTTACATAATATATGTATCAGAAATTGAGTCTAAATTAAATTCTTATCAAATATTTGGCAGAAATCAGCATCCTTCGGGTCCTATGAGCTAATTTCCGCCATTTCTAAAGGTGCAGAGACTGACTCACAGGCTTCATCCAAGGGCCTCAGTCAGTCAGGAAGCTCCATTTTCTCAGCTCCTGGATTTTCCCCTCAGCAGTTCTCTTAGCCTTATGACATCAGATGTTTGAAGCTGTTTGGAGCCACGTTGACATTTACTTCCTACTTTTTTCATAGCTCCTGCTCAAAGCATATTCTAGGCCAGTTTGATCGTTTGTACTAAATGGAGAGAGAGGGCATTTAAAATATTCTCCAACACTTAAAAAAGCCAAGAAACAACACAGTTCTCTTCATTTCCAATGCGGGACTTTATAAATTAAGATGCCAATCTAGAGAAATGTATGTATTTCTGCCTGTTCAGTTAACTCTGGTATCTTCAACTACAAAAATCATCAACTATATTAAACAGGCTACCCTTATAAACTGAACTATATGCAAGTAAGTCACATTAAAGGGGAGCAAGGAGACTAACACTGATAAAATAGTGGCCAGTAGTAAGTATGATCTGTGGCCCAATGAGGCTACAGAAAAGCTGAGTGAGGTGAGCTCAAGCATTTAGAAGTATCTCACACCAAGAAGACTGGCAGGTTGGTAGGTCACAATCAGGGACAAAGCTCTCCCGAGGGCTCCAGAGGTCAAGACTAGGTGAGGAATGAAGTAATTGGTGTGTGTGTGTGTGTGTGTGTGTGTGTGTGTGTGTGTGTGTAAGACAAATGGAGTCTTGGAAAACTATTCCCAACACAGACCTATGTATAAAGAACAGAGAACCAACTGCTCATTAAATTGTACACAGGACCAAGCATCCCTTGGTTTTCCCTGTTAGCATGAGTCATATGAACTTTCAGAACAGCCTCCAGAACCTTGTCTGAGGCAGAGCCGCCCAAATGCAAAATGAGCTAGCCCAGGGGGACAGCGAGGGGACAGCAAGTCTGCTCTTCTTAGGGCAATTCAAGAAAAGATGCCGGAGGAGATGTGGCAGAAGTGCGGGGGAAGGGAATCACATAGGGCATGGCTGTTGGGACTAGCTCTGGTCAATGCTCTTGTTTTAAATGAAAATGTCGTTAGATGATGATGTGTCAGCCGAGGTAGAGAATGACCCTAGGAACAGGGGATATAACGCTAAAGCTGTTCTTCCAAAGTCCCACCATCTTCCCTCACCACAGGATGGTGGGGTTTTGAAAAATCATTTTTCTGTTCTTGGAGAGGGGAGCGGAGGCTGTCGTACACTGGCTGTGAGACAGACGCTCACCAGAATGCCAGGCTCGAGATAGACAGGCACACTCAGCTGAAGCTGACCACTGGCTACACCTACCAAACTGATTTCAAACATGCACAGGTAAACACACGCCATTTTGATCTCCTGAGGAAGGAATCTCCAAAGGAAAAGGCTTTTACTTTCCATTCTCGACTTTTAATACTTATCTACCCCCTGGTTAAACTCCTCCTCCAAAAATATTCATGCTAACAATGATCACACTAAATACCCCGCAAGGGATCTAAAAATTATGCTGGTCACACAAAGGAGGCCTTTGCGCTGGCAGAGAACACAGGAGATATGCATTTACTGTTTCTCTTTATTCACCAGAACCTACTGCTTAACAGACTTAATCTGGACGTGTCAGAGACACTGTGCTTAGGTCTGGTTTCTCTAAACCAACTACCTAAACAGCTTTCTATTGACTATGTGCTTAAAAGAGGGGGCAAAAAAATCATTCAAAAGAAGAAAACTAGGTACCTAGATAGACCTACCTTAGTCCTAAAGCGATTTTAGGGATTGGAATGCAACCTCATGATATCCATGTACAAAACCTCCATGGATGGCATGGGGAGGGGCCGCTGCTGATATTATTAAGGAGGTAGGGGCAGAGGAGGATGGAGGGTGGGTATCTAGAGAGCTCTCCTAAAAGAAAAGCATTACCCAGGCCACATTCTTGCCAGTGCCTTCGGTACGGCTCACTCTTGCTGGTAGGCAGGGTGTCCTTTCGATGTGAGATGAGAGTTTGGCTCTCAACCTGAGAGCAGAGTGCGGTACTTACAAACTTGAGAAGGAAAGTGTTTTCCCGTAGAGCTCCAATGCACCCAGCAAATCCCAGAATGAACATCACTCCTCCTACCACGAGGAAGAGCCAAACTGGGTCAAAGCCGCCAAGATCGGTGATGGAAGAGATGTTGGACAGAACTCCCTGGAAGCGGAAAAGAACACACAACAGGGTGCCAGGAGGCGGGGTCAGTTTTCCATCATGAACAGATGATTGCCACTGTCTTTCCCCACCCCACCCCAAGAAAAACTTGAGAGGTATCTGACTGTCACGTCACATCAAGAAACACCACAAGACAGAAAGATAGATAGATAGATAGGTAGATAGATAAAACAATAGAAAAGAAAAACTACTTTCCAAGGTCTAGATGGGTTCATATTTTTGGTAAAACTACATAAAGCAAAGACATGACCCCTAGAAACCATGAGCAGACCCTGTATGGAGAAGACGTGGGTGTTACTTTGCTTTCTATGTCTCCAAATATAAGTGGTCTGAGTGAAAATCAGATGTGTAAGAAAGACACCTCTCAACACCCAAGAGGTGCCATCCTTACATCCCCAGGGCATGCAGATGCCAGACAAGGGCCAGCTTCAAACCACTGGCACTTCTCAGGAAATAGGGTAAAGCTGGAATCTTAAAGCTAACAGGGCAGCCAGTCCCAGCCACAAGCCCCTAAACGTTTTCCAGGGAAAAACTCACCTCAGGTCCACCCCTGAGCTCCCTGGGAGACCCTACCAGGCTCAGATCCCCAAAGCCCGCTTGGGTGGTTTGTGCTGATGGCTGTCCCACATTGAGTTATTAGGGTATTTCCTTAGCCTCATTTAAATGACTTATAAATCAAAGGTTACTCCCTGGCTTGCAACCCGTTTGTTCTCCTGCCAAAAGAACCCAGAGTAATTTCATTTCTCCACAAACAATGCCATTTCTTTACTGAAATTTTTTCTCCCTTAAGTGTGATACCACATCAAATACCACCCAGAACCTAAGTTAGAAATTTTATGAGATTTTTTTCCTCTACGATGGAAGGTATATATTTACTATTCATTCTTACAAAGGCCAGCTACTGCTATTTTGAAACTGTGGAGGTATGTGAGTCTTAAATACCCGATATCATCAGTATTTTATTTTCTTATCTTATTAAATTTGTTTTGAGCTCTCAAAATACCCCCAGAGTACCACGGTATAGTTTGCTGTAAAGTCTTAATATTAAACAATTTGTTTTCAAAGCATTCCCAACAACCTGGAAAAACAGGAATACTCATCTCATTTTATCCTTGAGGAAAATGGAGCCCAGAGAAGTTTGGTGATTTGCTGAAGGTCACACAGCTATTGATTTTTTAGAATCAGAACAGAATGTCTACTTCAATAATCTTTCTCTACCAAGTGGAAGCTATGTACTTGCTTCCCAGCACTTTTCAGTCAGCACTAATCAACACCTGAGTTTAGGGTTTCTATGTTTTAACCCATTTTAAGGTTTTAGGGGGCATTTCTCGCGGGGGCGGGCGCAGGGTGGGCAGGAATCACTTTAAAGACAATAATAGGATACTAATAATAGAACACGTATGAGGCGCAAAGGACTCCTAAAATGCACAACTTTAACCTTATGGAAAAGGCCGGAGTTAAATAAAGTCAGAGATGAAGGGCTGAGAGATTATTAAACACTTAGGAATGTAGGGTGTATTCACTAATGTCTGGGGTGACATCATACGAGGCAAACACACCCTTCGTGAAACTGCACAGATCAATGGTTTGATCTAACCTTGTGTTTCTTAGATTTCCAAGCTCTGAACTATGAATACTCCAGGGGGAAAAAGGAAAACCCAGAAATACTGTAACCAATTCTCCACCTACCCAAATGATGCTGAGACAAAGAAAAATTGCCAGAAGTCAAACAAAATCTACGCGACAGTGGTGAGGGTCCAGAATTGGAAGGAAATCAACTTCTCCCCTCAGAATGCCTTTAAACATAGGTGGTAATATTTAAGGTCTTAATGTTTTGGACCTGCTCGGCCAGCGGGAGGAGAGGACTTTGAGGGTATGTGATAACATTCTTAAACTTAAAAAAGTCAACATAATTATGGAAGAAGAAGTAGACTCAATTTACTTGGCACCAAAAAGAGGCAGCAGAGCTGGAAGGGACAGAAGGAGATGTCAGTTCTAGCATAAAGAGGCCTTTCTAATACCAGCAGGTCTCCAGCAATGGGGCAGAGAAGGCGGCCTGAGAAACATGGGCTTCCCCTGGCGGGAGCCGAAGCACTGAACCTCCCTCAGCAGTGCTCCAGGAGGGATTCTCAAAGTGGAGGGGAATTTGGCACTTACTGTCCTTTAGGTTCCTTCCAGTTTTTTAAGACCATTCTATGATTTCATCCATTTTTAATGGCCTTTTTATTTGTGATTCACACCAAAGTCTGAGCAAAAATCAGATTGTTCCCAAACACTCTTCCATGATCCATGGCTGTACACAAAGAGCTCCATGGATAACAGGACAGTTATCTGAGGAATTCAGCAAAGCAAGCCAACCAACACACACCTGTGCCTGAAATACCGAGACCCTCCCTCCCCAAAAGGCAAAAGAAGTATGATCCCAACTGTCAGTGGATTCCTGGAGCACTGTCCTCTCTGGGTTTAATTTGGAGGATGAGAATTCGGCTTCTCAAACTCATTTTCATACTTTTAGCCTCCCCAGCCTGCAGGGGCAGTTTTAATTGAGAGGCCTTCAACTGCTTCCATGGAAACGACAATCATCTGGGGGCTGAGCTGGACTGCAGATTCTACTCATTTAATCCCACATTCTGGCAAAAGACAGGGCTGGAGACAGATACTGAGAGCTTGTAGGAAATAATATTCTGCAGAGGACAGAAAAGACAACCAAAAACTTTATTTTTAATGGATTCCAGGTAGTTATCAGTCGGAAACTAACTGGAATCTTAAAACACAAAGGACGGCAGTCAAGGCCCAGTTTCCTTTTCCTGAGGATTAGGATGGCTAACCTGGATGGGGATGGAAAAAAGACCTACTCTTTCACCTGTGCAACGTCTCCAAATACTCACTGAAGAGTAGTCTTACTGTTTCTAACTACACAGAGAAACCAGAGAGGAGCTGAACATAATCCTGGCAACAATGACTGGGGACAAAAATGACAGGCAGTTGACAGTTCAGCCTTCTGTTGTCTCAAAGATGCAGTCTTTCACTGGACGTTTTAACTGTGTTAAGCTCAATTTGACAAATGAGTAAGAAGCGCTAGGACATGCCAACTGAAGAATAATTATAATTAAAGCTTGTAGTTGACAAGAAGCCAGAAGAAAAAAAAAATCCAAGATTACAGTTAAGTCTGCCAAGTGATTTAAAATAGACATTCAGATTCGTGGTAAATCCTCAGGAATGTGCAAGCACACCAGCAGCAGACACCTTGTCTGCTGGGCACCTGTGGGCACCACCCTCTCCTTCGGGGAAGAGCACGTCCCTCTTCTCGTAAGGATTCCTTCTCCCCCAACCCACTCCATGAGCTCCCCAGCGCTGTCAGTTCTCACATGACCCCACCGCCCTGGTAGGAGTCGGAAAGCCAGAAATTCCCTGACTCAGACACCAGGATTTGGAATAAGCATCTGTCTCTAGTGGCTGAAGCTGTACAAGGCCCAACTCTGGAGCCACGTGCAGTGTGTTTTTCACCTTGTGGAGAAAGTCAGTCTGTAGCGAGAAACAAAGAACAAGGGTAGGGAAAGAAAATCCTGACAGTATTATAATCTCTGGCCTGACCATGAGTTCTGCGAGTCACTCAGGATCCTTAGACCCCTCGATCGCATAAAGTGGTTGTATCTGGATCTGAATTTGCACCTGAGGAGTCCCACACAACACGACAGCTTCGAATAAACTGTGCTTTAGTGTTGCATGTATGTGTGTGCGAGCACACACACGACCAAAACTAAAGCTCACAGTCTACACTGGAGAAAAGTATTGGGTCGGGGGTGGGAAGCAGACGGGGCGGAGTGGGGAGTATAGAGGGAAGTGTTGGATTTAATGATACCTTTACTCAGATGGCTGATATTTCCAGTCAACACAGCAACTGAGCCAGTGTAAATAATCTCCTTCACGTTGACTCACTATCAATTCAGCATCATTAATGAAACAATCAGTTCTGGAAGGAACTTTTAGGTTTTGTCTATGTCACCGACAATACGTACATGATTTCAGCTCCAGGTCTCCACGTTGACTTGAATGGTCAGTCCTTGGGTTTAAATAACAACTTTTTAGAACTCAAACTTATTGAAAAAAATAAACCAATACAAAACGTTATCTGGCTACTCTCCTTTGTACCCAGAGCTGCTGCTGATGTGAGAAGAGCACACACAGAGCCTGAATTTGCACCCCAGTAATAAGTCCTCCTGCCTGGATCCTGCAGCAACGCTCTGGGAGTTAAAGACGTCAAGGGTACTGGCCTTTGTGTGTAAGGTCAGAAAATAGCATCCTATGAAGCTGAATCTAACCGGAACAAGGATAAATGGATGAGGAACGGAACAGCTGTCCACATGGACTTATTCCTTTAGCCATTTGTTATGGTTGACGTGAAGGTGGAATTCTGAACAGGAGCAGCAAAGACAGAAAAGGAATGAGTCAGAATAAGAGAGAGAGAGCCAGAGACCAAGATTGCAGGGCACAAGAAGAATATATTCGAATACTATAGAGTCAAGAATATAAGGAGGATTTCTCATACACATATCCTTTGTTAATACATTAAGATTACATTAAGAAAAACTAGTATAAATGAATACCCATAAGAATTCTTCATGTTCATACTGTATACACCTGTACCTGTACTCTTGTGACCCTCACTCATCTCCTCCAAGTCTACAGCTGTTGCTGCAGCAGAGGCAAAACCAAATTGACCGTAACCAAGTGCTGCTATAAAGACAAAATGAAGAGCAGTCAATTTAAAAAGTTAAAACAAATATTTTCAGCAAATTAGCCATTCCACAAATTGGCTGTTAGACAACTAGCTTTTGGCGTATCAATCTGGAGCCTTTAAGAGATGACTGCCAAGGAAAATAGGAGATTTCCATTAACCCCTAGGTACTAGACAGTATCTCTCAGAACTTAGCAAGCAGACCAAGATGTGTCTAAGAAGAACTAAGACACGTTAATGGAACACGGCTGAGGCAATATCATTATAACAGAAGTTTAGAAAGCCAACAAACAAAAAATGTACTGATGTGTATCTGTCACCATACAAGGGAGACTCTGAAATTCCAGCTACTTAGACAAGTCTGCACTAGGGTGTGGCAGAGAGCAGTCCAGGGTCGGCCTCCTCCTGGCACAAGCCATCCTGTACTCAAGCCACCTGGCTCACCTGCGATTTCCCCTGGAATCCAGAAAAAGGGCAGCCTGGACAAGGGCTAGATGTAGGGCAGACAGACAGACGGGACATTGCAAGACAGACTACCTTGTGTTGAATCTCAGTTCCACTACCTATTACCTGTGTGATCTTGGTTAAGCTACCAAACCTGCCTAAGCCTCAATTTCCACATCTATGAAATGGTAGCCAACATCATAAGGTTACCATGAGGATGTAGGAAATAATGTAAGTTAAATCCAAACACTATGCTAAGTCTTCGGCACATAACGAGAATTCAGTCAAAGTTTATCAGCATCGCCATTATCATCACTACTACACTGGACCAAGAGGAAGACATCAGATGCTATAGAAGCACACTGGAGGGGCTTCTAACCCAACGGCTTTGGAGGGGAATCTATTTTGCTTTGGCACTTGCCCTGCCTGACCCCCTTCTAAGAAACTCCGTGGCCACACTGGATGATCATGTCTAAAGGAGGTGGCAGGAACCGACGTGCCAATCAATCTTCTTTCTTGAGAACTTGGAAGTCACCTAAAAGGCATTCAGAGTAAAGGCAGAAGGGAGAGGCCACGAGTAAGCAAACGCCAGGAGGAGGCAGAGGCCATGAGGGGGTGGAAGCGGAGAGTACGCGGAAGCGGTGCAGTGGAGAAGAGAGCAGTGAGAAGCCAGCCAGCAGCGGGCAGCACATCCAGCAGTCGACAGCCACGTGGCCGGGGTGCTGCACACTGAACCCGGCCAGGGGTCCCACTGCTGCCAAGAAGCCGACTGGGTGCTCTGGTCGCTGAAGATTCATGGCTCCTGAATGACATTCCAGTTACTAAACCATGTCCCATTCCCTTCGAGATCTCGTCCTTCCATGGTCTGATGAACATGGTCAGTCTCCGTAAGGATACGACTCCACCCTCCATCCTCCATCTCCTCATCAGCACCCCTTGTTCATTCAGCAATCTCTGGAATTTAAGCAGCCCCTCCCCAGGGTTCGGCGATAAAGGACTATATTCTGAGTGTCACTATTTCTTCTTGGAAGAGGTTTTTACACACATGCAGAAATGAAAACGCAAGCAAAACTCCAGAAGGGTTTCAAACCAATAAACCTCAGGAGTGTCTGTGGTTTTCCCCACCAGCACAGAGCAGCCTCTGTGTGCCACCTGGCAAGCTTCAGTCTCTTCTCTCTCAACTCAGCAAAGAAATGCAAAAATAGCATTAATAAGCCCCTAAGGTCTGGGACTCTTCTGCTTTGGCATATACAGGCGCATTCCTTCCAACTGCTGGATAAGAAACAGAGAGACAGGCAAATGGAATGTGCACCCAAAGCCAGGCCAGATGGACCCTTTGGAGATTTATGAGCCTGGGCCCTGATTCACCCACCCTCCCTAAACTACCACTGGGTGAAACTGGCAACACTCCTAGAGTAAGAGGGGGAGAAGCATTTCTCTACCTGAGAAAGGATGACAAGATAGGACATCTTCAAGAAAATGAGCTACTCAGAGAGGGTGGCCCTGGAGAGCTGGCGATGGGTTTTGAAACAATGTCCACAGGAAGTCCAAGCTGGGACACAGGGGCACAGGGAAACGTGCCCCTTAACAATTCATCGGAGATCCTCAAGGAATGTTACAGGGCAAAGCCACACTGCAAACTCCAAAACACCCATGTATCTAAGGAATTCCTGCAGGATCCAGAGAGAGGACGCGGAGGAACGGGAGCTCGCTGGGACCTGAGAAGTTCAGGGAGATGTGAGGGCATAGGGGCAGCATAACTCGTGGCCTGGAGAAGAGATGTAAGGTTAAAGAAAGACCGGACGCTTTCAAGATGTGTGGTTTTCCATTTTTTCCTTGTCAGAAAAGGTCATCGGTGAGATTCAAGTAATCCCTTCTTGCAGATAAAAAACAGCCGTGACCTGCTTTTGTGGTGAGGAAGAAGAGGAGGGGTAGTCATATCTCAGGGCTCCATAAACTCCTGCGATCAAGCAGCCACTGGGGAGGACAGCTGCACCAAGCCCCCTCGCTGGTACCACTCTCAGGCCGGGAAACCACCATCACCACCGTGGTGGGAGCGACTGCCTCTCTGAACAAGGAAACAGCCACTTGCAAAAGTGTCGCTTTTCAGAAATCCAGCATGTTCCTAGCCACTCTCCAGATATTTCATTTGCACATTCAGAAGATGAGAGACACACCCAGGAGTATTCCTGAGTAAAAAGTTTAAATGGAAATATGTAATAGAGGCTCTGATCACGGTGGCCCTGCAACTAAAGCAAAAAAACAAAAAAAAATCAAGTCTAGACTAGTGGCAGGTGATCACTGTATTCTAGGGCTTCAGAGATACACAACTCATTCAGTTCCTGAGCAAACAGGAATCACCTGAGAGGTGCCAGGTGCTGTGCTGGTCATGGGTATTCAGAGTAAACGTATGGTGACACCATCAGGAGTTAGTCTAGAGGGAAGACAAGTTGGCAGGAGTGCGCTGGGCAGAGGTATTAGCAGTGTGTGTTATGGGGGTGTAGACAGGAGGGGCAGAAGGTCATGTCAGCAAGTAGAGGGACAAAGCTGCAGGACCGGGCCCACCGAGAGGTCTACCCGTGAGTATGACAAGTGGTGAGAGGAGACAGAGGTTGGTGGAGCGCGGCAGGGTTTGAATCTGAAGACCTTTTGCGCAGAGGAGGGTGATTTATGCATTTAGAAAGCTTACTCCTTGGGCAGCAGGTAGGTGCTAAGGAAACTTACACCTGCTACAGCTGCTAGCAGCTAAGGAGCCGCTAGGTTCCTTGGTGACGTAGGCGAGAGATGCTGAACGCTGGGACAAAAGCCACGTTAAGAGCTCCCCTACTGAGCACGGACTCTGCCAGGCACGGGGCTACCTGGATTATTTCCCCCTCACAGTAAACCTTCCTTTGGAGGGGTTTGCCAAAGCAAAATAGATTCCCCTCCAAAGGCTACTAACCACGGCAGGACACAGACCCAGAGATGCAGTAACTTGCCAGGTGACCCAGGTGAGAAAGTGGCAGAGCAGGGGCTTTGAGCCCTGCCACCCGACCCCAGAGCGGTGTTTTAACCACGATGCTCTACTGTCTGAAGAGAGCGACCAGCAGTGGGCAGGCCGATTCTTGTTTCCAATGTAACATCATACACTTGTTTCTAAAATGTTAGGAAAAATATGAAATGCGATGTCTGAATGTAGTCATACCTCAGACTTTACTGATAACAATCTGAAAACCAACGTGAGTAGGAGACGACCTCCCCCTACACACACACACACACACACACACACACACACACACACACACACAGAGGCAAAGACTTCCTTCTCTTGCACATCTCAGTGAAACCAAGTGGATAAAAAGTGGGTGAGGGAATTGAGATTTCTCTGGAGAAAGCAGTTGCTGTGCTGTGCGACTCTCCTTCCTGGGTAGGCGAGCAGGTTTCTTTTTATCCAAAACCTAGTAAGGAAGTTTCAAGGGGACCCCTGAGGAAGCTCTGAGACGCCACAATCAGGGCCTGAGTCTGCCCAGGAAGGAGGCTGTGGCTTGAGGTCTGACCCCTGCCCTGGAAATCTGGGGGTGAGGAGAGCTCCAGGGCAGACAAGGGCTGTCCTGCTGGGACTGGCCTCACCCCCAGACGAGCGTGCCCAGGAGAAAACATGAGGGCAGCACAGGACAGGCAGCTTGGGGTGACAAGAGACCCGAGAAGGCAGAGTGGAGAGGCGCAGGTGGACGGCGCGTCTGGGCAGGGGTACAAGGCGGCCACGGAGAACAGGGATGTCCAGGAAGCCGAGGGGGACCGCCAGGCAGGGGGACTCGCAGGGACGCTTCCAAAGGACCAAGGCGGCATCCCCTTCCCCAGCTGTCAGGCCCAGAGGGCAAAGTCCCCCCCACCACTTGTGCCCTGACAGGAAGTGGGTAGAGGAACCTCAGGGGGGCCGGGGGAGGGGTGGCAGGAGGAAGCAGGGGGCGGTGAAGGCCTCAGGCCTTCCCCTCTTCAGGGGCGCAGGGCTAACAGCGCTGGGCAAGGGAGGACATTTTAACGCAATGTTAGGTTTGGGGTTCCGATTTATTATCCAGCCCTGTCTAATAACTGGGCCTTGACTTGTGCCTAAAATGAGCGCAGAACTCTGGTATCTGAGGGTAAACAACAAAGACACTCACTTTTTGACCCACCTGAATTTTCATTCCTGAGAAATCCCTCTGCAAAGTTTACCGGGACATACGAAAAGTGAACAATTAAGGTTTTTTTCCAACGTTATTTCATGTGTCTGCTGACCATACTGGTTACAGCACCTCAGATCATAGGCTGACTTTCCAGGTACTGAACGATAGCCGTGGTTTTCAGATTTTTAGCTGCAACAGAGAACTTGAGGGGATTACATGGACAATTGAGAAAGAGATGCAAACTTCCTACATTGCAGGTAATAAACTGAAATCTTCAAAGGTATTTTCAGCATCTCAGAAATGTCTCCTTGAAGTAGTATCTCAGGCGAGGCATGCCTTTTTCTGTTTAAGTGACCTGGTAGCCACTTCCACCTACCACCTCCCTCTGGCTACCTTGACCGCTACTGCTAAGAACTGCCTGAATCACGGAATCTCCTTGTCTAACTTCTCCTTCCTGGGAAAACAGGGAAAGAATTTCCAAGGCGAGTCTACTGTACGATCATGACAGCAAGCAACTGGAGGGTTCTGAAGTGAGACTGACAATTACAGGCAGTGGTCAGGGCGAAAAGCCTCCAGGAAAAAGACTCATCCTTGTCCCCAGGACAGCCAGGGAGAAAAGCGATAGAAGCTAGAGCTCTTCTCATCGCCATTCTGCCTCCTGGGGCAGGACTGTGCACCGACTCTCTCCTTCCAGCTGCTGCCGACAGAGCCCGGCCAGGCGAGGGGGATGGAGGAACAGAGAGGGGACTCAGGGAGGGAGACCCTGTGGGGGGCTTCCACAATGTATACGGCGCTCCGGCATATTCTCATTCACTCAGTCACTAGCATCAGGGCATCCGCAGTACAGGAGGCACGGTGCTAGACCTGAGCATAAAGCGGTGAAGGGGACGGGCTCCTGCCCTCAAGGAGTCTTCAGGTCAGACAAGCCAGGCCGGGCACCCCCTCTGCCCAGGGGGCTGGTGCTGTGGAAGCGGTGGCAGGACGCCCAGCGGGAACCAGGAGCTCACACCGAGGACCAGGGAAGCGCGCTCTTCCCACTCGGAAAAGCCGAGTCTCCCCTTAGCCCTCAACAGCTCTGCTGGCCTCGCTGGTGACCGTCAGTGATCTGTCACTCGGCCTCTGGCCCCGACCCAAGAATTAAGTAAAAAGCGTAAACACGGGAATTCCCTGGTGGTCCAGTGGTTAGGGCTCCAAGCTCTCCTTGCCGAGGGTCCGGGTTCCATCTATGGTCAGGGAACTAAGATCCCACAAGCCACGCGAAGGTGGGTGGGGGAAGGCATAAACATTGGGCAAAACGGAAGAGGAAAGGTACCCCTAATTTTTCCACGAATCAAGATAATCATATATAGAGTCCCACTTTTATGCCAGAAATAAAATTTTTCCCTGATATCCAGAATTAATGGATGTAAGAAATTTGCTATTTCTAACACTGAACCCCTATCATATCAGACATCAGAAACCACATGTAATTTTACTTCCTTTTAGGCTTTAAGAACTGATAATATGCTTACTAGAGATCTGAGGTGACTACTGACTTCTATACTGCGTGATAGAGCCAGGGTTTAAAAGAATGCTTTCATCTTCCCTTTTTTGCTCATTCATTCACATAATGTCTATTATGTGCCAGTTAATGTTCCAAGTACTAGAGTGTAGCAGTAAACAAAAGCCCCTCTTTAGGGAAAAAAAAAAAATCCTTGTTAGCAAAGAAGTGACAAGTCCTATGAAAACACAGAGGGGGGAAAACACAGGGAAGAGGGGAAAAGGGCTGGAATTGGGGTGAGAGTGGCTGCTTCAAACAGGCCAGGGAGGCCTACAGACAAAGGTGGCATTTGAGCAGAGACCAGGAAGTAAAGGAAAGCACCCATGTGGACCTCTGGGGGAGAGCATACCAGGCAGGGGAAGAGCAGTGCAAAGGCCCTGGGGTGGTGGGTCCATTTGAGATGTCAGAGGAACAGCAAGATGATGAATGGGGGCTAGAGTGCATCAGGGGAGGGCACAGTGTGGGAAATAAGGTCTCAGAAGTAATGGGGCACCACACATAGCTTTGAGTGAGACAGTAAGTGCATTGGAGGGTTTGGAGTAGAGAAATGTCAGCATCTGTCTTATATTTAAAAGAATCACTCTGGCCTGGGGTGGGAGTAGGGGCACAAGAGCAGAGGCAGGGGAACAACAGAGGCTTCTGCACTAACACAGGCAAAAAGTGGCAGCTTGGACCACGGTATAGCAGTGCAGGTGGTGCAAAGACATCAGATTCTCAATGTAGTTTCAAGGTACAGCAGATGGTGTTTGCTGGTAGACTGAACACAGTATGAGAAGAAAAGATAGAAGGGTGTCATGAACACCCAAGTGGGTGAAAGGACAGAGCTGTCATTTCCTATAATTGGGAAGAGGCAGGTTTGAGGGGAGAAATCAGGAGCATTGCTTTGGATTATTAGGCTTCAGAAGCCCGGTGGGCATTTAAGCAGAGATGCTGGGTAGGCTTGTGGATATGACGAGTCTGGGATTCAGATGAGGCCGGGATCAAATACCTAAATTTGGAAGTCATCAGTGACAGATGGTACCTAATGCTCCAAGCCTGGATGAGAGCTCCCAGAGCATGAGTGAAGAGAGAGAGGGCTTTCTCCAAAATTCAGAGGTCCGAGAGGCGAGCTGGACCTTGCAAAGGAGTGTGAGAAGGCAGTGCTTACGAGGTAGGAGACCCAGAAGTGCGTGATCTCTTGGAAGTCAAGTGAGGAAAGTGTTCCTAGAAGGGAGGAATGATAAAACATGCCTTAGTCCTTGCTTTACTGGTAAGACTTTTGGGGTACCTGGGTGAGAAAATGATGTGCTTCAGGACCCATATGGTTTCAATAAGAAAGTGCCAGGTTCAAATAAGTCCTAGGCTGGTTATTCAGAGAAAAAGACAAGATGCGGAAAGACAGTCTGATGTAATGACAAGTAGATGGATTAGAAATTCCTTGACTAATGACACCCAGGGGCACACATAAGTGAATGAGTGTCAACCCCAAAGGAAAGTCCTAGTGACATGTCACTGGCTTCTGCCCTTGGCCTGCTCAACATATCAGTGACTTCTATCAGTGATAACTACACTTGACCGCAATCAGAACAATATAAGAGGCTTGCTAAAATTGAGCCTCCCGGTGTCCACCCCAGACCTACTGAACCTGAATTTGCCAGGTGGCACTGGGACAGAGAGCTAAAGGAAGGCCTGAGTTAAAAGAAGGAATTGAGGGAGGAGGTTGATTGAAAGTACAGCTAAAACCCAGCTAAATGGAATGGGGAATGTGCTGGATGACGGCTTTGGGCTCCAAAGCAATCTTAGCAGGTAGACACGCAGGTAGAATATAGCTGGGTCAGTTTGGAATCTTGCATTTGCCTCTGGAAATCAGCCAGATGTGAGATGGATGGAGGAAACCTAGCTGGATCTGAGACCAATTTGGGACTCTCGGTGATGAACTGTGTGATCTCAAGCTGCACTGACAGGAGAGAAGGGACATGATCCAGCCATGCCCTCTTTGGCCCCTAAAGCACCCTCTCCCTGGTGCAGAGGACACCCCAGAGGGAGGTCAGAGGTGCAAGACCAAGATCATGAAAGGGCTCCACCCAGAGAGAAGCAAATGTTCAGCCTGGAAACTCAGAAGGAACCAAGGACTAATATGGAGAAGGACTTACTGTGGGATCCAACAGGGTAGACCCACATTCAGTGAAGGAAAACTAGTAGGCTAGTAGGACATGATCCTAATGGGGTGGGAGGAAGGTCTTTCTAACAGTAAGAGAAACCCAGAGAGAGAGAAGTCGTGAGCACTTTGCCAAAGGAATTGTTAAACTTCTATACACTCCAAATTAGCATTGTTGCAATGTACTGTTTTATTTCTACATGTATATGTTTTATGGATATATGCATGCCTTTCCTAGACCATAAATTCCCTGAGGAGCTACTTGCCCAGAGTCCAGCGCAAGCCCTGCCCCATGCCGTGTGCTCGGCAAATGTTCTTTGAATGAATGAGTTGATTATGGCTGGACGTTGCCAAGCCTGCTGTAGAGGTGATTCATGCTACGTGACTGTTAATGTTCCTTCTAAAAGAGCAGATCCTATGATTTCTGAAAAACTGCACCCAAACCAGTTCCCTCTGGAGACACATTCATTCTTTGCATCTTGACAGTCTATTTGGAAGTTAGATAATATAAATTATTTAATTATTATGTCTAATATTCAACTGTAATATTAGTCCTAGGTTTAAAGCTCAGCCTGGTATTAAGTAAGTATGAGGGGTAATAACTTTTGCCTCCAATGTTTCTGTACTCCACACAGAAAAGTGCAAAACCCCATCTGTTAAGGAAATCTGATCCTTCCAGCTGTGACCCAGTTTGGGGATTTACCCTCCAGGCCTCTTTTCAAGTAGATGTCACCGCATCTCCCCTGGGGGGATTTACTGGCTCGTGGGCTGGTGTGATCTGCCCTGCAGGTGCCTGCGGCCGCCTCCCTTGGCCAGCTGTGGCTCACCTCAGAACGTCATGCCATCAGAGGTCTGGTCTAGCTGAGAAGTTAACCCAAAGGGCTTCGATAGAGTAGCCTCTACAGTTACCAAGTCAATCAATGCACATCACGTCCTCCTTAAGACACCCCAAAACAAAGCCAATTCTCGGGTCCATGGATCAGAGCCTGGAGCTCTCCTAAAATCTGAGGCAGCTTTCAAAGCCACCGCTCTGCTCTCTTCCCCAGGGAGGAGTGGACATACTGTAGTAATGCATCCAGGGGAGGGAACCACGTGTCCAGAGAGCATTTACCTCCTACCGGACACTGTGCTGGGAGCCATCTCATTTCACCCTCACAGCAATCCTATGAGGTGACATTAGTGGCCCCTGCATAAACAGGGCAAGGGTATCTCAGATAAGTTAGCGCAGCTGCCCGAAGTCACACCGACGGAAGTGGAGGGGTCAGTATCTGAACTCTGGTCCGCTCAGCCTAGAGCTGTGCTTCTTTTTTCCTCACGGCAACCAGAGCGATCTTAAAACAAAAGCCAGATTAGGACACTCCCTTACCACAATGCCCCAGTGACTGCCTCTCACCCAACTTCTGCAGGACGCTGCCTGCTCCGGGCTCTGCCTGCCTCTCTTTCCACATCCTCTACTTCTTCTCGCTCTGGCTCTCTCCCTTCCAGTCCTACCGGCCTTCTTCCTGTTCCTTGGAATCGCTGAGTCCCTGAGACTCAGGGCCATCATACTTGCTGTTCCCTCTGCCTGGAAAGCTGTTCCCCTAGTGCTATGCAGATCCCTCTGACTTCATCCAGGTCTCTGCTCCAGTGCCCCCTCCTCAGGGAGGCTCTTCCCAACTACTCTACCTGAAAGAGACCCCTTTCCCCACCACTCTCTAACTAGCCCTTACGCTACACCTGACGTTTCTCAGCAGCACTCACCATACCTGCGCGCGGATTCCTGGCGAGTAGACTGCCTGCTGCCGGTGCCCCCACTAGAACGCAAGCCCCACGGGGCAGGGACTCTGCATCATTCGCTGCTGCAGCCTCAGCCCCAGGCTCAGGGCCCAGACGCGTAGCCAGCGCACACCAAGTTGGGCTGTTGCGCACCTTTTACCCTCTGCTACCTCCGCTTGGTCCCAGCTCACAGAGCCCTGCTACACATTAGCTGGCTAACCTTGGCCAAGTTACCTCAGCTCTCCAGAGAAACCTTCCATTTGCTGATACCACTGGCCCTGACAAAAGAGGGGACTGCTATTTCACCCCTCCCTGGAGACCGCATCGTTCCCTTGCTCTGATATTTGTATGACACTGCCAGTTTTAGAATTTTGTGATTTTATCAGAGAAGAGACATCTGGGGCAACTGATGAAACAAAAGGATAATTATATTTCACAAAGAGAAAAAAAAAAACCTTCAAAACAATGAATTTTCTATGTATTGCTAGAATAGACAATTAGCTCATATAATGCCTTCCAGCATCATTTCAAAGCTGATAGAAATGGAATGATTAAAGGAGAGTTATAAAGAGCTGTATGATCTGTCACTGAACCAAACAGAGGGCTTCTAAAAGTGGAATTTCTGAGATTCCACCCATACAAATCTCCAAGCTTACAAGGGGATTGAGGCAGAAGCTGATCATAATCCAGAAGAAGGCCAGTATTCAACAGAACAGTTTCTAGAGATAAAATTATCTCTGTTTTCGGAACGTAATTTGTCTCCCTTGATGTATAATCCCCGCCCTTCCTCATAAGGTGGCCGGAAGGTGGTTCATTTTCCATAAAACATTTCACACTCTGTAGAAATATTACGTAAATAAACAGAGGGTGGTTCAATTTCAAAACTCTGGATTTATTTTGAATTTATTGGATGCAGTCTATCTAAACATTGTTTTACTTGTGGAAATTCCTTCCTGCGTCTGAAGGGCTTTTGTTTGCTGGACTTTCGTAGTTTTTCTCTTCTTTCTTAGTACATGTAATACTTCAAAGGAACTCCTGACTTTGGGCCTTGGTCAAGCTCAGAGGGTGAAATACCAAAGTGATAAGAGAATGGTCTTCTGGGAAAATTTCAGCCAATGTCTTAGTTTACAACTTTTAAACAATCCATCCACTCACTCACTCTCACAGGTGGGAGATAATAAAGCTTCACTGTGTAGCCAAATACCAGAACAGATAAAATGCTGCCAGTGATCGCACATCCAAAGAAGGAAGAAAAAAGGAGTTTGTGTTTATTTTTGAATTCCACTGCTTGGCTTCAGCAGAAGTTGCAGAGAAAAAATTAAAAGGTATGGATGGGAAGTGAAGTGGAGGAATGGACACAGGGCAGTGGTGTCCTGAGTGTGTTGTTTACAGAATAAACCACCCAGAACATTGTATCTTCATGCAGCCTTCTCCTGCCAGATTTAACCCTTTCTGTGCTGTATTTGATAACAAAGTTTGAATATTCCTTAACACTTTCAATCAGCAGACAAGTGTTCACATTCTTTAGCAACAGTGATAAGTTTATCTGATATTCAAACATGAATTATATCTAGCTTCCTTCATACATACCGCATGCTAACACTCAGCACCTAATGCTCACACTAAAATACCCTTTTTATGGCTTGAATAATCTTCCAAAGGGTTTTTTAAAAAGTAAAAGAGAAAAAAGGCTACAGGTGCTTGAAGTATTATTTATAAGCATTACTGAAATTCTTGTAGAGTGACCAGTTTAGGCTCCATTCTTAAAGAGTCTTTGAACTGTGACGTTATCTTCCAAGAGTACTTTTTCATTAAAGAGCCATGTTTCCATATACTTGGCAGTTGTCAAAGAGGAAAAAGAGACAGCATATAATGTGCAGCTTCTTACAGCCAAAATGTGTGCATTTTAATGTTTAACTTACTTTTTCATTCCACGCCCACAGTCCAATTCCAAGAAATGCTATTCCCAAAAACTGAAAAAAAGGGAGAAAGTGGTGTAAGTATGAAGGTAAATGCCATGTTTTTACGAGTACAAACAAAGTTTTCAATCAATTTTTTGGTTACTTTACCTGCTGAGAAATAGTTTTCTCTAAAACCTGACTAACAGTCTTTAACAGGAAAAGAAATACCATCATCCCCTTGATTAAAGTTATTACAGTATTAAGAAGGGCACCTGCTTACTGTTAATGTTAAGCTTAATGCTTAACAGATCATGAAGAATAATAATTAGGTAGAATCTTGAGTAAAATTAAAGGCATCAATAATGTTTAACGCTGCCTTTTGGATAGGAGAGGAAACAGTGAGTAAATCTGAGCATGATGTTCACTAGAAAATGGATAACTAGGGGCATGGATTTAGAAGAGCTGGAGAGTCTCTCCTCGCCATCATGCCACCATGAATGGGCTGGGGCACGGAGGGCATGTCGAAGTCCCCAGTGTCCCTCCGCAAGCTCTTTATCACTCCTTCAAAAGGGAACATGAGGGACCTCTCTGGTGGCACAGTGGATAAGACTCTGCGCTCCCCATGCAGGGGGGGCCCGGGTTCGATCCCTGGTCAGGGAACTAGATCCCACACGCATGCCACAACTAAAGAGCCCGCCTGCCACAACTAAGACCCGGTGCAACTAAATAAATAAATAAATAAAAGGGACCATGAACCTTATCAAGTCCAGGGTGACCCAAAGAAAACACCTGGATTCTTCTGTTTGTCAGAAACTTAAAATACTTATATTGCAGTTGAGAGGGCGTCCATGACTCGGCCTGGTCTCAAGTCAGTGCTGTAACTTCATGCATAACACAGAGTACACAAATGACACCTGAGATTGAGTTGAAAAACACACAGACTCCCTCAGCCTTCCATCAGCTGCACGGAGTATGGGGCTGGGGAGGGGACCAGTCAGTACCCAGGGGGACGGTCCATTTTAATTAGTTCTCACTGTATTCCAACTCAAAGCTTTAAGATACACATTTTCCCACCACATTTTAACATCTCTGAAATTGGGATGTGTCTTAAAATCGATGATGGCTCATAGTTTGCTTTTTTTCCCCTTGATTGTACCTAAAATAATGGTGTGTCATATAATCAGAGTTTCACAGGTTTGGTGACATGTTGCACAGGGCTGTCCACCCACTAAGAGCTCAGCATCAGGACTGGGTGTAACTGGCCACGAAGAAAGACACATCTTAGTTCTCATCTTTATTATCCATAGCAGCTCTGAGTTTCCTGTCCAAACAGTGAAGTGAAAAGACGGTGGGCAGGTTGACAAGCAGTTTCAGTCTCACGGCAGCTGTTTATTTTACTAACATCTTGATCAAGTTAAATGTCAGGGAAGCTGTCCACTGAGAGGGGGGCGTGGAGAAAACAAGAGTGAGGGTGGTTACTCTCTCCAGTTTCAGGGAAATCTGAGAAGGGTCCACCTGGCGAGGTCTTAGCCATTCGCAGCGGGGAGTTACTGACACTTTGTAGGCAACGGCTAATAAATCCGAAAGGGCTGGGAAAACAGCAGGAGCAGGGGGAAAAGAGGGGACTGAAAAAAACACAAAGGAACGACTGCTCTGAAAAGGTGGTGGTGTTTTTAAAAGCAGAACCTTCCAAATCCCCGGACGATTATCTGACACTGTAGTGAGATAGCATTCAATGCCTTCTGAGTCCCTACACAGAAAAGCTCAGCAATGTGTCCTTGATTTAGCAAAAACCGAGGACCCCTTTTTTCCTACCCTTGCTCACAGAGGTTTGAAAAGTGTTCAGAAAAATTTGTCTTCAACATCCCAACAAAAAAACCCACTACACTCGGCCCCTCTACTGCCCAGGCCAGAATGCTATTTTGCTTTACAGTTCTGATATGAAGCCACAAATGCACCAGTCCCCCAAATGACTCAAAAGGTTTTGGGGACTCTGTAGTACACAAATAAAGCAATTCAGCACGTCACTCTCATATTCACAGGTCCTAGGCACAGTAGGGTAACAAGGGGCAAGTGCACACACAGGAGCCCTTCAGACCTTAGAAGACACGGAGCGCTTGACTTCATCCACATTGACATCAAACACAGCCCAGTGAAATGCAAGACTTTCTCATGCTAAAGCTCTTTGTGGACAAAGGTTCGGTCACTTCCCTGATGCAGTATTTAATCACAGTGTCACCTCAAGCAATGGGTGAGATGTTGTGGCAGAGGACATAGTGGTCCATTGTCCCTCTTGCTGTCGAAGAGGGTGGACGTATCATTGCTGAGGGCCCCTGCCTCATCGCTAACATTAAACTTCTCTTTATTACTTTCCAGGCACTCTGCTTAGTGCTTTGTACGCCGTGTCTCTCTTAAGCGTCACAATAATTTTGTTCTGAAATAGGCACTATTATTAACCCCATTTTAAGAATGAGAAACATGAGGCTGAGACAGTTTAACCCTCTCAAAGGCACACAGCTTCCGAGTGGAAAAGCAGAGATTTGAACCAAGATGAGTCTAAACATCAACATGCGTGTTCTTACCAGTTTTGACACATCCCCCTTTTCTCCTATGGGACAGAAAGTGGAGGCATTCAGGTTAGAATTATATGGGATGTGACATGGGCATCATATATTCCCTCCCCAGGAAACAAAGGGAAGTTGAGGAGGTAAAAAGAGATGAAAACCTTGCCTTCACATTAAGAACTGGTCGTAGAACAGACGTTCCCCGTGCTGGTGTCATCAATGGAGTAAAGCGGAAAACAGAAAACGTCAGTGGTGGGTCAACTTTCTCCTCTTTGTATGGAGTTCTCCTCTCTCTTCCTGGCACTTTGGAAAACCTTTTTCTTTCCCACATCATATATAAACAGATTGGAAACCAAGTTTTCATCAAAGAAGAGAAAAAAATCAGGACCTAAAGAAGACTCACAATTTCCTTTGTAATCTTGCTCCAATATTTCCTGCCTTAAGTGTGACTTTCCAAACAAGGTTTGAGAATTTGGAGAAAGAACACTGAATTTGAAGTCCAGGAAAGCCGTCAATAGCTAAGTGAGTGCCGCAGGGCCAGGGCCTAAACCCGTACATACCTTTGCTGCTCCATCACCAGTAAACGTCCTCCCAATTACTCTCAGCCCATATGTTTTGCTTTAAAATCAAGTTGATCCAGCTCCAAATAATTAAACAGAGAAGAGCCAAAAAAACAGAGACAGGCACGCAGCCCCTTGAAGCACACTGAGTTTCCCCTTTCCCACCTCCCAAAGAAAAGGCAACCGTAAACCCCCAGACTGACCTCATTCTGAAACCCAGAGGCCACCTTACAGGGAACAACCAAGAACATTAAAGTCAGCTCTTTATTCCTTTGAAACAGAAATAACCAGATCTGAGGCATCTTCCCATGCGGCAGGATATGCGAACACACAGTCAAATGTTAGTCTACCCAATTTTTGATGATTTAAAATGAATATTAATTTTGCCAACATTTGTTGAACGCTAAGTATGAACTAAGCACCGTGCTAAGTATTGTGTTTTATAAGAGCACTGCCTAGTACAGTAGGCCCCAGCTACTGGGCATCTGAAAGGTGGTTAATTAAAACCGAGATGTGCTAGTAGGTGTAAAATACACACTGGATTTAAAACACTTAATAGGAATAAAAAGAATGTAAAAGATCTCATTAACAACTGTTCATTTATTGATTTTTAATTGAAGTGTAGTTGATTTACAATCTTGTGTTAGTTTCAAGTGGACGGCAAAGAGAATCAGTTATACATATACATATATCCACTCTTTTTCAGATTCTTTTCCCATATAGGTCATTACAGAGTATTGAGTAGAATTCCCTGGGCTATACAGTAGGTCCTTGTTGTTTATCTTATATACAGTAGTGTATATCTGTTAATCCCAAACTCCTAATTTATCCCTCCCCCCGCTTTCCAGTTTGGTAACTATAAGTTTGTTTTCTACTTCTGTGAGTCTATTTCTGTTTTGCAAATAAGTTCATTTGTATCACTTGTTTAGATTCCACATATAAAGTATATGAGTGATATCATGTGATATTTGTCTTTCTCTGACTTATTTCACTTAGGATGAAAATCTCTAGGTCCGTCCATGTTGCTGCAAATGGCATTATTTCATTCTTTTTTATGGCTGAGTAATATTACAGTTGTTTTATTTTTGAGTACATGTTGAAATGATAATACTTTGGATATATTGGGTTAAATATATTAAAATTAATTTCACTTATTTCATTTTACTTTTTTATTGAAGTATAGTTGACTTAAAATATTATATTATTTTCAGGTGTACAACATAGTGATTCAATATTTTTATAGATTATACTCCATTTAAAGTTACAAAATAGTGGCTACATTTCCGTGTGCTGTGTAATATACCCTTGAAGCATATTTATTTTATACATAATTTTTAAACTACAGCCACTGGAACATTTAAATTATATATGCGGCCTGCACTATATTATTATTGGAAAACACTGTTCTAAAGTGTCCCACAATAATCCCATGCAGTAGTAGTAGTATTATCCCCATTCTATAGAAAAGAAAACTCAGACTTAGAAACACTGAGTAAGTCTCCCAAGATTACATAGGCACCTGAGCTGGTTGCTCAGGAAACCTGACTTCTCAGTCCAAGCTAAAAACCATTATAGTACTTTGCTAATGTGCATAAAATCTTTGTCCAGCCAAATAAGGGATGGAGAATTATACTGCAACTCATGTCCTAAGACTCAAAATCGCTTCTTTAATTTCTAGGTGTTCAAGGCAAAGGTATGTTTTCCTGACTGGGAGCAAGGACGGCACTAGGTAGAAACAGAGAGTGGCGTGCTGATGGAAGCCTGCCGGGCTGGGCAGGACAAGAGCCCGCAGAGCTGATCCTTAGGAAAAGCTGGAGAGGAAAATGGCCCTAGGATGTGACCAGGGTGCCGGGGCTTCTCTGCCAAGGAGGGTCACGTCTGCCCCCTTTTCTCCGAGGCCTACAAATAGAAAATCTCTTCCTCAATCTGTTGTTTTCACCCTTGCTGAGCCTCCAACAGATTAGAAATGGACCAGTGCTCCATTCTAACTGGTACAAAAATGGGTACTTCAAGAAGCCATTTATCCATCTATCTACAACCTTCAACAAATATTCTCGAGTTCCTACTTTGTGCTAGGCACTGCTTTTGTCTTGGGATAAATGGAGGTAAGAAAACAGATTTCTCGGGGGAAGGAAGCGGGGGTGTTACTAGTTGCCTCCAGCAAAGAGAACTGGGGCAGGGGGCGGGGGGTGGGAGAAGAGGAAGGCTCTTCCTAAGAACCCTTTTGGGTCTTCTGAAGTTTGAACCATTTTAATGTATCGCCTATTCAAAATACAATAAGTTTTTGAATGTTTACAAAAAAAAAAAAGATAGATTTTTATCAAATAAAGTGTAAAAGGCAAAACCACCCTTGATGGTGCTCTATAGGAGAAAAAAATAAGGCCAATACAAACTGTAAGAGGGAGATCTGACCTAGAGAGCGGTCCAGGAAGGCTTCCCTAAGTAAGGGATGTAGGAACTGGGGTCTGCAAGATGAGATGATGTTAACTGGCAAAGAAAGGAAGGAAGTTTCAGGCAGAGAGAAGAGAATGTACAAAGGCCCTGTGGTGGGAGAAGCACAGCAAGTAAAGGGGTCTAAAAGGTGACCGGTATGGCTGGTGCACAGAGAATGGGGGAAGGGGGGAAGGTATGGCAGGTTTGCAATGAGAGATGCAAGCAGGACCAGCCCATGCAGGGCCTCCTAAGCCACATTAAGGAATTCAGTCATCTCCCTAAGAGTGACGGGAAGGCATTCAGGGCCGTATGTATGTAGTCGGCTGAGGTGGGGTGAGAAGGCAGGTCTTTATCAGATGTGGGCTTTGGAAAAATGATCTGAGTTGCAGAAAAGGTTGGAAGAGAGTTCAGAGTAGATGCACGGCAGCTAGAAGGAGGGCACTCTGGTCATGCAGACAAGACCCGATTGTGTCCTGGACTGAAATATGCTGGAGAAGCACACGGAATTGAGAGTATTTAGAAGTAAAACTGATGTTTTCAGTGATGCCTGGATATGGCGAAGGGGTGGGGGTAAGGGTGAAGGAGAGGGAGGTATAAGGATAATGCCTGTGTTTCTGGCATCTTCTACATGGAGACTCTGGCTCTTCTAAATCCGTCTTATGTCCTCTGACAGAAATAACTCTCGGGTGTCAATTTCATAACTAGCTTGAGATCTAGCAGCATTTCTGAAGGACAGTTTTCTTTCATGGGTATTTTGGCTGCTATCTGAATTCTCTTGGAAACAAGTTTCAGCCTGTATACTTTTAAAAAATAAATGATTTAAAATCCATATACATGTCTACGACCTCCTACGACTTTTATTCATAAAAGGAAGCAGTTACGTATAGATGTACGTTAAAGTTCACAGGCAGTTCTTAAACAGACATCTTCAATCCTTTTTGCTTAAAAAATAGTAATTACGTCAATGGCATCTGCCCAGCACCCTGTGAACAGACTCAAAATAACAATGCAGCAAGGTAAACACAATAGAGGAAGATGAAAATCAGGTCAATCTTCTCACCTAATTGGAATCTCGAAAATATTATCCTAAATAACAATGGAAAGAACTGTTATTCTTTAATCATCCTGATGACATTGTTTTTAAAAGTTTTAAGCTCTGCCTGAATAAACAGGAGAGATGCATTTAAAACATTTGACACAGAAGAGAGGAAAGAGGAAGAATGCCATTAGGAAAGATGTATTTTCCTGAGCCTGCCACACATGGACGTTTCATTAAGATGTTTTTCTGACACTTGAGTGTGACCAACACTCCAGGTCTGGTGGGGTAGGTGAGGTGGAATAGTCCACACAAGTGTGCTAAATTCCTCTGTTAACCAAATCCATGTTCTCTCTATCAAGCGGGGGCTGACTGCAGGAACAAAATGTCTCTGGCATAATTCTTGCCATGTCCGAGGAGTAAATATGGGCTGGTGGAAAATTCAATGCACAGAAAGGCAATCCCAATTCTGCCACTGGGTCTCCACACCCCAGTTTGTACGTTCAAACTGTCTGGAATCCTCATGATAAGATGGCGTGGCAGACAAAGTTCGAACTTGTAAACAGGACGTTCCCCATCCGAGCCAGGGTCAACCTCTCACTTCACTTCACCCACACGGCCTCCTCCAAGCGGCCTGAACACACACAGCTTGCAGAAGCCCAGCTCTGGAAATCTGTGGTTCTGTAATCTCAGGAAAGGTTCTTCATTCATTCAACACATATTTATTGAGCATCTACCGTGAGCCAGGCAGCCCTCTAGGGGCCCTGGATAAATTGGGAAGCAAAACAGACAAATGTGCCTCCTCTTGGGGCTGACATTCTAGTTGGGGCGAGGGGGGAAGGAAAGACAATAAAGAGAAACATATATGAGCTAGATAACAGGCAATTTTAGAAGCACTGCAGGAAAAGAGAACAGCATAAGGGGAATGAAATATGGTCCAGGGTGGAGGGAGGTGTGACACCGAAATAGAGCGGACAGAGCAAGTCTCCACTAAGAAAGCTACATGAGCAAAAGCATGACGGACATGAAGGAGTTGACTGGTGGATGTCGGGGAACTGTGTTCCAGGCAAAACAGCAGCCCGGCTAAGGCGCTAGGGCTGAGGCGTACCGGCTGAGGCGCTACGGCTGAGGCGTACAGGCTCGTGGGAGGCACAGCCACCCAAGGGCCGATGCGAAGGACAGAGAGTAACAGGAGCCACGCTGGTTGGGCTTTGAAGCCATGGCAGGTGGTGACTGTGATTTCTCCCAGAGAGAGAAGGAACCACTGGAGGGTCTCCTGACTTCCTAGAGCCCCCTGGTCCTCATCTGTCCAATGGAGATACTAAGGGCACCTGAGGAAATGCACAAAACAACTACAGGAGTCAACGTGACAACGAGCGACCGGGTGAGATTCAAAACTCGAATCACATGCCCAGAATAGTTGGTACTTCCTATGCCTTAGCTCCCTCCCCGTCCTCAGGCCTTTCTCAGCCTCCTCCTCCCCGCCTCCCTGGACCTACCACGGGTCAGTGTGGCACCCTGCTTCCACTCCTGCCTACTCCGAGGATGAGAAAGCATCCTCGTTCACAGTGACCAGAGGGCCCTCTCTTCGCAACTTGCGCACCTCTCGCTGCATGTACCCTTAATTTGACATTTACACGCACGGGATTGTATAGGAGTGATGTGGCCTGAGGTCAGACTCCAGGAGCGCTGGGGGCTGTGTTAACCAGAGAGCATGTGCCTGTTTAAGGGACAGCAGCACCTGCCCTCCAATTAATCATCCCCTTCCCCTGACGCAGGCTGGAGGCTCCTTCCAGGAACAGTGTACACAATATCCCTGTGCATTTAGAAGAAACAGACTCTAGCCAGAATACCAAGATCAGGTTTAACCGCAAATCTTTTCTCTTTCTTATCCTAGCAATCTGGTTCATGAATTCTCGGTGTAATTGGCCCCAGAACTTGAAAACCTACTAATTCTGAAATCCCACATTACATTAAGTTTCTCCCCATCAGGGCTTCTTGATGCATCGTCCCTCTCCCTAATCTTATCACTCCTCGTTTTTATTTTATATCCTCTGTGATGTGTTTTGGTTTCATTATATCCATTTTTAAAAACAGAATCTTTTTGGAAGAATGTGGGATATAAATTATCAGCAATATTGATGGGGACAACTTCTCCATCGACACGCCCCTTTTTCTGAAAACTGTCCCCTACCCTCAAGGGTGAGACCCTGCAGGCACGCCTGCCAAGGAGGGCCCACTCCCTCCCAGCCCTCTCTCTAGACTGAGGAGCAGGCTAGGGTGGGCTGTGCCTCAGGAAAAGTCACTTATTAAACATGAAGCTGAGCCAGAGGCTCTCGTCCCCAGAAATCGGGTGTTGGACGCAGTGACTTTTGTCAGCTTCAGTCTCCCTTATGCTAGAACAGACTGGGGTGCTGTGGATAGAGCATGGACACGTAGAAGCAGAAAAGAGACCAAGGAAAACCTCTGTTCCTGTCTGCTCTCTGCTCCTTATCCCCAGGACCCCTGGCCGCACTTCCTGATCCTGGGGTCCACGTAATGCCCCTGGGTTCCTATTGTACGTCTCCCCCTCCCATCTTGGCTCAAGCTACTTCGGGGGCTTCCTGTTACTCGCAACCAAGAGGGTCCTAAGACGCAAATAAGAAACCAGATTAAGTTCCCTCATATTTAGTCCTGTGACAAGATCACTGTAAACAGTTAAATGTGTGGAACAGGCATGAGTGTGATGGGGCTCGAGAGACTAATGATCTGGTGGAAAGTGCTGTTCCTTTCCAAACAGCTGAGTCGAGACTCCAGTGGTTCTGAACTACCGGGTAAGCTGTTGTGACTTGGTGAACATGAAGTTCAACAAGAAGTTAGACATGATTCAGCCACACTCTACCTGACGGAAAGGGCTGCCCTCTGCTTGCTTGTTGAATTTTGGAAGCAGCCAGAACCCAGGAAATGGTTCCCAAAGCAGAGCAGTTGTTCCCAAGCATGATGGACCCGTGTTTCCTCCTCCTGTTTTCCCAGAGAGGATGGAAAGGCTCTCTCCGCCTTTGAGCTTGCTCTGCACCAGCAGGTCAGAGCACCTCTTGAAGAAATGTCTACAATCCAGGGACAATCTTGTTCAGAAATTCCTGTGTTAGAATTTGGAGCTTAACATTTTGGCAAGAACTAGTCATCTGAGATGGGAGGGGAAAGAAAGCGGGAGGGCTATACAGGCAATAAAACCCATATTCCTCTTGGAAATTACTCAGGCAACACAGGCACACAGAAAGGAACGTGGGGGATTATGTAATTTTGGATGGAAACATGGAGGCTGCAAATTTACAGCCCACTGATCTTTGTCTCAGTAAAAGCCAGGCTTACACCACCTGCGCTATTCCAGCTGTAATTCTCTGATTCGATTAGACCAAGGCTAAGAAGAGACCAGAGAGGTGTTCTGAAGGCTGAGGAGGACTGAGGGATAACTCAAGTATTTCAAACCACAGGTACGACAAGTAAGTTGTCTGTAGACAAACATCAGCCTTTGTGGGAATAAGCTCCTGCTGTTTGCATTAAACAACCAAGCAGTGCAGCAGCTTTGAAAGTTTAATACTTTCAGATGTATACTGCTTTTGTGTTGAAACACCTTAAAGTTTTTTTTTTTTTTTTTTTTTTTAAAACCATATTTTATTTATTTATTTATTTATTTATTTTTGGCTGTGCTGGGTCTTCGTTTCTGTGCGAGGGCCCTCCGTAGCCGCGGCAAGTGGGGGCCACTCTTCATCGCGGTGCGCAGGCCTCTCACCATCGCGGCCTCTCCTGTTGCAGAGCACAGGCTCCAGTCGCGCAGGCTCAGCAACTGTGGCTCACGGGCCCAGTTGCTCCGCGGCACGCGGGATCTTCCCAGACCAGGGCCCGAACCCATGTCCCCTGCACTGGCAGGCGGACTCCCAACCACTGCGCCACCAGGGAAGCCCCACCTTAAAGTTTTAAAGAAACATCTTAGGCAAGACTTAAAGGTTAATGCAAAGAAAACTTAAAATAGGATTACTCTTTCTTAAAGCACAAGTAGGATTATACCTTTCAACTCATTTAGTAAGTACATACCTTCAATGTATACTGGGCACTATGCTAGGTGCCAGGGGCAGAAAGGTGAAAAACATAACAGATGATCTCTTTTCTTAAAGAGCTAACTGTCGAGGGTCAGTGAGAGGGAACAGATAAGTAAAACCAAGGCTCAAGCACAGGGGACGGAATGACGCCTTCCCAGAGACACGTTGCCATAGAAACACAGAGGCGAGGCTCTGGGATCGCTGTGCAGAGTCAGAGGAAGCTTCCTAGGAAGTGACACTTGAACTGAGATTTAAAGGGAAGGAGAGAGGAAGACCATCTCCTGCAGAGGAAGCAGCTTGTGCAAAAGGATCAAAGCCTGAAACAGCATGTCCCTCAGGAATCCGTAAATGCTCCCAGGGCTGGAGCAGAGACATCAGGCCAGGCCTCCGCCAAGCAGTGCTTCTCACAGCGTGGGTCCTGTTCCAGGGACTTGTTAGACATGCACATTCTCAGGTGGCCCCAGATCTACCTCCTCAGCAACTCTGGGGATGGGGCCCAGCAAGCCCCTCTTAAGAAGCCCTCCAGCTAATTGTGATACACAGTGAAGTCTGAGAACCATTGGGCTAGAGGTTGCTAAGCAGGGACCTTATCACAGCAGGCTGTCTGTGTCCTGGGGACCAAGGTACCACCAAGTTACTTGAAGCCAACCAAGGATTTTTAGCAAAACAGTGACAGGATCAGACTGCATTTTAGAAAAATCATTCCAGTACAGCATAGAGAATAAAATTGAAGGGAGGTGAGACTACAGGCCATGAGACAAGTTGGGAGACTCCTGCAGTCATCCTGGTGACACTGACACCAGCCCTGAAAGGCAGAGGCAGAGGCACTGGCAGTAGATGAAGACAGAAAAGAAGATTAAGGAGGAGACGCTACAGGACTTGGTGACAGGAAGCACAGGGTATAAGGTCAAAACCATGGTCTTCTAAACCACAATGCCTGGGTTTGAATCCTAAATATGTGACCTTGGGCAAGTCACTTAATCTCCCTATGCCTCAGTTTCCAAATCCATAAAATGGGGATATTAATTTCCATGAAAACAAGCTCCATGGGAGCAGAGATTCTTGTCTGTTTAGTTCATTCTGTACCCACCAAACTTAGAACAATGTGTGCTTCACAGTAGGTCTTAAATAAATATCTGTCGAATAAATCAGTGAATTAGTTGTGGGAGATGAGGAAGAGAGAAGAATCTAAGAAAATTCCCAGGATTTTAACTTGATAGGC
This sequence comes from Balaenoptera ricei, assembly GCF_028023285.1. Lineage (NCBI taxonomy): Eukaryota > Metazoa > Chordata > Mammalia > Artiodactyla > Balaenopteridae > Balaenoptera > Balaenoptera ricei. The sequence goes on from NC_082643.1 coordinate 18,378,213, forward strand.
TACGGTGTCCTTTTCAAAGTTAGGGATACGGGTCAGTGAGAAGATTTTAGGAGAAAGATCAATTTTAGAATTCAGTCTTAGACACATTACAAACTCAGATGAATGTCAGACATGCACGTAAAAGTGTCCTGGCACAATTGTATGAGGGCCAGGAGGCCAGACAGCAGACTCGGGGTTAGAAATCCAGCTCCATCGCTTACTAACTGTGTGACCTCAGACAAACAGTTTACTCTCTCAGTTCTCTATTTCTTCCTCTATAAAACGTGGAGATAGCAGTATCCATCTCATAGGGTCACTGGGGTAGATTGAATGAGATGATGCATATAATGTGCTTTGCAAAGGGCCTGGCACACGGGACACGCTCAGTGAATAATTGTTCCTGTGGTTATCGTTAAGGCCACATAAAGACTCTGTAGAGAACAGGACCAAGCCATCATCCCAGAGAACAGTAAGATTCATGGTGAAGTGCACAGAGGGAACTTGAGAGGAGACTGCAAAGAAGCAGACACAGGGGCAGCGGGAAACCAAGACAGACAGGTGCCCCCAAAAGCACAGATGGAGAGTCTGACACCTGTAATTATACATTAAGTCCAGGAGAGCCAGGGGCTGCTCTACTATGCAAAGGGGCTGAAACAGTGGAGACTGCTTGTGTTCAATTAAACTGAAAATAAAGTGTAGAGCAACGAGGAAACATTCAACACAATCGCTTCCCTTATTTCAAACTCCTTCCTGACCCCGGACACCACTGGCATCACCACCAGACAATCCCCCCAGGACGTCTGGGCAACACCCAAGGTTAATTGAGAGGGATGGCAACTACCAAGAAGGAACTTGGGACTGGCCTTGGGTCACCTCTAGAATGGCTGGTAATGTCCTTTGCCTTGTGTAAGAGACAAAATGGGAACAGAGTTAGGCAACATGTTTCAAAGACTAACAGACTGGGTATCAGGAAACCCCAGGTTTAGTGCCAACCAGGACATTAACTAGCGTGTGAATTTGGTCAAGTCACTCTGGACAACAGCCTCCTCAAGTGTAAATGCAGAATAACAACTCCTGCCCCAGCTACGCAGGACTGTGGTGACCAACACAAGGGGAGGGAAGACATTTTGAAAAGGATGTGTGACACAGATACTGAATGTAATTAAAATATCACATTTTATCTACCTGATAAAATAACAGTGAGATACATGCTGTCGCTACTGGCTACATCATCGGAACATATGCAGCCCTAAAAATCAGTGCACAGTAGCTGTTCACGGAATCTGTGCTTATCTGGGTCTGTTTCCAGAGTATTTTATGTTAGAAGATAATTTTCTCGAGTTTCTGCACTTCCTATGAAGCGCTTGGAATTACAAATGAGTCATTTGTGACAGACTATCTTTTCAAGGAGATGTGTAGAGCAGACAGCCTTGGAAGACAGAGAGAGCGTTTACGGAGATCCTACAAAGGATCCAGCAGGCTTGCTGCCCATTATAAAAGTCTGGGTTCCCTAAACACAGGGTTCCCCTCCTACAACACAACTCCCTACGTATACAGGTGTTGACTGGCCCTCTCTGCATCACCCTACGGAAACTGGGGCTCAGGAAAAGAGAGAAAAATATTGACACACTGGCTACTAGTATTGCTGTGATTAACAAAGTCCTATATCTCTGACCCAGGAGTCTGGCATCTCTGCCAGCATCCACGACACTGTGGTAGAGTCACTTGTTAGCTGGCAGGTAGGGCAAAATCTCAGATCCCTCACAGCTCTTGACATTTAGTGTTATTGTTTTACAGAAGAAGGGTGGGTGTTTCCCTCCCACCCAGCAGGTTGTTCTCTGGCACCCACAGCTTGCCCTGGTCTGCCCTGTTGGAAGTCAGCTCAGTCAGAGATGAGGGGGCAGAGGAGCAGTTAAGTCAGAGCTACTTCTAGTACTCTATTTTTTTTTTAACCTAATGCAAATACTCTCTGTGCCTATGTATCTGTGTGTTTTAAAATTTTGTTATGCCTTTTTAAAAAATGTGTTTCTTTATCCAAATATATATATATATCTCCTTTCTTTTCAAAGAAATATAGAGACATTTACACATTTTCTGGGGGAAAAGGTGACTCTCTTACTAAACAAATGTCTTTGCTATAGTCAATGTATAATGCTTTCATTTAAAAATGTTCTCATTTAACCGTAAATATTAAAAATTCTTCTAAGAAATAACTGCATGTTTCAGGTGAATTTTAGTAATCACGTGCCTTACTTAGAAATAGTTGTTAAAGAACGCCACGGGGATGTAACTCCAATTTTTCAGGCATTATACAGAGTGAGTGGAATGGTGGTGCCTACCCTCTCCACCCCCATCGCCCACTCATCACCCACTTGCATACCCTCCTCCCACCCCACTTGGGCAAAACCACTACAGGAAACCACATTCAGAGTGCACTGACTTCTTGTTAGAATTCAGAATGTGTAAAACGAAATCTTATTGATAACATTAGTAACAAAGGCATCTAAGAAATCATCTTGGAGAACCACAAGTTCATATTAAAACAGGAACCGAATTTTCTCCCAGTGGGCCTTTTGAAATGCTAAGTTCTAAGAGAAACATGCTACACCCTAGTAATGCCATATAGCCGTCTTAATAGCTATCACAGACGGTGTAATCCAGTTAACCATGCACAAAAAGACTAGCAGTAGGTACCTTCATTTCAAGCTCATTTTTCACATTTCCACACTCATGTTTAAAATCCCCTTAATGTTTTTACTGGATTGACGTCATCTTTCTGATGCTTTATATTCAATCACAACCTAAAACATCTTGAGAGATGAATGCAGGATACATGGAGCACAGCCAGGAGGTCCAAATCCGTTGGTTATCACCTGAAAGGAGGCCTAGAGGCAACCAGCCCTTTGCTGTGGACGACAACTAAAGCTCCACATAACACGTTCTACACACCGAGGCGTCTTTGATAGGTCTTACTGGCTCAATGACTCACAAAGGAAGGGGCGGGAGAACGTCTGAAAACAAAAGGGCCCACTGCCGGCACCATTTAGTTATTTATTCTGTATGTTCAGCTCAGTTTTTCCTCTTTCCAACTTTTCATGACCCTATAAAAAGAAATGGAATGGATTCTTTTCAATCAAGAACATCAGCACTGCATACTAAGGAGGAAAGTGTTGGCTTAAGACAGGACCCATATAAACCACTGAATATCAACCTGTTCTCTCTAGTTAGGTATTTTTAACAGGGGAACTGGGTTGTGACAAAACACTCTTTTGTATGTTCTTTCATAGAAGAGTTTATTACACACGCTCTTAGAAATTAATTTACATATAGGACAAGCTGTAGCCGAACCATTCACAGCTTCAGGATGGAAGGCTGCATTCTCAATAGGCACTGCCTTGGAAACTGTCCGTGTACGTGCACTCTGGAATTTCCCTTTTCTATTGGAATTGTTTGGAAGCGTCTCAAGAAGGACAGCAGCGTGAGTGATGTGTGAATAAGCTGTACCTATTTCCTCTGGTTTAAAGATGCCCACAACTTTTTGCTCTCTGAACAAAAGCTGCATGACATTAAAGTGATTTGAAGACATAAAACAATGTGCTAGAGATCAACATGCTTGTAAAATGATTTACTAATCCAGATGAATGTAAAAAATGAATATGGAAACAGGAATATTTTTAAACACTAAGACCATTCATATTTTCCTGAAGTTAAAAGGAATAGTACAAAGGGACCAGATGAGACATGAACAGTAACACAATCAAATGAGCATGGTCTTTGGTGACAAACCATGGTTCAAATCTGGGCCCCAGCATTTACTAGATGTGACCCTGGACAAGTTGACAGACTCAGAATTTTCTCACCCATAAATGGTGGCAATAATAGCATCCTCATAGGACTGATGTGAGAATATACGAGTTAAGATATGTGTTTGCATATAGTATGCGCTCAATGAACAGATTATTATTGCAGTTAAAAAATATCATGGAAAAAGTCTCTTCCTTAAGCATTATATAGGCTCACTTTTCAGATAACAAAAGGCAATCATCATGTCATCTGTGCGTTAGATTTTTTACTGGAGCCAAAATAGTATACACACTGTGGGAAAAAAGATTACAAAGAGGATTTTAAATCTTCCTTTTTTTCCCCCCCTTTTGCAAGAAACCTTTCACTCTCAATATAAGATTTCATTTAAAGCTGTTTAACCAGAGAGGGTCACCATGGGAAAGTAAACCGCTGACAGTATATATTAGGTTCACATTAATTTATAGAGGTAGCATAATGCCTATGGAAAATAAGCTGGCTGGATGCTTATGGTTTGCCCTTGAGTCTCAGCCAGGAGGGAAGTTTCATGCAATGTGATTAGTGAATGAGGAGACCCTGGGTAATTAATTAGTGCTCCATGTCAGTCCTATCAGATGGGCTTTCACCAGTAATGAAAAATAAGCCACCTGATTTTAACTTCCTCATCTCCATACTGACTTCCGTGTGAACATGACTTTGTCAAGCGCTTTAAATATTGAAGGAAGATTTTCTCCAAATCTCTTTTAAGACAAATCTCGCTTCCTTCGACACACATTTTAACTCTGGTAAATGGCACACTGGATGGGGAAGAATCAAAATAAGGAAGCTTGTGCGCAAATTCTCTGAGTGCCGAATTTAACTGAACTCACTTCATAAGTCCCTACAAGTGTGTGATGCTCAAAAGAGAAAAATGCGCCTATGGATGAACAGATTTACCATAAAAACCTAAGGGTCCACCAGCCTCTTAAAAAAGAAAGTCATTATAAAAACTGTGCATCAGTAACTTCTACTAGATATTATGATGCAGTTATCAGTGGGTTATTTATCTTTTTACTGTTTGCTTCATTAGCTGTTAAGTAATTTGTTTTTAATCCACAATTCCCTAGATATTTCTGCTATGTATTTTGTCCCCGTATGTCACCGTGGAGAGATGTCACTATGCCCAGATCTGCTGGTTTACATTGCTGCACAGGCAGTTCTCTGCTATCTATTACTATTTCAGTCAAGCTTCTTAAATTAGATTTAAAAGAGAAAAATAACTTTCCTAAATTAAATCAGTGCCTTTAAATGAGGTTGACCTTTGGGTAGATAATTTGCGTAAACATAAAATGAGTCCTGCACTCCCCTAAATCTCATCATTAGTCAGGCTCTCAAAACTGGGCTCCCAACATGAGGTAAGTGTGCATAGTTAAGATATAAACATTCTATTCTGGTTTATATAATATTTTTTCATTGTAGATGAAAGGCTCTACATCATTAATACTGTGTATAAATACCCACACATATAGGATCGAGAGAACAGTATATCCACACATGGAAACATATCTAAAAACGTCTTAGGTTATAAAATGCGAGTCTCACAGGCTAAAATCATTATCTGTTCCATGCTGCAAAGGCCTGAGGTTTAAAGATACCAGGCTGTGCTTAATCAGAGAGGACGCTGTTACTGATCTTTGCTCACACACTGCTGGGGCTGAAAGGAGCCTCAGGTCTAGCAAAGTCATGTCAGAAAACCGGAAATTGAGAATCTCCATTTAGAAGCTGGAACCCCAATGGCAACCCATATCATTCTTTTCCAGATACACAGGAATCCAACGCAGCCCGACAGATGAAGACCTCTGATCTAGGCAGTAGTCATGGCAAGAAGCTCCTGCGTCCACACGCAAACTTGATTTTATGGCTTTCAAACGTCAGCACAAAGGCAGCGAAGCAGTCAAGACACCACGCAATTTAACAAACACCTCGGAGTCTGGACCTCAGAGCAATGGGCAGGACTCCTGCTACACGCACAGGTTGATAAATGACCACAGGGACCAAGCCCTGACCGCACTTGCCATCTAGTCACAGAGATGGTGTAAGTCAACAATTAACATAAAAGCCAATTTGCAGCAAATTCCATAAGTGAGATTGAGAAAAAATGGTAAGTTCACAGAAGGCCACCAGCTGCCAAGATGAGGGAAGATTTCATGATGGGGGCACGGGTCTCAAGGGAGGGTGAGAATTTCAAGAAATGGAGATGAAGAGTCTTCTAGATCAGGGGGTTTTCAACCAGCAAGTTTGAAAACCTGCTGATATCAGCTTAATGGTCAGACCAGCATTTTCTATGTAGAACAGAATGTATTTCACGTGGCAAGGTGAGGTACTGCTTCGTGAAACTTTTGTTTCATGTGTAAAATGTGTTTCTTATTGAGGGTCTTGGTCAAAAAGTTTGAAAGTTTTCTGGAAAATGAAGAGTGAAGTTGTCTATCTGGCTGGAAAATAACAACTTGGCTATGAGGTCACTGTAGGCCAGACTATGCAGAGGTCTAGAGCATGGCATCAAAGAATCTGGATTTTATATTGTAAAGACAGAGAGGTTCTTATAGGTTTTTAGCTTTCCACCTTTTTTACTTTTAAGTTTTATTGACACCTACTGTGTTTAGTATCTCACACACACGATCTCACTTAATTGCCATAACCGTCCTTTGAAGTGGGTATTATTATCTCCATTTTAGAGAAAGAAAGTGAGAATCAGACAGATTATATAACCAGCCCATAAAATGAAGCCAGGTCTTTTGACTTCAAAGCTCATAATGTTTAAAAAGAAACAAAACGAAATTATGAAATGATCAGAGCTAGGCTTTAGGCATGTTAATCTTGCACCTTCAAACAGCTAAACTGAATAGGTTTTAGACAACTGTATTATTAAAGGGGTTTGTTTTGATCATTTAGCTTCAGAATTTAAGATCAATTTAAATACACTCCAAATCCTAGGGGGAAAAAAAAAAATCAAACCAAAATCAACAGTTAAAACTGCGCTGTCTTAATGACCCTAAAAAGATTTGAGTGAAGGTTCGTATTTCTCAATAGCTACATTAGTATCCCTTTTATTTCATTCTGCAGCAATGAAGTTAACGACTGTTATCACTTGAAAAATTCTTTGTAGAAAACACGAAAATAGGTACAAATACAGAAGTCTGCCTAAAGCCGAAATGCTGACATAAAAGTAACCCACTGCTTTCCTCAGACTCAATTCACTCCGGCCCTCTGTTCACACACCCAGATGCTCTGTCTCATCCTACCTACCTCTGGGGACAACCGTGAGGACTAATGGTGTCATCTGTGAAGAGTACAGAGCTACCAGGGAAAGAAAGGCTGGAGAAAGCCTGGATATTATCACTGGGCGGGGCAGCGGGGGGCGGGCACTGAGAACTTGCCAACAGTCAACTTCCTAATATAAAAATGTGAAAAAGAAATAAGTCGATAGAACAATGGTGTGTCTCATTTCATGGTGAAAAAATAAGACTTTGGAAGTGGCTGTATCCGATGAACAGAATATGGAAGGTAGGAATACTGAGTGGTAAAAGAGAGAAAATATGCTTCCCCCTTGCTGCTAAAAGCACACAACAAGAATAGAAGAAGCTCTCCACACAGTCAGAATAACCCGGTCACCCAATGCTCAGAGAAACCAGGATGGTAAAAGTGCTCCCCTGTCCAATGTGTGAGCTGGACAGAGAAATGTCTACCAAGTATCCAGCAAATCAGAAAAATCAGCTGATTACACACTCTGCACACTCTGAATGATCTAGCCAATGTTTCTTGACTGAAGTACGGACCCTCCTTAAAAGAAAAAAAAATGACTTTCAATGTTGGACTTCATTTACTTTTATTAAAATATTCCTTAAATGTGCAGAAACAGAAAACTGGTATAAAATCCCCAGTATATTTATTTTTTTAAAAAATAAATTTATTTATTTATTTATTTTTGGCTGTGTTGGGTCTTTGTTGCTGTGTTGGGTCTTTGTTACTGCGTGCGGGCTTTCTCTAGTTGGCGGTGAGCGGGGGCTACTCTTCATTGCGGTGCACGGGCTTCTCATTGCAGTGGCTTCTGTTGTTGTGAAGCATGGACTCTAGGCGCACGGGCTTCAGTAGTTGTGGCTCAGAGGCTTAGCTGCTCCGCGGCATGTGGGATCTTCCCGGACCAGGGCTTGAACCCGTGTCCGCTGCATTGGCAGGCAGATTCTTAACCACTGCACCACCAGGGAAGCCCTATCCCCAGTATATTTAGAAATCAACTCCAAACTCTACCAAACCAACAGAACTCAAACTAGACACAATAATTAAATGTAACAGATGATGTTTTTTTGCTGCCACTAAAACACTGATGTAGCATCCGGCCTGGTTCTAGCTTTCATCTGTTTTGGTATTTTGACTTTCACAGATGTTTACCTAGAGAACACTTGTTTATGAAAGTATGTTGAATAAAACAGCAAAAAACCTCGAGGCCAGATTGGGATGATCAGACCTCATACTTAACCCAAAGTCAGCCAATTATTATAATGAGGAGTCATGAAAACTCTGCAAAGCTCTCTTATTCACTTCAGAGGTAGCACTGCAGCATTATTGAAATTTGCATTTTTGCAGCTTTACTGAGGTATAACTGTACACTTTAAATAGAATTTTTACTCGTCAACGTGATGTTTTTTTAAAATTATTTATTTACTTTTGGCTGCGTTGGGTCTTCATTGCTGTGTGCAGGCTTTCTCTAGTTGCGGCGAGCGGGGGCTACTCTTCGTTGCAGTGTGCGGTCTTCTCATTGCGGTGGCTTCTCTTGTTACGGAGCACGGGCTCTAGAGCACAGGTTCAGTAGTTGTGGCGCATGGGCTTAGTTGCTCCACGGCATGTGGGATCTTCCCGGACCAGGGCTTGAACCCATGTCCCCTGCACTGGCAGGCGGATTCTTAACCACTGTGCCACCAGGGAAGTCCCCAACGTGATGTTTTGATATACATTGTGAAACGATTACTGCAATCAAGCTCATTAACACAGCCATTGCTTCAAAGGGTTACCTGTGTGTGTGTGTGTGTGTGTGTGTGTGTGTGTGTGTGTGTGTTGAGAATACTTAAAATCTACTCTCTTAGCAAATTTCATCCATACTATAGAGTATCATTAACTACAATCACATTGCTGTACATTAGATCTCCAGGACTTATTCATCCTGCATAACTGAAACACTGTACCCTTTACCAACATCCCCCCATTTCCTCCACTCCCTTAGCCCCTGCCGACCACCATTCTACTCTCTGATTTCGAGTTTGACTTTTTCAGATTCCACGTATAAGTGAGATCATGTGTTAAATGGATATCTAATCCAATCACTGCTAAAGTGAGAAACAGACATTTTTTTCATTGCATATCTACCAGCGACGCTACCAATGAACTACAGTGCAAGGTGCACATGCGAGGGCTGGTCCTGCCCATTCTCCTGCAGGGAATGGGAGTATGGTCTGACTGCCCCCAGTTCAGCATGACCTTAGTGCAAACTGCTTCTCATTGATCTTATTCAGTCTTTGCACTTACCCTAGGGGAACATGTACTTTATCCACATTTAACAGATGAGGAAACAGTTGAATTAAGTGATTCACCCATGGTCACCATGGTCAGATTGACAGTGGTGAAGCCAGGATGTAAAACCAGGAAGGCTTACTCCAGACCCCAAGCTCTAAACCACAAATGCTTCTTGACCACTGCAATTGCCACGTGGTCCACATCCACACACTGAGAACACACACACAGAGCCGGCAATGCCCTTACATCCAAGCATTATCTTGTAATGTGGTTGAGCACATGATCCAGAAGATGCTAATATCTTTATCCGCCCACTAGATATCTCCATCTGGTTGTTCTGCATTCAATCAAGACAGATGCCCTCAAAGATCAGAGACTTTTCCTGCAAACTGCTAGGGTCTAATTCAGGATTCAAAAATCATTACTTCCAAAGAATAAAAAACTGCCAGATGCAGGCAACAAGTTTAAAAATGATATGCCCATCATAAATAAAAACAAGAGCTAACATTTATTCGAGTCCTTGAAATGGACCTGGTACAGATAAGCACTTTATCTGTATTATCCCACTGACGTTTCGCAACAACCTTCCGAGGTGAACGCCATTACCACCTTCACTCTGCAAAGGTAGAAGATATAAGTGACGTGAACTACAGCAGGCAGCCAGGCATCTGACTCCAGAACCTGAACCCCCTCTACATGACAGCTGGAGAAGAACCTGGGACCTCTGCAACCAGCTTCACCTGTAACCTGCCTGTCCTATTTGGTTGGTCAAGAGACATTACTCTGTCAGAAGAGCACAGATCTGCGATAATTCTGAACATTTTGGCTCTGAGACCAAAAACTAGTGTGACCCTAAGAAGAACTGCAATTAAAGATGAAGAGTTTGAGGGAATTCCCTGGCGGTCCAGTGGTTAGGACTCCGCACTTTCACTGCCAAGGGTCCAGGTTCGATCCCTGGTTGGGGAACTAAGATCCCGCAAACCGCATGGCGCGATCAAACCAAAACAAACAAAAAAAAAAGATGAAGAGTCTGAGAATGTTCAAGTGAAGAGACCCACAATGGCCTGGAGGCACAAACCTCAGCTTTGGTCAGAAAGCTAGACCACCGTTAGTTCCTCCACCTGGGCATCAGCTCCTGCACTTATTACCTGGCAGGCAAAGGACTGCTGGAGACTCCCGTGAGCCTCGGGCATGGCCCGCTCTGCTCTGCTTCACCCAGCCATCTCCTCACTCTTTAGGCGGACATGATGGATGTGTCCTGCCAGAGGCTGACGAGGACACTGGGACCAGGGCAGAGGAAAGTTCCGAGGCAGACAGGGCTCATGAGCACACCCTGTGAAATGGCCCGAGACGCCCAGGGATGAAAGGTCTCTTGACTGAGACACGGTGATAACAGCTACCTCGAATTGGTCATCAGTGTATGCCAGGCACTACAGGTGCCTTCCATATAGTAAGAATGCTCATCTCCCCACGAAGTAGACAATGCTATTCCCCCCCTCTCCCCACCGCCTCACACAAATGAGGAGACTGAGGCTCAGAAGCAAGGCAGCTCTAGGAAGCAGCTTGAGGCCAGAGCCCCCTAAACTCACAGCCGTTTCCACTTTCCCGGCTGCATGCTCCTCCCCACCCGAGCTCCTGCTACCGCTCCGAGCAAGGCGATTCGGCGGCGGCTGGACTTGGGGAGAAAGAAACGGGAGCTAATCTGAGGAAGAGCTATTTAGACCCAACAAAGAGTCTAGTCTCTCCATTTACAGTAAACTAGAGAGGTTATTAGATTCACACAGGATTACACAGCTTTTTAAATTTTTAACTAGGATTATTAAACCCTTACTATGTACCAGAAACGATCCTTTTGTCTTTAAATACATTATCTAATTCAATCCTCACCACGACCCCATCAGGCAGGTGCCCCATTTTACAGATGAGGAAGCTAAGGTGTAAAGGAGGTTACGTAATTGATTTTAGATCTTTCTGCTGCCAAATCCTGTGCTCCCCACAAAGCCCTCATCCCCCTCCCAGTGTGCTCATCAACGAGCCAACGTTCAGGCCTCCAGTGCCGCCTCTCCCTGCCGGGAGGTGGTAAGGAGCCCACAGGCGGCAAGCCTAGCTGTGGCTTCCGTCCGCAGACACATCCCTCTGCACCCCGTCACCGGGCTCTTGCGCCGTTTTCCCGGTGGCGCTGTTATTTATGCCCAGCACTGCTCCCCGCGGAGAGGTGTCAGGGTTTACCTTCTCCCGCGCTCCGGGCTGGGCTGGCTGGATCCCAGCTGACTGCAGGACAAAGGGGGCTGTGCAGTCACCTGTAAGGGGCTCAGCTTGATGCCTGGCAGAGAATTTTCTAAAGTATGAGCAGTAACAGGAGAAAACCCGCTCACGCGAAGGCTCGGGTTCCTCACACTCTCACGGGGGGACCACATCTGGATCCAACATAGGATGCAGACTGTTCCAAGGCCACAGAGCTCAAGGCCTGAAACAGAGGACGTGGAAAGGGCTTCAGAGCCAACCGCTGCTTATGAAGTTGCTCCCTTTTCAAGACGACGACTCCGAGCACCGCAGCTCTCTCAGGGTCCAGCCGAAGAGCAGGAGTAGCTACTTCGTGGCTGTCCCGCCCGCTATGCACCTGCGGCCGCCAGTAGGTCTGGCCCGGGATGGAGAAACCCACAGGTCGCCTCTGGCTGAGGGAGGCCGCGCAGGGAGCCCACACCAATTTGCTGTGTTCGCGCCCTGTCTGCCAGAGGGTCCCCAGATGGGCGGAGCGGGGGCCACGGAGGCTTCCCCCCGCCCTGACATCTAGGATCCACAGCGCTATGATGACTGCAACCTGCAGCTCAAAGCAGCACACACACAGTCATAAACTCTAGACTCAAGCCACCCTGGGAAAACGGATTCACTTTCCCCTCTGTTGCTTTGTACGCGCACACTGCCATTCAGTGAAATATTAGCTTCTGTTGAATGCATGACATAGGAATCCCTTCAAAATTAATATTTTGTTATACCTGTATCAGTTAATGTTGAAATATTTATCAACATGTCCTGTGACTGCCTATGCAGGTATTTATTCAAATTTATTCCATTGTGTTGTTTGTTTCGTGCCAATTTTTGCAGATAAATTTCCTCTGACTATAAAAGAATTCATTCAAATTTACTTGATATTAACGTTTGCTGCTACATTACCATTAGTCACCAAAATACTATACAGGTATGTGCTATTTTTTTTTTAAAGCTCTGCATGTATGCTTTTAAAATGTCACATATCTGTAAGTGTGTACTACCTACTGTGTACCCATGCGTTTCCTATATTATCTGTATGACTTAATAGTTGGGAGAAGGGATTATAGAACATTATTGTTTATCCAGATGTTATGATTTCGTATTAGATCTTGGTATACTGTTTTTGCATAAACAAAATTCTTTCCGCCACAAAACACTTTTAAGTCACTATCTATACATTTATGATTTAAGTACTTGCACCTTTTTTTTCAAATAGTTATTTGTAAAAGTTGGAATATTTCTTACAAACCTCTGCTTCTTATACTGCATCCAAAACAGCAGAGTGAAGGGGTCCAGGAGCCAAGAGCCTCTCCATGTTTCAGCTTGGACAGAATCCTAAATTCCTTATCCCATCCCAGAGGCAGTAGGACCTCTGGTTCCCCAAAACACAAACGACCTCAGGATCAAGGCACATCCAGACCCTTCCATTCACGCTACTCCCATTACACCCCTCCAGCCCAAACCACACACATCTCAATACGGCCGACTTGGAATAAAATCAGCAAGTGTCTCCAGGATGGGAGAGCAATAAACAGTTTATTGGTGCATTCATCCCTCAACATTGTGTTCTCTTCAGATTTTTTTTTCCTGATGATCTTTTGTATTTTGTAATACTCTTGGGGGAATAAAAACAGTGAGTAAAAACGTATGTAATTTCTTCTAACAAAATTTTAATTGACAAACAGTGGTAGGCAGCCTCACGATGGCCTCCAATGATCTCCACTTCCTGGTATTCACAGCCTTGGGTAGTCCCTCTGACAATGTTATACCTGGGTTGGTTATGTGGCCAACAGAATTCAACAGAAGTGATGGAATGTCATTTCTAAGATGAGCTTAGAAAAGATTCTGGCTTCTATCTTGGTCACTCTCTAATGCAAATTGACTCTCTCTCAGATCCACATGGTGGGGAGGGAAACCGTACCGTGAGCAGCCCTATGGAGACGCCAGTATGGCAAGAGCAGAAGCCTCCTGCCAGTCCACACACGTGACTGGGTCTGAAAGCAGACCCGCCAGCCCCAGTCAAACTTCTAGATTTCTGTAGCCTCAACTCACAGCTAGACTGCAACTCCATGAGAGAACTAAGCCACTAAGCCAGCTAAGCCACTCTCAGATTCCTGACTCTCAAATCATATGAAATAATAAAAGTTTGTCGCTTTAAGCTGCTAAGCTTTGGGGTAATTTGTTACACAGCAATAGATAACTAATACGCATAGTTTTTCATATTCTTCCTTGAGCTTTCTTCAGTTATCCAAGTTTCCATGCTAAACATGAACTACTTTTATAAACATAAGAGAAATCTAAAGTAATGTTTTAAAAAGCTTCATCCTGTAAAAGACTATATGTGAGTGTGACTTCCTGGCCAAAGATGGAATTGGCTGTCTAAGGTGGTGAGGTCCCTCTGTCTTATGTCTCTTAATTACTGGGCTGAAAACCTCCCAGCACAGGCTTGTTGGAGACGCTACACAGCAGATGTGAGCATGGGTAATGGTGATGTGAAAGAGATTCCTTCAACCTTAAAATTCTACTAGTACCCAAACACCCCTAATCAGTCTTCTTTTCCCCCCTCAAGTAGGCTCAAAAATATCCAAGATGCAATTTCACTCACAAAATGTCATCAAAACTATAATGAGAGATCACCTCACACCCATCAGAACGGCTACTATCAAAAAGACAACAAATAACAAGTATTGACAAGGGTGTGGAGGAAAGGGAACCCTCATGCACTCTTGGTGGGAATGTACATTGGTGCAGCCACTGTGGAGAACAGTATGGAGCTTCCTCAAAAAACTAAAAATGGAACTACCATATGACCCAGCAATTCCACTTCTGGGTATTTTTCTGAACAAAAACACTTATTCAAAAAGATATATGCACCCCTATGTTCACTGCAGCATTATTTTCAACAGCCAAAATATAGAAGCAACCTAAGTGCCCATCAATAGATGTAGTTAAAGAATATGTGGTATATACACATATAATGTATTATTACTCAGCCATAATAAAGAAAGAAATCTTGCCATTTGTGACAACATAGATGGATCTCAAGGGTATTATGCTAAGTGAAATAAGTCAAGCAGAAAGACAAATACCATATGATTTCACTTATATGTGGAATCTAAAAACAAAACAAATGAACAAACATAACAAAACAGAAACAGAGTCATAGATACAGAGAAAAAACAGGTGGTTGCCAGAGGGAAGGGGGTGGGGGATGAGTGAAATAGGTGAGGGAGATTAAGAGGTACAAACTTCCAGTTACAAATAAATGAGTCACGGGGATGAAATGTACAGCATGGGGAATAAGTCAGCAATACTGTAATAACTTTGTACGGTGACAGACGATAACTAGACTTATGGTGGTGATCACTGTGTAACGTACAGAAATACGAATCACTATGATGTGCACCAGGAACTAAGTGTTAAAAGTCGATTATATTTCAATTTTTAAAAGTTCAATAACAGAAAAAAAAGCCTTAAAAACACTTCACAACGTATGCATATATTGAATCATCACATTGTACACCCTAAGTGTATACAATTGTTATTTGTCAATTATATCCCAATTAAAATATATATATAAAGATGATTACCCAAAACACTATGACCAATTGCTTTCATTGTTGACTGAGGGCTGCAGAAGGATACAGATTTAAATTAAAGAGATATTTAGGATTAGCTTTTGGAAGAACTTCTTGCCAAGAAAACCTGTTGTCACACAACTGTACCAGATGAACAATTGCCCTGCCCCCTGGGTGGCATCACGAGGCAGCACAAAGACCATGGGCCTCGGCTTCAGCAAGAGGAGATTCACATCCAGCTTCCATTTCCTTCTGGCTATGTGATTCTGGATAATCACTTTACCTCTCTGAGTCTCAGCTTCCTCACCTGTAAAGTAGTGATAGTATCATGTGCCTTGGAGGGGCTCAGCCGGCCTCATTCCTTCCTTTTCTAGACAGGACAGATAAAACCACACTACTAGACCCTTTCCAGCCCTAAGAATCTCTGGTACAAGCTTTACACTGGCTTGAGATAGACAGGTGTGGATTCGATTAACATTAAGGTGTTCGTATCTACCAATCCACCAATCTTCCTTCTCTCTTGGCAGACTCTGACTCATTTCCTGAATGTTTCTCTCAGGAAGGCACGCCTCCCTTTCTCCTGGAAGAAAATGTGGATTAAGCCAGGAAGTTTAATCTCACGAAGAACCTGTCACTAACTAGTTGGGTCCCTGTAAAGCAAATCATCTCACCCCTTTGGGCCCTGGTTATCCTGTCAGGATATGTGGGAGATAGGATAAGTGATTATGTAGGTCATTCCTACCTCTAAAAGCCTAGATTCTAATTTTAGGGCACTATAGAGAATGTTTCAGAAGGCTTTCTGTGTTATGAAGGGGGTTTTTGTTTAAGGGATAAATATCTCTACACAGTTTCGCTCTCACTCGCTCTCCCTGATCTTAATTTACCTGCATGTAAAATGCTCTCATTCCCTTTGCAAAACAGAATGACCGAGGCAGGTTGAATGCTGACAGCTAGCAGGCTACTCTTAGGCAAATCTCTCAACCTCTCTGGGCATCACTCTCCTCATCTGGGAAAAAGAAATAACAGTGCCTTACCCGATGGGGGTACTGGGAAGATTAAATGAGTCAACGCATGCGAAGAGCTTAGAAGACACAGCAACTCCCAGTCAGTCACCTATGAGTGTCAGTCACCAGTGGTCAAAGCGCCAACACACTCGCATTTGCTCCCACCAATAGAGCCGCGTGTTCATGCCAGGTGGGCTGGGTTGCCTTTCTGTGTCAATTGTATTTGCTTTGCATTTATACTCTCCAAGCACCATGTAAAAGCAATTAACTATGAATGTCAAAAAGGAGTCATTTCTCTAAAAACTAAGTCAAATACCTTGTAAAGGCTCAGTGAAGGCAAATCATGAAAAAGTCTGCTGGTGAATTAGGTGTGCGAGAGACAACTCTAAAAGACTGGAAAGAGTCTGGAAGGATCCTGAACGTAGATGAACTTTGCAAGGATTGCTAAATTCTAGGTCCGCCTTAAAGAAATATAAATGGAAGTTGTAGGCGATAGATTATGGCTGAGTTTATGTAAGAGAGACACCGCAGTCAGAGGAGCCTTCCTCAAGGAAAAGGCTTTGGGCCAACATCAGAACATTTTTTGGTACTCCAAATTTTACAGCAAGTGACAGAGCACTAGGAGGAAAATATCAGGGTCTCTATGTGTACACTACTAGCCGGGAAAAATCAAAATGCTGATCAACATGTGGCTTAGAAATTATGTTTTCATTTAAAATAAAATGTTTAAAGTATGTGTCAATTTTCATGTGTCCTCATCATTTTAATGGACTCTCCAGCTTAACCAGTGACGAGTCCTACTGAGTTTGACAACGGGGCTGCAACTCTGTGTGTGAATGTGTTTTCACACAAGTGGACGTGCTTGGAGTTACAAAGCTCCCAGCAGGTAACATATGCAAATCACATCTGTTTCTTGCCTGGTATTTAATATACTTATGTTTTACATACACACACGTATAAATTTACACATAAAAACTTTGTGACTTTAAAAAGAGTTTTTAAATGTCTTTGGGGAATGTCCTAATTTTGTCCCCAAAGTAATACTTTGGGAATAACTGAATTCGTATCTTTGTGTATATGTGGACTTCACAACATTTGGTATCTATTCTACACAGTCATAAAGTATTACAGCACAATACTGGGCTTTAAAAATAAAGGAGTGCAAATAATTGCAAAAGGACTTGAATACACATTTCTCCAAAGAAGATGTACAGATGGCCAATAAGCACATGGAAAGATGCTCAACATCACTAATCATTAGGGAAATGTAAATCAAAACTACAATGAGGTACCACCTCACACCCAACGGGGTGGCTACTATCCAAAAACCAGAAAACAGCAGGTGTTGACAAGGATGTGGAGAAATTGGAACCCTTTTGCGTAGTCGGTAGGAATGCAAAATGGTCCAGCTGCTGCAGAAAACAGGACGGAGGTTTCTCAAAAAATTAAACATAGGATTACCATATGACCCAGCAATTCCATTTCCGGGTATATACCCCAAAGGACTGAAAGCAGGGTCTCGAAGAGATATTTGTACAGTCATAGTCATCGCAACATTATTCACAACAGCTAAAACATAGGAACAACCCCAGCGTCCATCGGTGGATGAACGGATAAGCAAAACGTTAGTATATGCATACAATGAGCACCATGCAGCCTGAAAAAGGAAGGAAGTTCCGTAATATGCTGCGACACGGATGGACGTTTTACTAAGTGAAGCAAGCCAGTCAAAAAAGACAAATACTGCATGATTCCACTTACATGAGGTACTTAGAAAAGTCAAAATGATCAAGACACAAAGTACAATGGTGGTTGTCAGGGGCTGGAGAGAGGGGAGAATGGAAAGTTACCGTTTAACAGGCACATAGCTTCAGTTTCACAAGATGCAAAGCATGAAGGGAATGGATGGTGGTGATGTCTCCACAACAATGTGAATGTATTCAGTACCACCGAACTGCGCACTTCAACGGTTAAGATGGTAAATTTTATGTGTATTTTAACACAATAAAAAGTAAAGGAGTGCTTATCTTATTTCTAATTTAATTAGTGGGTTACATATATCTTGCCCACAGCAGATGAAAGGCTCTGGGGGTGTGTCCTCAACTTTGCTGGCCCCAGAGGCACAATTCTGTTAAACAACCTGGCTGACACAATTCACCATCTGGAGTCCCCACTGAAACCACAGTGCCCAATGTCTCTGGCCCCATCTGTGCCTGTGTGCGTGAATGAGTGTGTGTGTGTGTGTGTGTGTGTGTGGTGTGTTGTGCATGCAGGCACAGGGAGAGTCAGGGGCGGTCCACCAACTCAGAGACCCAGCCTCACAGATTCTGGCAAACAGGTGATCCTCATTCACAGCCAATGGATGAAAAGGGTGCTGCAAACACAGTCTGACCCTCAGACCGGCCACACCACAAAATGAAAGGGAGTGACCACTGAGGAGGTGAGGTGTCACATTTCTGTATTTGGTTGTTTATAAGGAGAGTAACAAGTGCTAAAAGCTTGGGAAAGCGGATTAGAGAGGGAGGCATAAAACAAGACAGGGGGAAATGATAACTTTTAAGTTGTAACAAAAAGATGGGGTGGCTGGAATGAACTTTTTTTTTTTTTTTTTTTAGCAGTGATCAGAAAAGAAGGGATGGCACATCTTCCAACACGGCTGTACTATACGAGTGGAAATGAAATGTAGTTTGGAATGAGAAGTACCTAAGCGTCAACACTACTCTCAGTTGGATTATTCAAAGACAATACCTTACGCAGAAAGTCCTACATTCCAAGAAGGAATGGTGGAGGTGCAGCGTGGACACCTGCTGTGATTTCCCCACGCAGCAGCCCTGCCCTGTTATTCCTGTGTGGTTTGAGTGGGGCAGGCAGGTATAGGACCCAGGGTAGGTACCACTGCCCCCCTTGACTCAGTGACTGAGGTGGCAGAGGTCAGGAGGGGTGACCTGAGTCCATCGGAGTCAATGCCCATCAGATGTAGCCCCAAATTTGAAACCACTAAAAAAAGAGGCTCTCTCTTTCCGCTAGTGGGATATAAAACTAGAGCAGCTGGTGGCTGTTTCTGCCACTGCTTGGGGCAAGCTTGCCTGAAAATGAAGCCAACAGGGAAAGGCAGAGCAAGAAAGGAAGAGAAAGACATTTCTGACACTGTCAGAGCAGCTGGATGTGGCCAATGCCGAGAGCAATACCCCTAGACTTTTCCGTTATGTGAATCGATAATTTCCTGTTCTCACTTAAGCCAGTTTGATTGGGGTTTCTGTTACTTGTAATTGAAATCAGCCCTGACTAATTCAAGGTGTAAATGGCTGCAATATATTGTTTCCATTTAACCACACTGCTTACAATCTACGCTTTGGAACACAGGGTTTATCCCTACACATAAGCCACATACTCTAAATAGGCTCAATATAAATTATTCCAAAGGGCAGAGGGAAAATGCAATCCAGTTGGGGACCCATGTTAAATATTAAGTTATACTGACAACATTCATAGCAAACATTTGTTAAATGTTACTATGTGCTTATGCTAAATGCTTTCTATAACTCAACTCATACAATGTTTTAAAGGAAGTATTCTTATCATCTCTATTCTAAATATGCAGAAACTAACTCAGGTTAAGAAACTTGCCCAGCACCAGAGACAAAGGGTGATATCACAAAGCCAGGCAGGAACGGGGCACGCTAACTAGAACATCCACGCTTAACCACTATGTGCTACAGCCTCCAGATGATCACAAGTGCCACGGACAACACACAACTCGGTTCTGCCACATAAAGAGACTCAGCCGCTCCGTGTGCCCTGAGCCCCCTTCACCACGGTCATACAAAAGTCAATATGCCCTAGCATCTCCCTGGGAGAGGTGGCTTTCCAACTACAGGTAGCAAACCATTAGCGGGTCATGAAACTGATTTAATGAGTAGAGACCAGCAGTATTTCCCCCACGGAATAGAAAATATAGCATCAGAACACAGTGCATAAGAGTAAATATTGTTGGGCTTCCCTGGTGGCGCAGTGGTTGAGAATCCGCCTGCCAATGAAGGGGACACGGATTCGAGCCCTGGTCTGGGAAGATCCCACATGCCGCGGAGCAACTAGGCCCATGAGCCACAGCTACTGAGCCTCCGCGACTGGAGCCTGTGCTCCGCAACAAGAGAGGCCGCGATAGTTGAGAGGCCCACACACCGCGATGAAGACAGGCCCCCACTTGCCACAACTAGAGAAAGCCCTTGCACAGAAACGAAGACCCAACACAGCCATAAATAAATAAATAAATAAAATTTAAAGTAATAAGGAGGTACCACTTTAAAAAAAAAAAGAGTAAATATTGTTTTTAGTTAT